>NW_020451041.1:84409-168054 GCF_003343035.1 Apteryx rowi | reverse complement strand
GACCGCACACAGATCTCTAGTTCTTCCTGTTTGTTCCCCAAGCTGCATGCATTGGTGTACAGGCATTTCAGGGAGGTGATCGAGCATGCAGGTTTCCCAGGAGGGATACAAGAGGGTCCTCCATAGCCACATCCCATGCGCACTTCCCTGGCTGCATTCACCTGCTGGAGGCATCCTGACTTGAGCAGACTTTTGCCAACTACCCTGTCACTATAACTCTCCCCTTCCCCCATCTTTCCTGGTTTAAACATTAAACCAAGTAATCATTCTGTTACTATTTAGACTATAGTAAATATATATTATTTTCATATCTGTGTCTATAGCTACTTCTGTATCTATTTCTTAATATCTGTCCTGTGCTAAAGGTGATTTCAGGGTAGGTCAAATACCAAGGCACCTATTTCTCTGGGATTGGACCTTTAAATCTTGGGTTGTTAATCACTTTTCTGTGCCATCACCTCAGTGAATATACTCATAAGACTCAAGAGGAGGTGGTACTCCTTGACTAATCTATTAAAGTGTTTTGGGATATAGGGCATCACTGCAAAGGAAATCTCTTTCAATAAGCAGTGTTAGCCAGAGTCTCTAGGTCTTGCAGTGGGACAGGAGAGTGCTTGTGTTGAATCCTACGTATAATGAGAAACCCAGACGCTTCAAGGAACCTGTTTAAGAGGAACCATATTCTTATAGTAAGAGATTAAAAGAATTTCATTTAAAATCTCAAACACATGATTAAATAAGCAAATAAAGAACAATGAATATAGACTAGTTGTTATCATCTATAACTATGAAGTGTATTAAATCTGCAATTGTGTGAATAATAAATAAAAAAGAAGAATGTTTATTCTGTAAATTGCTGCAGGTGTATGACATTTAAGTTGAATGCTACCTAACAACCTCAGAGTTTAAGTTTCAAGAAGGTTTTAGGGCATATGAAAATGGGAATCTCATCAGGAGTACAGGTTCAATGACAGAGGGGACAGAACACTTTTTTTTTTTTTTTTTTAATAAGCTCTACATTATGAGTTTACCCATTGAAAACTCCCTCTCTGTTTTAAAATTCCGAATGTTCTCACTACTGACGCCTTCCAGACATCTTATTTCTTATTACCATGACTAAAGCTAAGCTAGGCGTACACTGTTTGCAGTTGCTACCTGTGCTTTGCTAAGCTGCTACTGATACCGTTATCTCAAACTATTTCTAATGTTATCTTGCAGTATTTAGTAGAGTAAGGCCTATTAAAGGAGCTCAGATTAAATTTTTGGTCTGTACCTGAACCTTCATAAAATCTTTTTGGAAAGCTTCTGTGGAGTTTAGTGTTCATTTTCTCTCTATCTGTTTGAATAGGCCTATCTAGCTCTCTCTTGTAAAAACGAAGAGCTTCCAAGGAGTCATAATAGGGTTTGAAATTTTTATGTATAATAGAACCACAGTAGTGGCATTAGAAAGGATTAAAAAAGATCAAAGATACACACCCTAATGCTTTAGGATCACTGTTATCTAGGTGGTATTCAGATGAAACAGTGTCTGTGGGAAGTTTTTTTCATGTATCTCACACATTCTTGGAAGAATTTCTCAGGCTGTTTCTAAGGATCTGTATGGTCTGCTGCTTTGAACTACTGTGAGCATTCTTGTGCTGTGAAGACTTATTTTTCAAGCACCAAGAAATATGCAAGTCATCACCAAAAGCTGGATATAAAGTATGTACTATCAAAGCTTCAAAGCAAAGAGAAGAAAAAGCAGTATGACTCTGCGTAGCTCACAAAAGATTTATTTTCCTAATGCTACTGATTTGACAAGGAGAGTGCTCAGATGCTGCAGTGATGGGAAATAGTATAAAACACTAAGGCTCTCCCTGATGACAGAAAGGTGCGTTTTTACTGCAGAATCACCAAGTCATGTTAGCCATCCTTGTGCAGAAATGTAATAGAGTCAAAGTTTTGTTATAAGACAAATGAGGTATTAACCACGTGGGCACATGAGGATATCACCTACTTACATGAGAATAATGTTTACTCTAGGATTTTAGAGAGATCCATAATTGGAGGTAATTTTGTAGGGGAGGAAGCGCTGGAGATGTTTTTCTGTTTTGTGCATGACTGGTCAAAACAGGTTCTGCTACTGCTTTCTCATTCATTCCAGCTCAAATTTTCCTGCATTTATAAATATTCTGTGTTAGATACCTTGTTATAAAAGAAATCTTTTGTGTCTGTGAATATAAATCCCCAGATAAGATAGAGATAGAAAGATCTCACAAACAGAGATAAGACTGAACATTCAGGAAATAAGGGCAGAGGAATATGTGAGAAAACAAAGAAAAATGTTCCACATTTGGACATCTTCTTGGAAAAGTTGTTCAGGACAGAGTTAGCAGGAAATTACAATATTACTATGATTTTTTTTTTTTTTACAACCGGTCAAAAGAATTCCTGAACTTGAAATTGACTTCTGTGTGTTTTTGAAGTAATAGCTATATGATCCTACTGGCTTAATCCCAGGATGTAAACAATGAATGAAATTGATACATCATATTTCTCCTTTAAATAAAAACCATGCTTTCTCAGATTGCAGAATGTCCTTTGCTTTTTTTCCACAGGGTCTAAAGACTGTATTTAAAATATTTTTCTATCTGTTACCAGGACTTTGTCCTTTTTCCCCTGCCCATAACTCACAGTCGACCCTGAATCAGGTTCCAAGAACTATTGGGACTGTTTTATGAAATCAATAGGAATGTTTTATTGCTTGTTATTCCTTGCAGGGCTTCTTTATTTCCTTGTTCCTTACTGTACTGCTGTCCTATTTTTTTTTTTTTTAATTAACAAACTAGTAACCAACCATATAAACTGTCTTACTGGTGCATTTTCAACTTAGTCAAAGGAAAATTCATAATGTAAGTGCTTAAGAAAATTGCTATGTGCAGGTAACAAAAAGTTTCTTTCATTGCTCCTGGGTAGAGGAGGATGGATGGAAAAAATGAGCATAGGGGATTTTCCTTCCTCTGAGGCTTTGTTCCTCTTTCTGGGTATACCTAAACAATACCCTGATAAGGAAGAGAGACTTCACAGGTAGTTTATAAAGGACCTGTTCCCACATGTACAGAGCATCTCCTCTCCTATAAAGCATGATGAAAAATATCAGATATGCCTGAACTGAAATCAAGTCATAACTCTGGCAGTCACTGAGAACAGTCATTCATCTGGATGTTAAGCATTATAAAGTTGGGCTCAAAGATGCTTCTAATGAGATAAAGGGAAATCTTGGACTTGACCGGAGTCAGGATTTCACTTTGAATATTTAGCCTGCCGAGTGTCCTAAATTGCACTATACATGCTTTCTAGTCTTCTCTAGCAGCTAATCCTGAGATCTTGTAGATCCCTGCAAGACTTAATTCCCTGCCCTTCTTTGTCATGCATCCTATAAGCTGCTTGCTTTGAAAACTACTTTGAAAATAGGTGTACTCTGCACACAGGTGTTAGACCAGCACAAAATCTGAGCTGGTAGCCAGTTTGTCTTCTCGTGCTGGGGAGCATTTATTTAAAACTGATTAAATCAAACATCAGGCCTGACAGCAAAGTCTGCTTATCATTTTAGCCTCCAGAAAAAGAAACTGGAATTTAATTTTATTATGAGTTTGCCTTAGAATTGCTTCATTCAGATTCATGACCCTGTACTCATATATTGATATTCAAGAGATTAATCTTATTTTAAATGACAGGTGAAAGTCTTCAGATCAGGCATATGGTACATATCTATCTGTGCAGCAAGTCTCCAAATGGATCTTTCCTAGATAATTAACAGATTTCAAGGCAGTGACACAGTGACAATAATTCATTCTAGAGTTCAGATACATACTTGATTGACTTTAATTTAAATATGTTAAGATAATAATAATAAATTCTATAATTCAGGCATCGTAAGAGCTTAAAGGCAAGTGTCAGTTTGTTCGGCACCTCCTAGCCAGATTAGTTTTCTAATATAACTGTTTTCTAATGAAATTGCAGTGGCGAGATTGTAATTTGGGTTATCTGCCAAATGTTCTTGTGCCTATTTACATTATAAGCTTCAGCTGAAACTGACACATATTAGATATTTCCAAAATACATACCAGATTTATACAGCACACAGAGGGAATGAGATGTTTTTAATACGAGGTGGAGACTCCTGCTCATCAGAATTCTTACTCAGTCATTTCATCCCAACGAGCTTCCTTTAGCAAGTAGTAACAACTGTATTAAAACCAGATCTCCCGCTACAAGGCAAAATGGTCTAACTGCTTGGCTATTCAAAAAAAATGGGGACCATCACTTCTTCCTCTATGTAGTGAAGGGGAGGTGTGTGTGGGGTTGAACTGGGTCCCTGAGAAGACTCTCGTGCTTAGTCAAATGATCTCCAAATACTCCATCACCTACTTTTTAAGGCTTGCCACAATGGTGGTCCCTCTAGGCTGATAGAACAGCAAAATTTCAGGTATCTAAATAAGCTTTTACCAGCAAATGTGAATGTTTTCAGCACCTGTCTTAGGTACATGGTAGATCACTGTATTGAACACTGAAGTCTTATTTTCTTGCTTGCTTCTAGGCCTAAACTGAAACTTTATACTTCACCCCAGCTGTGACACAACTGGCAACAGGAAACTCTTCTGCATATGAATAACTCACTGTCTGTTTTTGTCACCTTGTGTCCAGTTTTTTACTCGATAGAAAAGAAAGAGGTGTTACTGGGGTACTACTTCTGGTGGCAATAATGTGGAGGTCTGCTCTGTGCCACTAACTTGTGTTGAACATGGTGTCAATATTGACCACAGCTAGGGCTCCTGGGAGAGTCGTGCTCCCCTAACACCTCTCACTTTGAATGCCAGGAGACACCTTTACAGAAATGAAACAGCAAACTTCTCTCTTGCTGTGTCTGTTACCTTATTCCTTACTGTCTATCCCCTCCTGCTTACTAGTCCCAGAGCATCTTTTACATGAACACATGTACTCTATTTACGTGGTGAGCACCCTTTAATACATTGGAGGGCTCTTGAGTTAGTGCCCCTACAGGGCCATTGGAATGTATTTTAATTCTTTTTGACTGCAGTAAAAGACAGGATAGATAGCTGAGGTGTGGGAAGCCTCACCACTGAGCTTAAGAAAAAACACCACCTTCTTTGATAAAGAAATGTGTCAAGGTTTATGATTACTTCATTTTTCACAATTTGTCCATGTAGGCAATTTTGAGTTCAAATACTCAAAAACTTACAATGAAAAAGAAATCCACAGAACTATTCACATTAATAGCAGGAATCTATATGATTCCTTACAGCTCTGGGGCCTTAGTGATGACAGTGTCTTGTGGTTTCATTTTGCACCTCCCTGTAGGACTGTAAGTCTGATCACAAAAAATTTGGGGAAAGAAAGGATTTTTCAGCCATTATATTTTCCTCAGAATGGTGAGTATAAAAATCTGGTTCTGATCTCATTGATAGTGGGTTAAATGTGGAGAAATTCTAGTGAAGTCAGTGAAATTTGTTACATTCATGCAAAATGGGGAGATCAGAGCCAAGCCCTAACGTTCTTTTCTATTTTAGAAAAGATTGCCAATGTTGTCAATATTTACTACAGCCATAATTCATAAGGTACTATGCCTTAATCTCTTATCTCTAGTGATTAGGCCAATGATCTCAATTAAAGCAAAGAAAGTTATTTAGCATTAGGTTTGCTAAAAATAGATCTGAGGCCTTATGGTCTTAGACAGATTATAGTATGCTTTAAATGCTGAAAGGACAGCCTTCTCTGCCATTATGTCATTGTCTATTTCTCTCTGATACTAAATGTATTTAATGCTAGAAAAAAAATATTCATTTTATACTGCTCAGCACCTTAAAAAAATCACCATCGTCACCTACCTGTATGTTTGCCTGTTTGTCTCTCTTTCCACCTTCCTATCAGCCCACAATGGGGAAAAGCTTAGATATAAATATTCTTTATTTCCAAAACTTATAAATAAAGGATAAAGTTTAGTTCAGTCTGCTTTTCTTCTAATTGTGTGCCAACAGGTGATTAGAAAAATTTATTCTGCACAGATACATTTTTGCACAGTAGATCCAACAGTCAAATTAAGCAACTTTTACATTTTTGTTAAGGAAAAACTCTGTATAATTTTATTCTTTGTTTGTTTAAAATTTCTAGAAAACCTTTTCCTGAAAAGCAGCAGTGCCTATAATGCTAGAGCTAAAAGCATCAGCTTTCTTACTGTGACAATTAAGCTGCTCTGTGATTAGCAGTAGGTTATGCAATAGAATAGAAGACATTGCATTGACTGCTTTGCTTTTTCTCTAAGGGCTAGTAAAGTAACCTTTTATGTCATCAAGGACAGGAGCACCTCAGCACCTGATAACAAATATAGAACTATGGCCCTAGAGAAAATACAATTGCCATAAATAACATTTTTTTTTATGGTAAGTAATGTGTATGTAATAGTCCAAAGTTTTTTGAAAGTGAAAATCTCTTTGACTGGAAAATATTCTTGATGACTCCTGTATATAAATGTCTGTTAATGTGCCACCAGTGCTGTGAAGCAAAATAAACAAATTGAAACCGGATGAAGCACCATAAGGAAAAAAATTTTAGAGCACTATTAAATTCTTAATATTAGTGAACCTGAACTCAGGCCCTCAAAGGTATTTAAGTGCTTAACTCCAACTGATTTTAGTAGGAATTAGGCACTCAAATACATTTTTAGAATTTGGGATTTTGCAGGTACTGTAATGAGCACAAGGGAAAAGTCATAATTGGCTTTAACGTAAAAACGTTAATTGAACAGGTTTATTTCTTCAATAGATTTTTATTTATTAGCAGTTTCATCATACATCATAGCCGAGCATGATATATCAGTAGGATACAGCCTTTACACCAGACTAGATACGTTTATATCAACATTTCTTATCTTCTGTGTGTTTTATAACTCTGGTGTCAGACTTTACCTTGGGCTAAAACTTGTGTGAATTAAGCCTCAACCCACGAACAGCATTTAATTTTTTAAATGTGTTCTTAAATACTAGAATCTCCCTTTTTACTCAGCTCAAGGGGTTGGCAAAGTGGCATCAATAACATCTCAGCTAGCATTAGAGCAAAAGCTGTCTCCTGATGCTTTCTTGTTCTTATTCTGGAATCCTCTCCTCCTCCTCCCTCCACCCCTTAATCTGTCCCTCAGCCTAAATGTTTGCAAGTTAGGCAATGAGTGAGGTAGCGTTTGCTCTCCAACACTCTGTGATCTGATTCCATAAATAGTTTCTCAGGTACAGAGTCCAGCTAAGATCAATGAGATCATTCACATGAATAAATAAAGATTTGCAGGATCAGGCCCTTGATCTCCTCATCTCTTCTCTTGGGACTACTGTCCTTTCCCAGCACCACCTTATCAACACTCTTTGGCATCTCTTTCTCTTGTTGTTTTCCTGACAGTTTGCCCATTCAATGTTTTTTTCCATCCCTTAACTTCCTTGAAAGTCCCATCTGTTCTTTGTCTTTCCAAAGGCTGTTTTTTTTTTTTAATAGTGAAAACTCAGGTAAAATTAATTAAAATGGTTGATTCCTCTTATGTTTAATTACTAGAACATGATTTCTTCTCTGAAGCTTGATGTTGTAGTACAAGCTTCCTCCAGAGACTTTCTAGCCTGCAATGATTCAGCTCCCATGTTCCACTGAGAATTAGCATTATCACTGAAAAAACACTCCTCCATTTCTTTACATCTTTACATACCAGTAGCATCATTTTTACAGTTAGTTGCATCATGTGATGTCAGAACTATAAAGAAAACAATTTCATAAGAGGGAAAATAGAGAAAACACCAAAGAGCCCAGGGTTGCTTCATTCGAAATCAATAGAGATTTGGCCACTGACTTCAGTGGGAACAGAATTAGGTCCCAAGACTGTACAACCACATAGCCCCAGAGGGGCTGATTTACACAAACACTTCTTATTGAAAGAAATAATAAATTCCCCATAACAGTAAGCAGAAGAGCATATAAATACTTAAGGGCTTCCCCTGTGCCACCAGTATCTTTACGCCTCATTGCCCCCACTCAGCCATTTTTCTGGAGGGCTAGAAAGAGAAAAGGAGAGACTTTCAGCACCCAGAAAATCTTATCTCACATAATAGAGCTGTTGTCAGATGGGAGTCCTGGTAGATCAATGGCAATGGGGTTACCTAGAGGAAGATTTTAGGGGAGTTTGAAGGAAAAGGCATGGAGCCACAGTCTGTGGGGAGGGTCACAGTATTGCTACAATGTTTCTTTTCTATTTTGCTATTTGAAAGTTAGTGCTTGATGTATTTTGGTTTCTTTGGTAAGAGCCTGCTGACATGTATACCCAGCTGGCATGTAGGCACCTATAAATACACTGAGCTTCCAGCAAAGGCCTTCAGCGAGCTGCAGGACCCTGAAAGCCTCCCACAGTTGCTCTAGAAGACTTCTGAAGGGAAGAAAGTTCTTTTACATAGAACACATAGATGTTTTGCAGGGACTTGTGAGGACCATGAGCAGATCTCCTTCCAGTTGTGCCATGGCTCAGTGTGGTCAACCAACTTGACTCAGTATATCCTCAATTTAAAAATCCAGCAAGTCTGTCTATAGAAATGCCTACAGAAGTTGATGTACACAGACCCTAGAAATATCATATTAGTCCTGATATCCTTCATATTGAAAAATAAAAAATCTCCAGAGCAGCCCATCACACTTTCAGGCCAGTACCCCATCCTTGCTCTTATTTCTGTCTGTGACACCTTCTGTGGGCTGTCTTTTCTCCTTACATTTGGAGACAAGATTAGATTCCATGAATGCCAATCCAGTAGTGCTAAATATCATGAAAACTAGGCAGAAAATCAGAAGATATATGCCACAAGCTTTTCAAAGCTACCAAACTAGTTCTGTCATTTACATTAATGTATTATATTTTATTCTGTTGCCTTATCCCCAAATAGCTAAGTAGCCCTTATTATTGCATTATTTGTTACTGGCAGGTTATTGGCTGCACGGCTGTATTTCAGTATAGAGAAATCAAAAGAATGTGTATGAATTGTGAACTAGCTATTCCAGTGCTTATAACCATTATATTCCCAATGGACTTGCTGACAGAGATGTTAATGGTTGTGAACCAGCTATTTCTGTGCTCATGGCTATTAGAAAGTCTCCACTGAGAAGCCAGAGAAGTTTCTAATGGTCATGAACCAGCTATTTCTGAGTTCATGGCTATTATAGATTCCAAAGAAATGCCAGTGAAGTTTATCAGGTTCATGAACTGGCTGTTTCTGTCTCACAGTAATTATAAACTCTACCAAGAAGCTGAAAGAGTTTGTAATGGTCACACATGAGCTATTTCTAGGCTCAGTGCTATCACTAACTCAGATAAGAAGCCAAAAGTTCACAAAGTGGTATTTCTTTTGCTGCTGGCAAACTCTGTGTAGAAACCGATAAAGCTACTAATGTTTCTCAGAAAAACCACACTCTAATTCACAATAACACCTCTCAGAGTACTACAGTGGTGCAAAATCTCTGCTCTGCTCAGAGCCACTATGGCAAGTTGCCAGGAGCCTGAGGGCTGCAACTCATTTATATATGCATTTACATAAATTTACATGAATTTTGTGTCAATTTGTATTCTCTCAATGTTACAATGAAACCTATACTGAAGTGAATAAATAACATATAGCTAGCTGAATAACACTAAACTGTATCTCTATTTTTTCATTGTACTTTTTCCTTTCCCTCCCATTTTCTTTTCAGCTTTCTAATTCCTGTTCCTTAGGTGGATTGACTTCCTGTCTTGGAGAGAGTCTGTTTTGCAGGGAGAAAACCTTATTTCATCTACGTTAGATGGCAGGGAAGCAGAGAGTTTTGGCTTCAGCAAATTGCTGATGCTGCACCCTTAGCAATCTCCCCAACCACCAGTGCCTAATATACATATTAAAGAGGGCAGCACTAGCACAGTCCCTTGCTGACCTCCACATATGAAGTCCTCAGAATATTCATGAGGCTTTAAATATACACTAATCCTGAATACCAGAAGTAGTAGGTCTCTTTGTATGAAAATGACTGCTGTAGTAGAGTTTTATGGATAAAAATATCTCAGTGGACTAAGTTAGTCATTTAATAGCAAAGGTCCCCTTTGTGACAGGGTCTATTAGGAATTAATGGACTTTGATGCTGTTATGTACCTTTGCTGTCTCTTAAAGATGCACAGTTTATATAGCACTTCATTATTCTTCAATGCAGCTTTTGACAAAGGCCGCTATGACTTCAGGTAATTATCTGTATAAACAAAACCTCATATTCCACTTTCTATGAGCCTCACAAAACCACTAGCTGTGTGATGAGAAGAGTCCCCCACTTGTTGCCTGAGGGTATGACAATATTGTAAAGTGGAGCCGGGTTTAAATCTTGTGTAATTTTACCCTGGTCAGATATCAGCAAATGGCTTTAAAGACTCAAGATCCCTCTGCAACTATATGACACACAAATGGCTGACATCATTTATTTCAGAGCCTTGCTAAAATAGGAGAAAGAGATGGAAGGTTACAGCTAACCATGACCAATGTTTGTAGGAGCTGCAAGTGCTGTTTAAATTGGTTGTTTTAAACATATTTTACAATATTTTCTACTTACCTGCTGTTATAGTCAGCATGTAACTTGTGTTGGTTAAGTGGTGTTGCTCATCTGAGTGACTAGGTATTAAAATCTATGGCTATATCAATGTCACACTCAGAATATAATACTCCTCACCAGAAGCAGAGGCTTTAAAACTTATGTCTTAAATTTCAGAGAAAAAACATTTCAAGTACTAGGTAAGAATTTACTGAGCCATAGCAAAAGTCCCTTACTTCAGGATCTGATATTGTGGAAATCTTTCAGATCTATTTGTCTTCAGTGGAAGTCAATAAGAATGGTGACCAGAATCACAGAATGGTTGAGGTTGGAAGGGACCTCTGGAGATCATCTAGTCCAACCCCCCTGCTCAAGCAGGGTCACCTAGAGCATGTTGCACGGGATCGCGTCCAGGCGGGTTTTGAATATCTCCAGAGAAGGAGACTCCACAACCTCTCTGGGCAACCTGTTCCAGTGCTCTGTCACCCTCATAGTGAAGAAGTATTTCCTCATGTTCAGATGGAATTGTCTGTGTTTCAGGTTGTGCCCGTTGCCTTGTGTCCTGTTGCTGGGCACCACTGAAAAGAGTCTGGTCCCATCCTCTTGACACCCTCCCTTCAGATACTTGTACACATTGACAAGATCTCCTCTCAGCCTTCTCTTCTCCAGGCTAAACAGGCCCAGCTCTCTCAGCCTTTCCTCCTAAGAGAGAGATGCTCCAGTCCCCTAATCATCTTTGTAGCCCTTCGCTGGACTTGCTCCAGTAGTGCCACATCCCTCTTGTCCTGGGGAGCCCAGAACTGGACACAGTACTCCAGATGTGGCCTCACCAGGGCTGAGTAGAGGGGCAGGATCACCTCCCTCGACCTCCCTTGACCTGCTGGCAACACTCTTCCTGATGCACCCCAGGATACCATTGGCCTTCTTGGCCACAAGGGCACATTGCTGACTCATGAAGCCAGGAATAAATGCACAGGGTGAAGAACAGGAATGTGGTCACCATATTGTGAAGTTTTGTTTGTCTCGCATTCTGATTTCTTGCAATCTTTGGAGTAAGAACTTCCTCATCTCTTCTCTTGTATGCTGTATATGCTGTATATCGTGATGTTAGGAAGACTTTTCACAGTCTCCAGTTATATCCTCATAGCCAGATTGATGACATGTGGACTGGATAACTCAAAGTTAAAGTGGGTGAACTACTGAGGTCAAAGGGTTGTAATCAGCTGTACAAAGTTTGATTGGTGGCTGCTTATTAGTTGTGCCCCTCAGGAATTGGTACTCGGTCGATACCATTTGATGTTTTTATTAAAGACATGAATGATGGGATTGAGTTCACTCTCAGCAACTTTTTGAGCAATATCAAACTGGGGGGAATGATCATAGCCCTCACTGGAGGTCAGGGTGGCTCTCCAGAGGGACTTGGACACATTGGAGAAACGGCTGGAGAGAGGAACCTCCTGAGGTTCTGCAAAAGGCAAATACAAAGTCCTGCTCCTGGATGAAATAACCCTATGCAACAGCGCAGGCTGTGTCAGGTCCCTGGGGGCAGTGCCAGCCCTCCCTGTCCCTGCCCACCCCCTGGCCTCCCCCCTGCCCAGCCCCAGTCCCAGCCCCATCTCAGCCCCATCTTAGACCAGCCTGGGACCATCACTTGATGCTGCAATGGTGCCGGCTCCTGCCCCTCCATGGCTCCCCTGACCCCCACTCTGGTCCCGGTCCTGACCCACAGGTGCCCCCCTGGCCTGGCCTCGACCTGTCCCCATCCCTGTGGTGGTGCCCGACGCTCCCCGGGGCTGGGGCTGCCCCTGATGCCCCCAGGGTCCTGCTCCCTCGGGGCAGGGGGACGGGCCCTGGTGGCCAGGCCCAGCCCAACCCTGCCAGGAGCCTCCGGATACCAACACCGGGGAGCCCCCAGCCCTTGCGGTGCCATGACAGTAGGGACTGCCAAGCCAGACAGCAGCTTGGCAGAAAAAGACTCAGGGTCCTGGTGGGCAAGAAGCTGAACATGAAATTGTACCGTGTTCCTCAGGAACTCAGAATGATTTGCAAGTGTTAAGTGAGTCTCAACGTAACTCTGTAGGGTGGGGAAATGTCCTGTTTGAACAGCCGGGCAGACTGAAGCGCCACATGGTCCCTGGCTGAGCTGGGACCACCAAAGTGGGCAGGCCGGGACGAGATCAGTAGGGATGCTACAGCATGAAGAGGAGGAGACAGAAGTTGTGTTGCATATCTTTGTGCAAAGCGCAAGCCATAGCTGGGTCTTTTGCTGACAGAGATGCTAGGGTCTTGGAGAGAAGACAGAGAAGGCAGTGGCAGGGGTCTCTCCCACCATCACTCTTCCAGACCACTGGCAGAGTTTCATGGGCCGATAAGGAGCAGAGCCAGCACCGTCTTCTGTGCTGCTCCCATAGCTTTTTGCTTATGGTATGCAGGATGTGGTGCCTGCTTCAGGCACAGCGCCCTACAGAGCCCCAGCATGGGCACCTGGGATAGCTGCTGGGCTTGTACTCTAAGGGACTGGCCTTTCTTCCTGAACTTGGCCCTTCAAGTGACTTTCCTTCCCATATTTTAGAAGGTGTCCTTCTTGTTAGTGCTGCAGAGGGAAAGAGATGGTTGGGTCAGTCAATCAGACATTCTCAGTGCAATGCTAAGCAATATACATTTTGATTATATGTTGTTTTTAGTGCAAAATTCAGCCTGGAGAGATCCTTTAACAAAAGCTAACTACCAAACTCAGAAGAAATAAGGTTATTTTTGTGTTGTCTTAAGATCACACTGAATTGAATGCTTTGAAAAAAAATAATCATGAATTTGGCTTCATGTTTTATATTGCCGCTTAAAACACAGTATTACTCCACAGTTTTGTTTTGTAATCCAGACAAGTAAATTTCATACAAGGAAGGAAACTTCTGGAAAAAAAATTAATGGCTATATAAAGAACAAATGATTGACACTCCAGGACAGCAGAAGGTTTGTTGTGAACTGAGTACTATGTGCAAGGTAGAGTTTTGAAATGTGGTATCCAGGCAGCTTCTTCTGACAGAGCCAAAATGTTTTAAGATAGAATTACTAGAGCTCTCCGGAAATTTCCTCCCTGGCTCAGTAGCCTGTGAATAGAGAAGAACTGTAGTTTCCCGGGGGGTTCAGAGGTCTGTGTGTAGCTGCAAAGAGAAATGGGTTCCCCTGGAATGCAAAGCACTGATTTGGTGAGGGCGGCAGAGGATAAGTAAAATATGCATTGTAAAAATTCGGGGTTGGAGTCTCCCAGTTTCCATGCTGACACATTGCTTGAAGACTGAAAAACCTGGCTGGAGCTAGGGGAGGAGCTGAGAGTAACCCAGAGAGGTATCTGAGTGCTCACTCACTCAGAGGGAAGTTTGAGCAATTTGGTCTAAGCTAACTTTGCTGAAAGCCGTTTCATTTATCAAAACACATCACATCACATCATATCACTGTTTGAAATCAAGGCCTATATACTTGATCACAGTCAACAGCAGTTTACATGTTATATAACTCCTTTAAAGCTAACAATTCTTATATTTCTTTGCAGTCTTTATACAGAAATGATCAAACCAGTACTGAAACACAAAAAGCTAAACTGGAAATGTATGGCCCAGGAGAACTGCAGGTAGATTCCCCTATATGCTCAACTTCTGCTGGTACTTGGAGATTACTGTATTACATGCATCTAACACAGGCTAAATTCTTCCTGCATGGGAGCAATACTTGCTGCTTGCTGTATATACAGTATCTGGGATATATTGGCCCTGTATAATAGGAAATGCAAAGCAGATACAAGTGACAAAGATCTGAGTTTTGGCCTAAGTACGATTTCTGTATTTTCAGTTGGCTGACTTACAGCCTCTTGAGGACTGTGACTGATCAGTGACTCAGTGACCACATTCTGACAACAAATCAAGATATACCCACTAAAAAGCAGATGCAGTCACTTTCTGGAATGAGTAGGGAAATGATTTTGCATGGGTCAGATTGCAGTGATTACTTTAAGACAAATCACAATAAATACAGAAGTGTCTCAGTTGCTAATAGCAAACAGTCAAATGTAGGCCTGCCTGCAAATGGACCAGATGATTAAAATAAGTCTAATGTAACTCCCCCAAAAAAGTATGTTCAGAAAAAAACAGTATAAAATGTGAAAATGCAATAAATAACACATTTTTCTGCAAAAGCAACAAATATGCTATCATCCACTGTCATGCTAATGGATCACTTGATTGTGACAAGAAATAAGAAGTTCTAGCTTCCTAGCTTCATGCATAGCTAAAAAGACACATCTCTGAGACAAAGCTTTAGGTATTGCCAACATAATATTAGTGTTCTTTCAAATGAAAAAAAAAAATCCAAAGTTTTACTTGAGAGAATATTTTTTTTCTGTGGCCATAGATGCCTCAAGCCATGGAGGTACATGACTGCTACTGATAGTTCTCATCCTTACACTACTGACACAACTGTTTGTGGTACCCTGTGCTCCCAGAAACAGTTGTGTAGACACAACTAAGGGAATAATGAGCTTAAGTGCAGCATTGGGTACTATGGTTGGGACAGGGAAGATGGGAACTGCTTAAGCCAGTGTTAGCAAGACTGAAAGATTTTGGGAGATATTTCAATTTGTCATCCTGATTAAAGGGAAATGTTAAGGCTTGCCCCCACAGGATGATTACCTTTAAATATTGCAGTTGAAAAGATCTCAAAAATATTTTCTATTTCAATTTTTGTATCGTAGAAGAGAATTGCCAGTTTGAAATTCTGTGTTGGTTATGAATGACACAAAGGAGAAGCCTAAATACTACTTATGTTTCTTTCACAAAATACTCAGAGTTTTTATGTTATACCCTTAAATCAGGACAATATGTTTTGTGTGTGCTAAAGTCTATGACAGGAAGTCTAAGTTTAAGGACAGAATCAATGACAAATTACTTTATGAGAAAGGTAATTCTTATCTGGAAAAAAAACCCAAATAATAGCAAAGGAGAATAAATGGTAAGGGATTTCTTCCCTGGGTGAATACTAACTCTTAAGTGCCTGATTTCACATTTGATTTCCTCAACAAAATTATATTACACTGTCTTGATGATGTTCTTTGAAAGAAACAATGCAGGCTTTTCAGGAAACCATAAGTATTAAAAAAATAACAGAAGACTTGGTATGGATATCTCGATTTCTTTTATGAGGAATATTTTATACTGAGAAATTCAGAAAACTATGTGTGAGTATTTTACGAAATGGTATAATATTCTACCTTCAAATCCTATTCACTTAGTTTTTTGAAGCTACTGGAACTTCCAGCAAGCTGCTCCAACTTCATGTGCAGAAGAACAAATACTTTTTTGGAGTACTCAGAGTTCAACCTACTAAATTTTGTGAAGGCTGAGCCCAAATCAGAGAAAATTTTTTGCGCATTAAAAGATTTTTTATGAATCATTTAAAATAGGTTATTGAAATGTATTCATACTCACTGTAACTCCCGTTTTAAGTAATATGCTGAAGCTTAGGATAAACAAATTGTATATTTGAAGGCAACAGAAATCTACACTAAAGAGAAGAGTGCTAGAAGATGTAGTTTCTCTGAAATGTCACCTAAAATAATGCACTGTTTTGGAGGGTGTTTTTCAATTCATGTGATTGCTCCTTAGTTACCTTTAAGAAACATGATTACCCAGGGGTCATTTATTTTCATTTTTCATTGTGGAGGATTTTCTTTTTTTGTTTTTTGTTTTTTCCCCTAGAAAATACCTAGAAAATATGCTTTATAAAAAGCATTTATGGCATTCAATATTTTACAGGATAGAGCCCTGTTAGCACCGTACAACGAACAGGATAGTTCGCTACAGTTCATTACTGATAGTGCAATGAAGTGCTCTGTTTATTTTAGACTTCACATCACACTTGTCCCTGAAGCATATCAGCAACTCAGTGTTTGAACTTATCTCCCTGTGAAAAGCAAGATTATTTCTTCTTATGCATTTACTAGTGCTTTATCCGGTCTAGCTTGTGATGTGTCAAGAGATGAAATTTCCACTGCTTTCCTTAGGAGACTGTTTTACCCTAGTAGATCTCCCTGGCAAGTAGTTTTTGCTTGAGATGCAGGCTGGCTAATTTCAGACTGATAGTCTGAATTTTCTTCACTATCAGAAGGCTTTCTGGAAGCCTGCTGTACACACTCTGGATGCAAACCAAAATCATTTATTAGGAAGAAAACTGTCTTAAGCAGCATCTTCTGCTGAATTCCCCATCAACAGTACTAGGTCATGGGAGTATGGAAATTCAATGAGTGGTGACTCATGTGCCTCTGAGCTCCCATTCTGTCAGCAGTTTCCATTCTTCTGCTTAGCTGATATAAACAGCAGTTAATCTGTGCTGATTTACCAAAGGAGAATTTGGCACTGGCAGTGTCTTTGTTTTGCTAAATTTAATATTAATTTTTGTTTGTTTTCTTCCCTTTGTGTTACATCTTTTTTCTGTTGTGGCTAGGATAAGACCCAGGATGCAGCTACCTGATAGTGACTTCCAGGCAGGGTGGTTGCTGTTTTATTTATTCTGAGACCAGCTTAAAACACTGAGGATCAGCGAATCAGAGTTTGCTTCCCATGTCCTAGATCAATGAGCAGGAACCCGGCTTCATGCCGAGCTAAGACATAAGGGTTGAGTAATGTGTCCCGCACATTAACCAAAGAAAGGGTACCTGGAGACATGGGCCACATGAGCAGCTGAGGAGGAGAATCACAGGGAGCTCTGAGTCCCCTCTCCCCCTCCCCCAGCTTGCTCTAGAGCAGCTTCTCAGTCTCTCACTCCCTTAGAAAATCAGAAGCAAAGAATACTATTTTCTACACTGGCTTATGATTCTGGTCATAAAAAAATCCAAATAGAAAAGAAAACTGGTAGGCATGCTATGTTGTTCCTACAATTACATGTTTGAGCTTATTCAAACTAGGGTATCACTGCCCTGGCATCACTGCTAAGAAGAGACCAGAGAGGATTACAAAGTATTTTGACATAATAATAGCTAATCAGCTGGGCAGATTCAGAATGCCCTGATCAGTAGAGAAGGTAATGGGATTACTATCAAAAAATAAATAAATAAAAAGAGAGAGCATGCTACTCATTGTGCACACAAAAGCAGACATCAGAGTTTGGTAATGTGTGTTAGTAATGCTCAGGTAGATAGTTTTTTAAAGACTTCACCACTGTGAAATCTGTGGAATATGGGAATCAAAACTGGAAGATTCTTGGGAACCAATAACTCACACTCAGCAACAAAGTAAGTCCAGTGATGATAGAACACTATATAGCAAATTCCTTCTGTTCTTTCCTGTTAGTGCTTGAGCAAAGCAGGAAGTACTAGTGTTAAATATTCAGTGTTGATCACCAAGACTCAATCTGATGAAAGTAATCTCAGTGGTCAGTCCAAGTGCTGGCTAGATTGGTTGTCACTTGGCAATGCTGCTAGCAGATGAGAATGTTATTGACTGTAGTTCACGTTGTTTATACATTTCTCTAAAACAGTTCATTTTAGCACTGTGGGAAAGAATGCCTTGCTACAAGTAAGACATTTGGAATAAATGGCTTCATGTGATTTTTAATTAATTACTTTCTTTTATACTGTCATCAATTAATAAATGCAGGAGCAGTTTTGCTGTCTGTCAGAAGACACTTTTAGTGTTGTTTGAAAAGAAAGACTATGAAAAGCCAATTAAAATGAATACTTCTCTGAAGAAGGTTCTGTTCATGTTGGTATACACTTTTTTTTCTTTCTGCTCTTCAACAGGGAATGAAATCTCTTTAATGGTGCATTGCATGAACTGTTCCCCTTCTGACCTGAATGCATTGTAACTCGTTAGAAATGCATTCCTGCAATTTGTGCAAGCTAGAGTGTGCTGATATTTTCCACTATAGTACCAAGAAGCCCTGAACTGCTGTCATTGCTATTCTCAATTACTTTTACAAGTCATAAAGTGCCTCCTGCTAATCCTGGAAGGGTGTCTTATCTTTTTTGGTATGTCTACACCCCTGCCACACCTCCTCATTACTGTTGCATTTGAGCATCTTACAATCTTTGTTATCTGGAGGTTCGAGATGTGCCAGTGAAGTGCTGCTAGCCCTGACAGAGATGGGAGGCCCAAGCTCAGAGCAGCCAAGGGCTGTGTCTTTCCAGCAGTCTGGAACCTGGTTGCCCTGTTGAATTGTTAGGGTGCTTCCAGCCATGGTTCTGGCCTAAATCAGCTCATATACTTGCAAATGATCTCTGGAAATGGCTGGGAGTTAGTATGGGACATTTCCTGTAGGTAGTCTGCATATGGGCAAGCTGTTCTGGAGGCAAAGAGCATCTAGTAGTATGAATCTATTGTAGGCCAGTAGGTTTCAATGTCAGGGTGCAGTCATGGTGTCCTGGCTAATCCCTCAGACTCTTGCTCACACAGGAATTCCAGTTACCACTGATCTAAAGGACTGTTTGGGTAAGCAAGAACTACTTTAAAGGTCCAACTACTGTCATAAATAGGGAAATAACTATTGACACTTATGACAATGACATGTGTCACAACTGCAACTATAGACTATGTAAGTACTAATATGAAGTCACTTAGGTTACAAAAACTCGTTACTAAACACATTGCCATGAGCAAGAACAAATAAATGATATTGCATTTACTGAGTTACCTAAAGACAATACACACTGTGGCAGCACAGATGAATGACAGACACCTTTCAATAATTTCTCTGTTCATGCATATGATCCCACTGAAGAATGGTGAAGATAAATGCCTTCCAAAGCAAATAAAAATCCAAGACTGTTGGATTACCATGATTTAGTATGGTTTCTTCAAAACAAAGAGACTTTCTGAAGCTTTAGCAAAGTATCAATTAGACTGTTAAGCTCTCTGGTGGCAATTTGTGGTAGGGGCTCAGCCCGCGTTCATAAAAGTGATTAAGTGCAATGGAAGACATCAATGGTATAGCATAAACCTCTTGTGAATAAGATCCAATAAAGCATTTTACTCCTACTGTGCTGATTTAGTTACAAAGTCCGATATTATTCACAGGGTTTAGTCCTCATAAACTCCCTGTCCTCAGTACAAAGATTCATTAAAGATGAATAGCATTAACACTCTGTTTTGCAGCTGATCCGCATAAATAAAATGTAAACAAAGTGCAACTAGCCAGAGCTTATTTTCTCAGCTGTTTTCTGGTGCTTTCTAATTTCAGAGGAAATTGAGTTGAAGATGGAAATTACCTAGCTATATTTAATGTGAAATCTATCAAAATCATTTCTTGACAAAATAAAGTGCATAAAAAAGGTATCGATTTCTAACAAATCTTAATTAAAATTGATAGGTTCCAAACTCTCTTCTTTCTTAGTTATTTTGCACTTGCATGAAGACTCTTTCAATGTTAACAAAAAAAATCTTAAAATCGTTTACAATAGATATGAGTTGAGCAGCATGATAGCATGGCCAGGTGTAATAATTCTTTCATTTGTGCAGGTGGGGTAATTGGTGAAGATAGCTTTCAAATGAACTTTAATTACCTGATGTTTTGGTGAAAAATTCCATATTCTTAAGATTCACTCCTGATTTTTAGTGACAGTATTTTCAGTACTGATTGAAAATATACTGATTCAACAAACTGAACTTTCCAACTCACAAGAAGTGATTAGCTAATAAAATGATTTACCAGCTCCAAGCTGTAGCTCCTTCTCCTACCACAATACCTCAAATTCTCATCAAACATCTATGTTCCTGGAATTGCAGTTCCATAACTCTTTTCCATATTCTTTCTCTTGTTTTGCTGCGACTATAATGTCACCTCCAATCTTCTCATTCTCAGCACTAACTGACATGATCTAGCTCACTGCTAGATGGGCTAGAAACATCAGTGGTTGGCCTGGAGCTGCATACATATAGTTTAGTTGCTCTGAGCAGAAGGTGTATGTGGTATACGGATAGATACCAAATGTATGTGGTATATATTCAGATGTTTCTCAATACCTCTTAGGCCAACTTAGTGACTTTCTGATGCTGTGGGAGCCAAAGAACTGCCTTTTAAAATGCAACCATGCCTCCTAGTCATTTCCTTTGCAGGCAACAGCCAGCCTGTATTGATACAGGTGCGGACTGGGTCTGAGCTCAGCAATGTAAGTGTAGTTAGTATAAGGATGTAAGGAACAGCTGTACTGAGATAGACCATAGGGGTCTGACAGGTTCCCTGTCCTATCTCTGAGACAGTCCAGTAACTGATGATGAGATGAGAACATTATATATACTCCTTAAATGCACCTTCCAGTGCTTGTGGACTAGGGTCCACCTGGCACAAAGCTGTCATCTTGACTCTCAGTAGCTCACAATAGATTTTCTTTGGGTGAATCTGAGAAGCTACTTTTTACATGTACATATGCTTTTGGCTTCCTACCATCTCGCAGCAGCCATATGTCACATAATTTAACTATGTATAGCATGAAAAAGAAAATCAAACTAATTCGTTTTGAAGAAACAATAGCTTTTGTATTATAACATTCCTTATTCAATTTTCAATGCCACTCTTGTCTCTTAAGACTTCTGTCATATTCTTCTGTCTCTTTCCCAGACTGAAAGGTCCCAGGCAATTTAATCTCCTCTCTCAGAGCAGTCGTTCTACACCCTTGATAATCACTGTCTCCCTTCTGTGAATTTTTCTAGGCCACCTCATCTTTTCTAAGATGGATGGCCTGGAATTGCATGGAGCTTCCAAAATACAGCGGTATTGCGGATTTATGCTACTGACCATGGAGGACATATATCCGTTTATTAGTGGAGAGCAATTATCAGGTGCAGGTTTACCTGAAGTCATGTCCATAACCCATCTCTTTCTCTTATTACCCGTCCCTCTGCTCCAGCACTTCCCACTGCTTTCTTGTGTCAGATAATATGGCTGCTTCCTTAGAGAGGACAGTAAATCCACATTTGTGGATCCACAGGAGACAGTAAAGCCACAGTTGTCTGAACCTGGCCCCAGCAGGGTTAATGGGTTTATGTATAAGGAAAGTTGATATGTCCTAAAAGGATGACAAATTACTCCTGCTGTCCACCCTGGTCAAAGAAACCTTCCATTAAAATAGCATGACCTCAGCAGAGATGTCAATTCACCCCATTTTTGGCCCTTTTAACAGGTTAGAGATTTTTTTCCCCATGCCCTCAAAAGCAGAGCCAAAAAAAGGAGCACAACAAAGGGAACAGAGACTATAGTCAGCCTGAGAAGAGATCTATTTGCCTGAACTAACAAAGTCTACTATGCACCAAGAAGAAGCAATCCCTGCAAGAAACCTGCATGTAAGGTTATTCTAGCCAGCCCAGTCACAGACTGCACTCTTGCAGCATTCATGTCTCCCAATTTTGATCCAAACCTGGCAGAATTTGGCCCATTAACTATTTTTTTCCATACTGTATCGGCTGACATTGTTAGCCTGTACTATGTTTCTAACACATATTCATGAAATCTCTCAGAGGGATTATAACATCTCACAAATTCAGCACATTTTACAGAATCTTTTTTTTTTCTTTTCCTTCTGGGGTTGATTTTTGCAGTGGGTGATCAAGAAGCATGAAATGCTGAAAAGAAAAAACGGAAAAAAACATGTCATTGCAGATCGCTTTATTTCATTAATTTTCTGAAAAAGTGTTCTAATGCAACTGTGTAGTGTTTAATTGTATTTACTGCTATTGTGCGGTGCACAATCTATTTTATTATTCCATTTATTTTATTATTCTAGAGGCTTTAATAGTATAAATATCATTTTATTTGACTCAGGAATGAAGAGGTGAAATGTATGTCAAGAAACACAAGAGCTGCAAAAATACTGTGCAAATCACTTTTTTCTTTATTGTTTTTTACAAAGCAAGCATATAGGATGCCTTACTGTGGATGCTGAACAGCTTCATTCAGTGCTTTGATGGTGTTCAGGTTAATATACTATTCTGCTTTACTAATTTGATGTTATTTCAAAATAGGAGTGTCCTCTCAGTTAATTAATATAAGTGAATATGAACAGAATTTTTTCTGCATGAGGAGATGTTACTGAAAATAGGTGCAGCTGCAGGTTGAGGGAAAACAGTAAGTGCCTGGAAAAACAGTCAAAAGATAAAAATGCAGTCAAGAGCAAAATCTCTCTGTAGGGTGTTTCTAGAGAATCTACCATTCTTACTTCCTCCCTCATGGAGCTTTGAAATTCTTAGCAGTTTCCAGCTCTCAGTGTGAGTAAGTAGCATAAAGCTATTAACATATGATCTGATAAGAGGACCAAAACAATTGTACCAGCGAAGTAAAACAGCATGCCTTCTCGAGTGCAGAGTAACTGCTACCTTCACACATCGAATTCATCAGGACACAGCGAGGTATCTAATAGCAACACATTCCTGCTCTTTGTCTCTCTTATGTGCATGTTCTCATACGCAAATACCTACAAAAGATTCCTCAAAGTTTCCATTGATCAGTCAATGCTTATGAGCATGAGTCACAGCTCTCTGTAGTATTTTTAGGGGCCAGCTTGCTGTACTTTTCTACACAGAACAGGATAGATACAGTTACTGAAATCTTGATTTGATTTGGCTTTTTTATTTACATTTAGATCTGTGGCATTACCTCCATAGAACAGCCTATTGAAAAAAGAAGAAAAAAAGGGGAGGGGATGAGAGGAGGAAGAGGAAAATAATAGACCCAAAGGCAGAAAACCATATCCCTTTCCTCCATAGCACTTTTCCAGCTTGCTTTTACTGGTCTTATGTGACTAGTTCTGTCTGTGAAAAGAATTTTTCTACCTGGCCTCTGCCAGTCGTCTTCTCTTCCAAATATTCCTCAGTATATCTTTCAGTCAACATCTTTCCTTGGCCTTTCATTTCCTTTCCTTAGGCCCTTTGTTTTGGCTACCATGTATTTTTTCAGGGCCAAAAGATGCATTCCTCTAAACACCCTCCTTTTCAAAAGCCGGGAGAGTTTATACGACCTTTGATCAGGAAAATCAGGATGACAGGAACCATATTGCAGATTTCTGGGTGTTCTCCACCTCCAGAAAGATGACCTTGGTGTGTCTATTCTCCTGTTCTTAAGCCAGGTAACACTATGGACTTCAGCCAGATAAATACCTGTGGTATCAGGAGGTGTGATATCCGACTGATACAGCTCTGCCAGGAAAAGCTCAGTATACACAAAATGATCCTGGCTAAACTTACTCTGACCCCAGGCCTGGGGTGTAGTCCTATTAATCCACTCTAAAGATTTGCTACTGCATCAGGGTTTGCAGGAGGAGGATACTGATGTAATAAATTAGTCTTCGTGTACTGCTGAAAGTGGTTCAGGATAAATGTGAGACTTTTAGCTGTGAGGCTGGCTGATTAGGAATGGGTGAAAAACTCCCACACCTGACTGTCTTGGGTGGCCCATTTGTGTGGCTCAGCCCCTTCTTGGCTAGGACAGGGAGACTGTTTTCTTTGTATGCACAGTGTGCATAGCTATGCATGATAGACCTCATGCAGAACAGTTTAACCAGACATCTAATCTTGCCTGGAGCGAAGAATGTTTTTTACAGTGTGTGTATTCATTCTTTTATTCTTTTAGGTCTGTGTTTCTGCACTGGTGGGTAGGAATAAATCTTTACATTGTATTCTTTGAGTAACAGTAGAAGTGTTGTCACCCAGGTTTATCATGTACATTATTTCTCTATAAGCATAAGGAATTTCAAAACCAGACATGCAACTTATACTTGTGACAATTTGGGTATGTATATGAAAATAGGCCATTGCACATGGATTACGTTGTAGAAACTTTTTTTTTTATTTATATGCTTTTTAAATGTTTTCTTATACTTTATTTTTATGTCATCTTTTATTTTTTATATGAAATACAAGACAAATCATAACTACAAACAAGAAGATGATAACTCTAATATTTTTACACTTTATCATCATATGCATACATACAGTCCCCAGGTAATACCTGGGTTCCTATGCCTGGCAGGACCTCTGCATTCCCCCCCCCCCCCCCCCCAAAAAAAAAAAAAAAAACAACCCACCACGCATGCCCTGCTAACTTCAGCAAAATTCTCCAGATGTAGATCTCCAGCCTCAGGGTGGACTAAGCAAAAGAAGTGGTTATATTCTCTCTGCTGGTCTGGGTACATCTGCTTCCAAGAACAGTTCTGTTGGCTCAGGATTCACAGAGAGAAGGGCTGATCAGCTTCACAACATGTGGAGATACTCCATGGTGTGAGAAACATAACTTTCCTTCCTGCCTACAAATTCAAACTGCAATCTCTGCATCCAGATCCAAGCTTCCTCAAAATCTTTGCAGCTGGGGTAAGGTTCTTCAGCTGGGGCTTGTTTCTGTTTTAGACTTCAGAGTTTTTCATTCTTTCCTTTGAACTCTGCTGGCCCCACCAGCTCAAAATGGATACTTTGAACATGAAAGTCTTAAAATTCTAATTAAACTAGCTGGCAAAGGAATGTGAAAATCTCAGAAAGACTGTGGGGCAGTGATTGATAAAACTTGGATTTGGTTTATAATTTATAATGCAGGTTGTGTTAGGATTAAAACCTGAATTAAATTCTTGCTCCCTCAGAGCTTGCATTTTCACTCACTTTGGCCAGAAAGACCAAGATAACTGAAAAAAAAAGGTAGCTTTTTGCCGTCCCCATGCAGGTAAACACAAACCCACTTCTGTTCATCTTGCTCAGCATCATTTCATGGCTTGTTCACAGTTACTTTGCCATCCCAGAGACCAGGCAAGACCCCTTCTTTTGTGATTCTTCCCCAAAGGAATCAGACCTGCAACAACTCATCAATCTCTCTGTTGCACACTGTGGCTCAGGGAAGACCTACCTTATTTCCTGCTGTATACCAGTTCATCTACATTGTTAAACCTTATGCAGATTAAATCACAGGTTAAAATCCTATATGCCTTAGTGGGCCACTCATTATAGGAAGGCTTTCAAGATGCAACATCACTTCTGTCTTAGAGAAATTTGGGGAAGGAAGGGCCCACCCATGCACTCCCTTCCTGCTCCAAGGCTACCCGCTTGGAGGGATGGGGAGGCTCAGGCAGAGAGATCCTGCCCTGCTGCTTCCAGGGCAGCCCACTGGGCAGTAACCTGCTTTCAGCCATGCCACTTCGGCTGACAGCAAGCTGTGGGTGACAGGTGTTCTGATAAGTAATTCCCAAATGAATGTTTTCATTTATTTTAGTGGGGAACCCCATTGAGGACTATGCATGCAAATAAAAGCTTTCTGTTTCAGGACCAATATTTGCAGAACACTCTTCAATATTCCTCTCAAAGTGGGCCACATGAAAACAAAAGTAATCTCAGATTTCCTGCCCGTCCTCACTAACCAAAACCCTCAAATGGATTTTTATTTAGCATTAAAGACATAACCCCAAAAATCCCTTTCAGCGAACTCTTCCTGACACATTATGACTCACTGAAGATCTTCCAAAGGTGTCAGACATCCCGGTAACCATGTCCAGATCATCAGGTAGTGTGAATCGGCATTGGTGAATAAACTTAAATCAAAATAAGTGAATCTGCGTCTGACCTATGGTAGTCATGTGTCAACAAATAGCATTTCCCTCTTTGATATATGGTAACCGTGTGCCAACAAATAGTATTTCCCTCCTTTTTTTCCCTAAAAATTACTTTGGCAAGGAAAAACTGTCTTCTGCTGAAGACTTTGATCCTGAATTAAGATGGTCTCTGATTCCTCAAGAAAAACTCTGAGTAGCTAGTGCATTTGGTTTATGGAACAGTTTAACACCCAGGATCAGTGTTTGGTTCTGGCACCATCACATTTCATCTCTAGTTTCACAGGATGATATGCTAGGGGCATAGCATTTGCCTCTGCTGAGCACTGAAGTCTTAGTTGCTGCAGATTACTCAAGATCTGCACTTATCTGATGCTGCACATTTCACTCCTTACACTAAAGAGCTTGCTTTTGTCTTCCTTGCCTTTTTTAGAGATGGTTTGAGACACTTCAGAAAACTGCATTTTAGCTGACTTATTTTCACAAATTCACGTTCTACTCTGGCTCTGATTCATTTGCCACAGATCAGCAAATCTGAAAGAGCCTGGCTAGGTCTTCACAATTAAATCATACTGGGTGGACACTCAAAGTGCATGAAATATGTCTGGGGCTTCAGGGTTGAGGCAGCCCAGGAGTGTAAGAGTCAAAGAGAGATATTAATAAACAAGAAGGCACTGGAGATTGTAGACATGAGGGTCTTCTCTGGGAGAAGGGAAGTCCTGGGTTCCTGCCCCTACTCCTGATGCTGTTTATCTGATGACTCTTAATTAAGAAATGCATAAACAGTGCCAAGAACAGTGCCTTGTTCACTCTCTCACTGCTCCCTACCACTTGCATTCCTGGCTACCCAGGCTTCAGCTGGATAGATGGAAAATAACTGCACCCTTGTCTTGCTTCTGTGGGAGCTGGCAGTCTCTGGGGAAGGGGGCATGGCTGGAAAGAAGATGAAGCAGATTCAAGTCGCAGTTTAAGAGGAGTGGATCCCATCCTAGGGCTGGCTGAGGCAGGGTGACTCAGAGCACCTCAGAGTGAAGCATGGAGGCCTTACCACTAAACCCTCTGTGGAGAGTGGGGAGTGTCTCTGAAGGGTTAGTGGTAGTTCCTAAGGATGAATCTTGATTTACTTGCTTGGCTGTACCACAGTGCACATCAAAGTCCTATTTCCCCAGTTGTTTAGACCCTTCAAAGGGTGATGTGGCTCCCACCTGGGCTTCCTGTCCCTGAGTGCAGCCTGGTGCCTCTACAAGGTGGACTTTGTTTGGATATGGGGTTGGGGCAAAGCCCAGGCAAGCCCTAGGCCTGGGAGTACAGAAACACTTGTGCATCTGGTTGGGCACCTATAGCTGAGATGAGCCTGCCTGAGGAAGGAAGCTGTATATTTACCTGAGAGGAAGACTATGCACCTTCAGTGCTCTGCAGGGAGTCCTCCCAGAAGGGGTGTGTTTAAACAGGACAGAAGGATTTGTGCCTTTGTCCATCTGCATTTCAGGATACTAATTGTTGTCCTAAGGGTAGGTGCCCAGCAGAAAAACAGATAGCAACAGAAGCCAGTGAAGACTCAACTTTCCGCAGACTAAAAGAGAAAGGTTTCTACTCCTGTAAAAAGGTCTTTTTTTTTTTTTTCCCCCCCTGTGATGATAAATTCCAGAGAGTAGAGCTTCGTACCCCAATTCTACCTGTTCCCACTGAAAGTCAGCCTTGTCTTTGCCTCCTCTGCTTTGAGACTTACTTTCCTGGCTACAGTGTGGTCAAGCTTTCCGTTCCCAGGAGTGGATGGATCAGTGTACTCTCGGTCCTGTTATAACATCTGACTAGGAGGTGCGACCCAAAAAGAGAAAAGTTCAGTGTCCCACCATGCAAAAAAGCATACCAACTACAGTAAACCTGTGGCTTCAATTTACTACTCTGATCTACTAACTGTTGTCATTACCCTATTTTTCTGTCCTTCACCCTTCATTGGCTTGATTGAATTTGACAAACAGTGAGCTTCTGAGGAAGATGATGAACATACTTGTTCAAAAAGAGGCAGACAGAATACTTGCTCGGAAAGGTTGGTTTGAGGTGTTTAGTCTCACAGGTGCAATGGCTCAAGAGACCTTTCAGAACAGTCATCTGTACCAAGATCAGTTGGACAAGGTTACCATGGCGTAGCAAAATTTGAAATCTTGCTATTAAGAGATCTAACAGTCAATGTTTTAGGCCAGAAAAAGTAATTTCTTGACTTTTATTTTAAAAAGCAGTTAGCACCTCTGACCACCACAAAGTCAGTCACAGAACCCAGCATCTCTTACAGCTCTTCTGTTGTTGTCAGATGTTGAGTTGGCTGTTGACAGTCTTGATGATCCTGATCCTGCTGTGTATTAAGTACCTGCCTGCATCCCCTCCATTACATTAATTCTTATGAAAAAAATATTTGTTTTCAAATAATCAAACCTCTAATCTCTCAATGTCAGATCTCTAGAAGTGTTGCACTTTCCAGGGTTGCATCCTTGACATGCAGAGGGATACACCTGTACTAGGCAGAGGCGGCAGGGACACTGACCTGCTTTTTCTTTAAAAGGGAAATCTGAGTGCTGATCCACGAATGAGGTGAGAAGGACTCAGTAAGGAGAGGTAAGGTGTCCTATTGTGCTGCATTATAATTACCAGGGAGAAGTCAATGATTAACTTAGAGAGATTGTATCTTCCTTTGGTGTTCTTCAGAAGCACTTGCTGGTCCTTCTTTGACTATTTGGGAAGTTTAAGTTCTCACTGTCCTCCTACCTAAAGACTAGGTAAAGCAATGCCTCAGTATGCTCACAATCACAAGTGTCCAGCACAAGTTGGCCACACCGGAGGAGACCACTGCTGAAAAGTGCCACATTAATGTGCCGAAAAGTTCCAGTCTAAATCTTTCCACTAAGAAATGAATGATGTCAATAGGTGCCTAATATACTTCAAAGTGCTTCAAAGTAAGTTAGGCACTTAACTGCTATGACTACCTAACATATTCAGGAGCTTTAAAAAAATCCAGTTAAGCAATTTAAGTACTTGGAATTTCTGACCGTTAAGCTGGAATAAGTTCATTGTACAGATATTACAATAGAGTTCAAAATCCCCCCTTTTATGCAGTTTTGACTGTTTGTGTGTGTGTGCACGCATGCGTGTGTGTGTGTGTGTGTGTTTGTGTATTCAAACTCTGGAGAAAACTCACAATGAACTGACCTTGTTCATCTGCTGTTTGAAGAGTAGAGTTACATTTTTCTGACATGGTAGTATTATTTTATCACTGTCCATGGCAAGGAAAGGTACAAGTAAATAATACTTGCATCATATATTGTTCCCCAGGAGCATCACAATTTTATTATCATCTTCAAATGTCTTATTTTGTTCTAAAATTATTTTTTTCTTAAACTTTAATTAAAAATGTTTTTTAGGCCAAAATCTCAATCTCATTAACACTTGCAATCTCTCCCAAATGTAAAAATTGATACTAGCACTCAATAAGCAAATCAAATATTATACGATCATCTTTATCCTGCAGTAGTGACAAAACATGACTGAAATGTTTGCCTGTGGAGCTCAATTCTGTATATTTAATGCAGTTTTTTAAGGAGAAGGACTTCTAATCCTGCTAAATACCTTGAATTTGAACATCCAGATTAGTTTTTGTGTGTGTGTGTGCGTGTGTGTGTGTGTGTGCACATGCGCGTGCATGAGTTTTTTGCTTTTTTTCTGTGCAGATTCTGCAGGTGGAAATGCAGGAGTTAATTAGTTTAAATTTTACATGAAGTCTAATAAGTGATCCTACTTAAAGTAAACAGCAGTCCAAGTTACATAGTTTTCTTTTTATTAGCTGACCTTGCAAGCTAATAAATTCATCCTGTATTTTTCTGCTACTGCCAATTTGCAGCATACAGGAAACTAATCTTGTACGATAACTACCTTCCTGTACTCAGTTCTTAAATGGAGCCAAATGGATTGGTGGCGGAAGAGCTCCCCAGCAGTTCCTGTGAAACAGTGCTGAGCACAGCAAGACCTGACAGAGGCTGGTTGCTATTATTGACTTTGACAATGTAATTATGTTCTCATTTACCTCCCTAGCACTTAAGAAAAAAAAAAATCCCCCAGTACAATGACTGAAACAATTTTAATGTCAAATTCAAGTGAGATATGTATTTGTAACATGCTAAATACATAGCAATAGCTCTGATTTTTAAGAAGGTAAAACACACTAGCAGTAGCCATTATAGCACAAAGGTCTTTCATATGTATCTGGCTGCCGCAGCAACACTGCTCCAGACACAAAGGACCATGCTCAGTAATGAGTTAATAAAGGATCTGTATTCAGTTTAGAAACTCAGATGTGCTTTTTAGCATTAAAGGCAGACTACCATTAACATAGCATAATACAAGTGAATCTAGGATTATTTATTTAGGAGCTGAGCTCTTTCTAACAAGTTTAGAGATGTCCATGAGTATTTTGCATACTTAGGAGAAAATCCATCTTGCATGCCCCACAATCAGTTGCAAGAGCTACCAAATACTTCAGTTTTGCAGGGCCAAATGCTATAAGAAATGCATGAGCTAATCCCCAATGTGCTGTAGCACCATTGACACATGCGGATGGAGTGTGTGCACTTGTACAAAACTGATATTCTCACTTTGCCCCACATGGGGAAAAGACCTTCCAAAGGGAGGTCTTTGGTTCAGTCAAGTGAGGTAAGTGTCTGGTCAATATGGAAATGAATGTGGAACAGCTTTATTTTTTTGGATTTGTCAGGAAGCATTTTTTTACAGCTAGCTTCCCCCACACCAATAAAACTCCCCAAAATCCCACAGTCCCTCCCCTCACACCCGCCAAGACTCCTTGAAACAAACCAGGACAAACTATTTGAATGGCATTTTTGAAAAACATGTTTGATTATATAGTTTCCCCAACTAGTTCTTGATTATGCCTGACTCCTGCTTCATTTGCCCTCTTAGAAAAGGTTAAACACTAAGTATGGTTCATATATTGCTCTCCAGGGAAAAAGACCATGATAGCTTCCGAGCTGTGGCTGTCATTATTGTAAAGCATTTATGAGAAATCACACAAGCTACTCCACTAAAATGGATACATTTCTCTGCAGCAACATTTATTAGGGCTCTCTACCAGCTCTAGTTATGAATACAGCTGGGTGGATAAAGGGGACAGAAAACAGAAATAAGTTTTATGCTCTTGGTAGGTCTTCTTTTAATTTGTCATTTCTTTTAGTTTAAAAAGATAACTGGAAGCTTAACGCAGCTTCTGGAGCTCAGCATTCAGTTTCAAATGAAATAAAAATGTGTTTTACACATGCAGATCGGTGGTGGGGATTTCTGGGGTTGTTAAGCACAAACAGATCATTCAAGAGAAATGGGCAATTTTGGATAGAGCTCTCCTCAATTAGTATCTTAATGGACATTTTCCATCGTATATAAGGGGATATCCTCTTGAAAACCCTCCACAGGAACAACTGCTGGCCTGACTCTTAGAAATAAGGCAGTTAATGAAGGTTAGGAAAGGGGTCTATAGATAGAATTGAAATGTACACCATTAATTTCATTCAAATATTTTTGCTGTTAAGTGAAGATATCTACTATACATTGTCGGCTTAGTCTTCATCCTTTACCCTTTCTAAATAAGTACCTTCAGGCTCCCAGAGCAAGTGCTTTAAATGAATGTACTTTGCTTTGCAATCAAGGTAACCTGAATCCACCTAAAGATAGAAATGGCACCATAACTCAGTCCCTACACAGCCTCATTTGTCCACATTTCAGATCCATCCTGACTGAGACAAAGGTTCTGCAGAAGATGGTATGTGATTCTGTAATTAAAAATACTGTAAAAATCAGACTACATAAGCAACATTAGTCTTTCTTAACTTTTGAATTGACTTTTAAACCTTAATGCTCTTCAAAAGATATAGATTTCTACCTAAAAACAAGCAAATAAAACACCCACAGGAAAAACATCTCCCCTCCATCCCCCTCCCATATCTATTTCATCAAACAGAAACATACTGTCTTCTGATGTGGGATATCATAAGCAGGACTCCAACTGCTGGTTCCCTATGTTTCTGCTGTATGATCTAATGAAAAAGCTGGTGGCAACTGTGAGCTGTTAATGGCTAGTTAGGTAGCTGATTGCACTAGCTTGGAATAGAGGGAATGTATTTTGCCAGGTGTTGCCAGGTGTCTTCTGGGCTCAGTTTCCAGCTCTGAAAAAGAGCATGCTATAGGCAATCCTCTTCCCTGTCCAATCGGCATGTCTCCGTCCCCATTCTCCTCCTGCCCGTTCTCATTTAACACAACTCCTATTGTTCCACTTCAGTTTCCTTCTCTCCAAATCAGACTCCCTAGTGGCCTCTTTCTTGCCACCTTCTTCTTCTGCTTTTTCCGCCTACATCTCTCCCTGGCTCTGTTTCCCACTCCCAGCCCATGTCTCCAGGTGCTGTCCCTCTCCTCGTCCTTGACTCCCCTGTGCTACTCATCTACCCCATCATCTGGGATCATCTTCACCCACACTTGGAGGCCACTAAGAGAGGAAAGTATGGGAGTACTGGAGCTCACCAGGTCCACTAAGGACCACCTTTTCCAGATCAGTGTGGCAATCCACATTGCAGGTCAAAGTTCTGTAGAAATCCCAGAGGTTACATTGCTCTGTGAAAAGGGTGCAAACACAGTTTGAGCGTGTGGAGGACCTGTCACGAAAAGCTCAGTGAAAATGGACTTTTCGGTCCACCCAAAGCTACTGAACTTCATCACAATCCTCATAAGCTCAGTAGCGTCCTCATAGGCTCAAAGTTTCAGAAGTTCTTTTATCACAATGATATTTGGGGGAGGGGGAGGGGATAGCAAAAGACAGCAGAACAACCTAACCTGAATGCATTTCAAGCCTTCACTCTGAAGTATGTGAAAGAGACTAGAGATTGACAGTAAAATGACTTTAAAATTATTTTATAGAGAGGGAGAAATAGTATTTCCATGATATTATTGGAAACTGTCAAACCCTTAGCAGAAATGTGCCCCAATACCTTCATGGGGCAAAAGAAAAATGTAACTCTGAATGGTTAGTTTAGTAAAGCACTGAGAGTGTGATCATATAATGGGACAACCTTAAATGTAATTTGTATCAAATTTCTGGCTATAATTTTTTTATAGAATGTTGTTATTCATAGGTACATTCACACATGGCTACAGAATCTATATTTTCACATCTGTCAGATTTATTGTACACATGTTCAAGATGTTATCTATTTAGCTTTCTCTGAACCTGTAAGCCACACGTTTACTTGTTTTTGTACAATTCCATCTTCATAGTTCACTGCATTTTCTCTCTATACTTTTCAAATCCTGCAATGTCTTGTTTAATCTGAATTGACAAGAACAGAACACTGTGTTCTAAGTGGAACCCTACCAGGGAAATGTATTATTTTCATCATTATCACTGTCTTAGACTTAGAGAAAACCTGCTGCGAATGCTATTCTAGGGGCTTATTTAACTTCTTAGAGACAGGAACAGATAGGCACTCCCTTTCCTGTCTATCAAACCAAATTCTGTTTCTCTATTTCACCTAGAAACACACCTCAGTACATGAGTTTTTAATGCTTTATTTTCTAAAGAATATTAGTTCAACTGTCTGCTTTTCAGTTTGACTCAATCTTGCTAGTTCCAATGAGCATTTTTGCATTGCTATAGGTAAATTTCTTCTAGCATTTCTGAATTTCTTAAGCAAACTTGCATTCAGCTTTGACTAAAAAGATGATTCTACTCTTAATTATTTATCAACTATTTAACATGGACCCTGAAATTCACAACCATTTACCCACAAGTATGGATATCTATTTCTTCAAATAATGGCTAACTTATTCATATAGGCATCAATGTCTATATGAATTTCATTAGCTCTTATTATTTTATTCTGTGTTAAGACCATACCATATTAAAAACTATTTTAACTGCTGAAATCCCCCCATACAAAGGGAAATCAGACAGAAGATTATTCTTAACAGTGTGTTAAGAAGCAATAGGAAGCTCTGAGACTCTGTACTAATGATCTCAGGTATCTAGCTAGAAGTCTTGGGCTAGAAGCTTTAGTGTTTAGTACTGCATTTTGGCATCAGTGCAAAATGAGAATGAAATACTACCATTCTGATTTAGTTGCATTTTATACACATTTTGCTGAGTTGTACATGATTCAGCAAAACACAGAGAATTTGGCCTTTGTACTCTTCTCATTCACCCTGATTTGCAGGTACTGTGGCAGAAGAACAGATACACATTCCTTCCTTTATGTGCAGTTGAAACAAAAAGTCTTTTTTTGAATACTGAATGCTGGCTCTCTCACTTTCAGACTTCTGAGACCTACTGTGAACTTAGCAAGTTGTCTATGGTGGGGAACTGATCTGTCACAACACATGAGGATAAGCCCCATCTGCTCTCTGAAACCATCAGTTTGGAGTTGCACTAAATTAATACATTTCTGCTTCACTAGTCTGGAAGTTGTCCAAGATATCAGAGAAATAACTATTGTAAGGCAGCATATTTTTAGGATTCTCTCTTTAGTCAGTAACTACATTTAGTAAGTACTCATTTCACATGTTTTTTGATATTGTTGCCTGTTCTGTCCTGCAAGAGTCTCATTTCCCCATATCCTGGAATGGCATGGTTCTTTTGTAACTCACAAAAGAAGGTTTAGAAATATTGTTTCTGTATTTCAAGTTCTGTTCCCCACTAATTCAGACCTTCTTCATTATTAGAGATAAAATTTTGGCTCTCTTAACTTCCACTTACTTGAGGATCAGTTGTTGTCCTGGTTCCTATTATCTTCTTGCTAGGGTTTCTTGTTCTCTGTAGACATCTGCAAGGGGAGGTGAGAGCAATAATTTTTGAAGTTCAGTCTAGTTTATTTCAGATGGGATCTTCAAAATCTACTTTAACTAATACAGTACCTGACTACTGGGTGTCCTGAAGCTGAAATTCTGACAACTCAAGAAAATGGATGAAATGCTGTTGCAGTGCCCAACAGGTAAAGAAATCTTGGTCACAGACCATGGAATAGCTTCAGACTGGGTGCTGTGTCTGAAGCTGGTATTTATCTATGGGTTATAGAGCAATTTAGAAGGAAGAAAATGTATGTAAGCATGCAAGAATTTTTATTAATGTTTAGCTGAACTACACTCACGCTCCAAGACATCACAACACCTTTTAGAAACAAAGCAATATTAACTAAAATGTTGTGCTCTGGTATGAATGTGTGATAAGGTGTTATGACTTTCTAGAATCACTGCAACAAGTTGTGAATTATTCATGAAATTAAAAATCTTCACTAATTCACAATATCAAATGGTTGTGGCAGCTGGTATGTAATGGTGGAGGGAAAAACATACACTAAATATTAAACTCAAATAAATTATCCAGAAAAGCCTACCTGAAGGCTTAAATCACTGGGTCCATATTGTTTTCCCCATGCTCAAGCATACTGGTAGTTAGAGCTTTTAGAAGTGAAACTCACACTTCAGAACTTAGATAGTGTGATCCTGTATTGTGAATAGGTTACATTATAAATGGATTACAAACTGGCAACCAAAAGGTCTTTGGAAAAAAAGTAACTGGCAGAGTTTTACAGCTGCTATTATTTTTTTCTATAAAAAAGGCATGGACACAATATTGTTTCTTACCTTTGTAATAAAAAAATATGAGTAGGTGCTGGAAAGTACTAGAGAAATGATGTAAAAAATCAAAGTTTGGTCAGGAAACACTCATGCATATTTTGCAGAAAAGTTCTTGTTAAGATGCAGTTTCAAAAGCTTTGAATGTTGACAGTAGCAGCATTTTGTTGCAAATTGCAAATTAGTTTCACTTTCAAATAGTTTTCATATTAAAAGTGGATCATTTCCAGTGGAGGTGTGTCAGATCTCAGCTTAAACTTTTATAACTGATATTTTTAACTTTGCAAGGATTTGCATGCTGTTTACTCTTCTGTGAATGTTTGCTCAAATACAAACATCCTGAAAGGTGAGAAACAAAACTCGGAAATGTCATAAAAACTATTCAAATCTTTATACAGACACTCTCACCTACAGGATGTATATGCTGTCATTTATGGTCCCTTATGGATAACAACTAATACATTGCTGGATCTCTTCCATGACTGGTTTATTCAATGGTGTTACCAGCTGCATGAAAATCAGTGGAAGTGTATTGTTGTAGAACTAAAGCTCCATGTTGGGGAGTCAAGTTCATTTTATATATAGCACATGAAAAACAAGATATACAGATGTATGCTGCCGTTATATCAGATCTTTTTCTTCTTTATGGAAAAAATGAACTACAATAATTCCAAGTAAATGAACACTTACATTTAGTCAATTACTCTTTTCCCTATTTTTCTGAGCTCCTCAAGAATATAAACACATATTTTGTAATAGCCCTTTTGCCTCTCAATGCACTCATTTTTCTTCTTTGAGTCTTTTCCTGCAGAAAGAGGCACTTCTCTGGAATAGCTCTTATCTTTTCTCTTCAACATTAGGCCACTAGACAAATGATGACTTGTACCTTATTTGGGGACAATGTGATTATCAGAAGTCAAATCTCTTGAAAGAGCTTCAGAAGGCTAATACCAGTCCTTGAACCTTCAAGGTTTGTTCTTTCAAGTGTCGTCTTCCTTCAGGGTCTTCAGTTCTGAGCACAGATGGGAAAAACAGCACAATGTACAAAGTGCTGAAAAAGAAAAGAACTCAGAAAGACTTATAGACAGCTGTGCACAACTGCCAACTACTTCCCAGAAACCCTTTTTTTTTGATATCATGCATTAATGAATTCTCATGCACTTTGATCTAGGCTATTTTGGAAGTCCTTGGCTTCTGAGAATTGTTCAGTCCTATCTAGGCCAGAGTCAGTAGCATGTGGATGCTGGTGTATCAGAGCAAATGCAGATGAGGAGGCTCTCCTGGAGCTAGGTGCTGTTCAAATGGAGAGCAAGGAAAGGCTGAAAGACTGTTCAGAAGTAAGAGGCCAGATTAGGAGCTGTGATAATGTGCCTATTGCTAGGAATTGGACTGTCCTCTAGCAAATTATGCCATCCACAAACCAGAGCACTGTGATATGGACACAGACTGTAGCCAACAAACCATGCAAAGCTGTCTTGTACTGGTAAGCTGGCCAGAGCTTTCTCAACGCTCTTTATTTGACGTGGGGGTTTAATAGGAGGGGATCTGTCAGAGTAATCAAAAACTGTGCCCTCAAAAGTTCTGGTTGCTGCAGAAATATCCCATACAGACAACCATACCAAAACCCAGAGTACAGTTCCCCCTTTCTATATCCCGTGGCTTCATATTCATCTCCTTTTTTTCAGTCTCTTCTTCTAGAATAAGACATTTATAATGCATCAGTTGTTACCTTCTCTTCAGCATCAGGCCACTGGACAAATGCTAACTGGTCCCTGGTTTTGATGTAATATGAACAATAAAATTCAGATTTCTGTAGAAATCGCTGCATAGGAAAACTTTGAACATTATTTATGTGCTATTTCACAGTATAACTGCAACAAAAACTACTTCTGTTAAGCATTCAGACTATTTTGGGGAGAGTTTAAAGCCTTCTTTGAACCTCTTTATGTTTTCTGGGTAATAAATATCTCTCTGCAGAAGGACAACTTATGTGAGTATGCATGCAATTACTAGCTTGCTATTTCCCAACCATCTCACCTACGCCAAATCAACAGAATTTCCCAAACGTTTAATCTGTCCTTGGAGAATTACTCTGGAAATTATCACATCTGGAGTAGTTGTAGGAAATGGAAATAACATTTCAAAAGTACATAAATGAAAACTGTTATCATAGTTAGCACTGAGACTGGTGAGATGTGTGTATTGAAGTAGCTCAAGTAAATTAGCTAACACAAGTACTGCTAACAGTATGATGTGTAGCAGGACAGAGCTCAGCATGAGCTGAAAATCTCATCTGGGACTTTGGCTAAAAGTAAGCCACCTTTCTACACTGACCTCTAGGATGAGGTGGTTTCACTGAAATAGGTTCCTGTGTTAACTAATTTAATGTGTATCTGTAAATGTATCTTTAAATTGTAACATAAATGTCCCCTAGAAGTAGGAGTACTTGTGTTTCCAATTTCCCTTGTACTTGCAATCCTTCAGCCAATGCAAGAGGAGAGACATTACCTAGAAGAGCATCTAACACATCATGAACTGTAGGAGAGAGGAGGGAGGGAAGAAGAGCAGGTGAGAATCTGTTTTATGAACTTCTATGGTCATGCTTGCAGCAGGCCATGAAAACAGAGTTGTGAAGAAGTAGTCTTCCAGAGAATTTTGAAGAGGTGAAAACTGACTGCATCACTCTAGAGGCAGATGAGACATGCAAATGATTGCCTTTTCTTACATGGGAAAAAACAGCAACTTAATTTTCCTACCCTGCAGAGTGCAGAAATCATGTCTCATAGAATTGCCCTATAGGATCTCTATTTTAGCATGAACCCAAAACTTTAACCCGTGGGTAATGGAAAAGATATATTATATAGAGGAGTTTGCAAATTCTCCTTATTTTCCACAGCCCTCCTATGCTTTAAACTTTGAATCCTGTTCTTGTTTAATTGCTTAGGCTAGCATTGAGGAAGCAATATTTTACCTCTGCTTTTTGTTAGCACAAAAATCTACTCTCAGCAGAGCTAAATGCTCTATCCGGTTCTTATCAATGATTACGCTGATAATGGCATTCAGCAGGGTGTTGTTTTCCACTATGCTTTAGTAGTTCAAAAATGATATTGACAAAAATAATGGTAATCAGGCAGTTTGCTAACTTAACTCTCAGTCCCAGGATTTGCATAATGTTAGCTACACATGCAACAGTTAACTGCAAGACAAATCATAGCACAGATTTTTGGCAGAACCAAATAGCTGCACTGTTGGTTATCTTACCAGAAGGCCTTGTAATTAAGATGAACAATCACAAAGCTTCATTGACACTGTGATTAACAAGGAAATTACATTAAGTTAGATAGCAAAGTGGAATGAACACTTTAGTTTTGTAGAGCTAGCTGCCACACTTAGGGTGAAATGAGTAGATCAGCAAGATACTCCTGCATAGATATCGCCTGAATGTCTCAGAAACCAGCCAACACAAGGCAAACAAGAGGCAGGGTCAGCCTCTTGAGAGGATACACAGTACTCTCGCTTTCCCAGTGGCTGTAGGCCTTAGTACAGTGAATAGCAGCTTCTTCTCATCACGGCATTCAGCAACTTCTCTCTTCCACCAGCTTGACTTCAACTTCAAAATGAATAAAAAAAATGCATTTTTCAAGCCCTATAAAAAATGAATAGGCAAAGTTTCTTAATAATTCTTCTCCCGGATTTAAAAATAATAATAAAAATCATCTGCTGCCTTCACAGAATAATGTATAACTTTTTCTATGGCAATGCATTCATTTTCTGAAAAAATATCTTAACCCTGATCGAAATGAAACTGCTCAGTATGTTTCTTCCTTTTATTTCAAGTCTATACTTCTACTGTAGATCAGTATAGGAAATGAACTGAAAGATGTAGAATATGTAATTTAGAATTACTCTTTTTGCACTTTAATTTTCCCAGTGCAACAAGCATTGTCAGTTAGAGATGCAGTAAGCCTTCTTGGTACACAGTATTATTCACCAGTGTGTGCCAGTCTGAATTGACATGGTATGTGGCATACTCTGAACAGGACTGGGCTGTGTTTAACAGAAAGCAGACGTGGGCTTCCATGCTGTGTAATCTGCAGGTCTAATTTCTGCTGTCACTCAGACTATTCACCAGGAAGTTGAGCCATGCCACGGCAGCCTATTTTTATTTATTTGGAGAGATTTCAGGTGCCTGATGGTGTAAGGAATTGTTAAGGGTGGGGATTTTATTAAATACTTTTCTTTCCTCCTATTCTTGATTTGTTAGATCCAAAATCTCACAGCCTGAGAATGTTTACTTTTTTTTTTTTTTTTAATTATCATTTTCAAAGTTAATCCAGCTCTAACCAGGAACAGAGTCAGCATATCCCCTTAACTGTAGGCTCAGATGTTCTGCATGGACTGCTGTTTTGACATTCTTGGATGAAAATCCATCCCTTAATACTCAAATGTGAGGCACATACTGGTTCTCTGGCATGCCTTCGCCTATGGCCATCTGTTGGGATGGCACAGTGCCTGCTCAGAAAGCTCTCTGCCAGTTTCAAGAGGACATAGGTATCAACCAAATATAGATTTAGAAAGATAGCTAGTGACATGCTGGAGATGTTATTTTAGCTGCAAGACAAGACTCTGGCTGCCAAGCAATCCCAAATTGGGTCCGTACATTTCAGAATAAGCCTTACAGGCACATCATTAGCTTATCCCAAACATATATATTTATATATACATACACATGTATGTAAAGGTAAACAAATCCTACTAATCAGAAAACATCTACATGTTAATTTTTTTATGAGAGAGTGGCACAGAGTTGGGGAAATTTCTCCTTTTCAAAAACCAATCATTGCAAGCAAACAAACTGCTGTCTCTTTAAGTAGATGTAGCTGTTTCTCATACCTATCTCCCTTTTAAAATTAATGCATTACCATTAGACAGGATTTGGGAATGTTCACTTGAATAATAACTAGGGATCACTTGAAAGATGTTAGTTGCTCAAAAAAAGCCACATTCTTTGGATGAATTTAGAATACAAGAATATTCATGACAAGTGAAACTTGAGTCAAGTTGCATATGAAGGCAATTATGGTTTGAACTTTGCAAAACTGGTATCAAAGGATAGGATGTCTTCCAATAACCAGCAATTGCCCAGAGGGCTTCTTCAGCTTTTTATTACATTTTAGAACAAAATCAGAAATTGAAATTTTGAAGACTTGTAGAACAACAATTTTGATCATGACCTAGCTTTATTTGCAGGCTATAAGAGGAACAAGACCTACTGGTATTGCCAATACAGAAGCCTTTGGTCATGCAAATAATGAATAAATAACAGCTAGTAATAATAAATATTTACAGTGCTAATGTACAAGCATAAAAAACTAAAGTATCTGTCCAGCTGAATTTAAAATAAATTTTCATACCTGAGAAAATAATATGAACAAAGCAGTTTGGAAGTAGCCGAAGAAAGTGAAATAGTGGGAAATGATGAGGAAAAGGTGAAAGCAGGTTTGCCACAGGACAGAATGGTACAGCCGCAAAGACAGGAGCAAGGAACCTGGATTTGATGTGGAAAAAAGGAAAGTTAAGAAGAAATTGTGAAAACAGACTGCACATTAATATAGGAAACAGGTGGATAACCTCCTCTATGTCACCAGCTACAGGACATAAATGGGTAAGGTGAGGTGCAGGAGTCTGGGAAAAAAAGATTGTAGGAACTCAAAAGCCGTGAGAGAGGGATGAAATTCCTCTTCTTCTTCCATCAGAGAGAAAATATGAAAAGGTTTATCAAAGAACTGAAGGCAACAGAATGGGAGAAGGATGATCATACAGAGAAAAACTAGTCGAAATAATAGACATAACCCAACATGATGGATCTGCAAGCTTCCTGCACCAGGAAAGTTCCCATGCAAGTGAAAAAGTTTGCTTTTGTAAGTACAGGTACTCATCAAAGGGATGGATATGAGAGCATTTCCAGTCAGCTATTACAAAGGTGAAATTTAAAGATAAACTGAGGATTTCTTTAAGAATGACTGTTGCTCAGTCTGTGAGCTTTTCACTGGAAACATTTACATGCACACCACTCTCACAATACTGTGGTAGCTTTGTGGTCATCAACACCTGCTCTTCCATGCAGAATATGCTTGTCAAAACCAAGGCCAGAATACAACTTTTACCTACTTTTATAATTGACCTGTGCATCTAATTTTACATATCTATTTTTCCTCTTCATTTGGACTAGATTCTGACTTCCTTCCTCAAGAGCTGACTACCCTTGACACCATCTACAATTGCCATGAAGCACCCTGTTGTCTTTGAACCATGAGCATGTATCCAAGGCTGACACTTCTCCCTGATCTCTGAGTGAGGAGGAGTGTGGGAAAAGGTATTATCTTATGAGAAGAAAATCAGCTGGCTATGAAGAGAGATGACAGAATGAACCCCACAAGGACACAGAGTCTATTGTACATCACCCGAGGAATAGATGGCAACAAAGACGTTTAGTAAAACAGCTTGTTGCCATACTTACAATTCTCCTATTATACAGTCTTCACGGAGGGAAAATACCCAGCAACAATGAAACAATTAAATATTGGCTAATGTTGACTCTTGTCTTCCCTCTAAAAGAACATGTAGAAATGTCTAGGATATATAACAGATGATTAATTTCTCTTGATTCCCAGGAGACAAGCATGGAATTCATCTGTGAGAACAGGTGCCATTAATCCAATATTATTTCTTGTTATAATCTATTTGCCTTGACCTACCATATCCTCCTAAAGCTGTACTGAAATAAGTGACTGTTCTGAATTCCCATTGGATATGTTTGACAAAATGCTTTATCAACGGAGGGAATTAAAAGCTGCAATTGAGTTGGAAAAGAAAAGAATGTATCAAAGTTAGAATACATAACTTTTCCCTTTAATGGTGTTTGAAATTGTTTACAAACAGATTTGCAGCCTTTGGAATAATTATTTGGTTATAAAGTATATAGAATCAATATTAATCCAGAGAGGTCTGCCTTAGAATGATTATAAAGATAAAATGATTTCTTAAAGAATATATGTCTATATCTGTACCTTTATCTTTGACATAGCTTTACATAAACATATTTATGATTTGCATAAATATATTTATGATTCTTTGAAGTGGTTCTTATCTATAATTTAAAGTATAAGAATGTTATATTTGCTTAAATCTTGAGAGAGAAAACATCCTTAATGTAAAATTATCTCTCTGTTTTTAAAAGATGAAACTGCTTTCCAAATAAAAAGGAAAGAAAAAGCAGAGTCAGTTTTCTCTCTGTAAATTATAGCTCTGTGCCTTTTAACAGCTGCATAAATTTCAGTTCCTGTTTGAAAATTACAGTTGTTTATGTCAAATATCAAGTATTAACTATAGCTCTAGAAAAATATACTCAAGAATTCAGCAAACTATAATTAATTCAATTCATTATGCCATTCCTATCTTTAACATTTGATGTTAATAGTTCAATTTTTAATAATGTTACAATAGTCAGTAGAGTTCTTCATGCCATGTGAGAGGGCCATAACCTTTTGCAATCTTGGCCCATCAAAGTTTGGGAAAGCCAGGATATAAAGAGCTCTCTAAAAGACCACTCTTGTGTGTTTACACAATCATTATTTAATGTTTTAAAACAACTCAGAAAAGCAGATCAAGAAAAGATAGTTGCAGTGCAAAGCAAGTGTAATTATAAAGCCCAAAAGTATTCCACATGCCAGTTTATGACAGCTTCAGCACCCTGATCAGCTATACCTTAGTCCTTGGGAACAAGGAGAACAGTATAAGTTCCTAAAATCATTTTTAATTTTGAGAATATTTGGACTCATGTAAGAATGTTGTTAGGGAATGGTATGTTTCCGTACTAGAAAGTGGCTGCCACGCAGGATCACTGAGTGTTTTGTCATCTTTATATTGAAGCTAAGACACATGAGCTGAAACAGTTACTCTAGGGAATAATTAGAGATCAAATTAAAAGCATTATACCTGGCAATAAGATCAAAGCAAAGCATTCCTTGCGAGAAATGGACATGATGTTGCTCAGAGCAGCTTGAAGTGAAGGTCTGTAGTAAAAATTGTACTCTCTAAAATGAAAGTGCTAAAGAATAGTTACACAAAGTGCATCTAATCAAAAATGCACACAAAGATAGAGACAGATAACAGGGGCAAACACCTGTTTACAGTAAATGGGAGGGCAGCTGTACAACATCATCGAGAGGATTCCATTTTGAATAAAATCAGAAATTCTGCAAAGTAAAAAACAAACAAACAAACAAACAAACCCTGCAGACTCCTAATTTTAAAAAATTAAGAAAAAGGCACCACAATTTTCCAGAGGTTCATACACAGAATATCACAAACACCATCAGTTCAGAGACTCATGGGTTGAAGAGAGAAAGTATATGATGATTCCCTCACCTTTGAGGAAAGTGGAAGCAAAAGCTTATGGTGTGAAGACATCAGAGGACAAGGTTGTCCTTCATGCTAGACCAAAGAAATGCTAGTTTTCAAAGACAGAGTAACTGGCAATCTGTTAAGATAATAACTCTCTCAGTTGTACCAAAAATATGTGTTTAATGGTTGTGTATTCTCCTCTCATAGATAGGATAAAGACAATGAAAGAAAACCAAAGCTGACTAAGACATTTTTTCTTGGTACTGTCCAGAATGTTATGCAACCACTTGCGACAATCACGCTTTACTCCCCAGTCCCTGAGGAAAGGACATGAATAAACAGCACATGCAGGTCCAAGGAGCAGATCCATGGGCAGTAGGCAAGCTGGGAAGAGGGAAATTTTAAGAATAAGATCAGAGGAGATCTGGGTTTTGAAGCATTAGTTATCTGATGTGTCCTACAAGGAGGAGAGAACATTTTGTTTGTCAAGAAGGTCAAACTGTCTGCCCTGGTCTGTCAGGTGTATTAATTGGCTGTATCGGGTGGTAATGAATGTGCTATTTCCATTTGATTTTTAAAAAGATTGAGAAGTCAGTGTAGCAGCAAGTGCTGGAAGAAGAGAAGATACTGACTACCCCAGTACAGAACAATAAAAAGACACAGCATCTGGTAACCCTGACCTATGTCATATCACTGGTTCAGAAAATAAAGACTAGCATATTGTGCTCCTGTGTGTCATACCACTATAATAACTGGTACTGCTAAAACAGTAAAAAAATTGATCAATGTATAGATATCAAAACAAATTATTGCAGGAAAACAATAACTGCAGTGGCACATAGCACGCTCAATACCTAAATCAATACTATTGAGTTGAGCTAACAATAAATTAAATCTGCAGAATCAATTCTTCTACTGGAAATGAAATCACTAAAATTCAAATACAATGTAGAATCACGAAAACATGCACCATTTATAAGATTTGTTTTGGCAATTTCTGTCCATTTAACTGTAAGACATTCACTATCTGGGATTTGAGGACACTATCCCCTTATTTATGCTTAATGTGGTATGTGAAGCAAAGTACTGTGATTGTGGTGCATCCCACAGCACTTCTGAAACAGATTACTATTGCTATTGTGTAGATCTTATGGATTTAAAAAAAAGATTAGCAATGCTTTGGTGTGTTTAGGGCTTCTGAGGCCAGAAGATCTGATGGTGAAGTAGGCAAGAATAGTCCTAGAATCAATCCTGAACTGAACAGAAATAAGCAGACAAGTTTGAGGGATGCATCTTGGCTTGGGTGTTGAGCTTTTCCTAAAACATCATTTGTCATTTCTACTTCAAGGTGTTCTGCACAAGGGAAGATGCAGTACAGACAGGACAGAGATGGGACTAGCTAGGAATTGGCACTGGTGTATTGTCTTTTCATCACAGTGTTCAGGTGACAGGTACAAAGCTTTATGTTCAGGGACTTAATATTTATGGCAAGATTGGAAAGGGACAGGACTGAAGGAAGGTAGGGACAAAAACAGATGGTAGGGACAAAAACAGCAAGAAAATAGTATCGATAAACAAATTCTTGTACTTATTGAACAGTCTTTTACTCTATGAAAAGTTCCTCTCAGTCTGATTATACTACTCATGGGGTAATGAACTACTCTAGGAAATCCCAATATGTTTCCAGCAGTGACAGACACGGAAAACTGATCATCTGGCATGACCTCCAAATCCCAGCATAACTGTTAGATCAAACATTCCTTGTCAGCCTTGCTGCCCTCCAAACTGCCGTGATCCCATTTAAGACTGCTGTCTTGTACTGTGAGAGGAAATGGAAAAAGAGGGTAATATTTCGGGAGAAACTGCACTGTGTGTGTAGTCAAAAACTCAAGGAATGCAAGAGAGCATCACAGAACTTTTGTTCATCTCTCTTTCTCAAAACTCTTCTTTTCTGCAAAATCACTTATTTCTAATGAAATGTGTTGTGCACAAGTAGTAGCATTGCAGTCAAGTCCTTTGCATCTATTCTAAATCAAAGCCTTTCTTCAGAATATAACCTCCTTTTTCCAAAACTTGGTTCTTAAAATGACTACACTACCTGAGCTTTATGAAGTGAGGAATCTCCTTTAGCCAACTAAAAATTTTGTTGGTAGTTGAAGATACTCCCCTGCTATTTCTGTAATCAGTAGGGAGAGGTAAATTGTCTTTTGGACATGCCTATTTTTCTCCATTGACTATAAAGGGAGCCTATTCAACCAGTTTAGATTAAATGCCTAGCTTTTAGACAGCTAAAATTAAGTGAGATGAAACCCATTTTAAGTCATTTGACTACGAAGGTAGCAGCCACTGAAGAGAAGAACACTTTAGAGTTCCTAAAATAAACTACTGCTAGACTTGGTCATACTTCTAAAACTGGACTAACAAACCTCTTTGTGTAAAATACATGTGGGTTTAATAAAAAATGCTATTTAAACAGTTAAAGAGAAACTTTAGCTTAAACTTTAGCTAACATAGTTAAAAAAAGAAAAACATAAAACTGTTCATCTCTTACTTTCTTTTTCAACAAGGCAAGCTAAGGGGTGTTTTTCATAATGTACTGTCAGAAGAAGTGAAACAATAAAATGAAAAGGTAGACTGGAAGAAAGGAAGGTGATTTAGTGTGTTTCATCTTGCATACAAGGAGAGACAAATTCAACACCAGTAAAAATTCAGAGCGCTATATTAAACCTAGCTGTATTAAGCCCAGAGGGCTGTACTAAACTGGCTGTATTAAGTCTAGCCTAGGATTGTGACTACAAGAGATACCTAGAGCAGGCAACCCCGGATAGCTGGTGGCAGGAAATGCACACTGCTTTCTTGAATTTATGTGCTGCAGCAGGCTCGACACATATGATAGGTAGGTGGTCTGACTCCTGCAGCTTTACTGAATGTCATCCCAGGTCTGCACTGCTGTTGGTTCCCAAAAGAGTTTCACCTAGGACACTTACTGTTTTCAATCTTCACTTTAGGAAAGAGCAAAGAAGAAAATTAAATACAAATATTAAGATAGAGGTGTAATACATTACAAGCCAGGAAATGGATATCAGCAAAAGAACGTTAGCATTTCTCTTGTCTTTTGCTAGGAGATGAGAAAAATGAGGGGCAGATGTAGTTCTAACTGAGCAGGGGAAGGAGGTTGGAAAAGTCTGCCTTTGGGCTACAAAATTAACTCTTTGAGGAACAGAGTCAGATACACACAGGCACATGCAGAGATTTTCTCTCCTCGCCTCTCTCTCCCTGCCTCTTCTTTGTCTCTTCCCCTCGTCCCCGACTGCATATTGCTTCGGCTTCTCTCCGGCTGCAGCACTGCATTGATAACAACACGGCAAAGAAGCAGGAACAGGAGACTTCCAAACCTGTCTGCACCCCCTAGTATGTCCACATCTGCTGAAACTCTTTGTGCAAATTCCCCTGAACTTTAGGTGCCCTTTGGGGTTTCACGTTTCAGAGACATGCAGGAAAAGCCCTACCAAGCCAATAAAGGGATTGATGTCGCTATTGCCTAGCATTCAGCATCTCCTCTGTAAATGTCCTGGCTGAGACATGCTGTTCTTTGTTGGAGAGTTGTCTGTGAGGAATGCTCATGTCTCAGAGCAATACAGCTTGGATAGCCGAAGAGTTTGAGTTTAAGCGAGAAAAGAAAAAAAAAAAACTGACGTAGGAGGAACAGGAAAACTTAAATAGAAACCCTCAAAATATTTCTGTTTCCATGTAAGTAACCTTTGGTAACAAAATAAAATAGGGGAGAAAATATGGAAAATATATACAAAAATGAATTACAGAAGAATGTATTAACATAAGTGTTTCCAGAGACAGGATAAATCCCTGATGAGCAAGCAGCAGAAAATATCTACATCATTTAGCCATAACTTTCTGCTTGTGTTCTTGGGACATGGATTCCGAACACTTCCACGTACCTGCAGCTGAAGAGGCCTTCTGATCTCCTTATTTAGCCTGATAGTCCTAAAGTGATATTTGGCGTATAGCTCCATACCCCATATAGCCCTTTTTGCTGCTGAATGAAAGCAGGCTAAGCAGTATGCTGGAGCACAGGCCTTCTGAGCCTCCAGATGGCTTATCAGCTCACCACCTAGCTTGGCTTTCGACCGCTCCAGCTAGCTCTCTCTGAGGTAATGGCTAGGCACAATGTGATTGAAAGTTTGTTCAGAAAAGGCATTATGTATGAGTCTGACCATCAACCCTATCCCAGAAGCCTTTACACCCTCAAAAAACTCCATACACCCTTTTGTCACACCGTGGATCATGCAACACCTACCCTCAGCTTCACTCTGTAGACATGACTCCGGCAGGCTGCAACAGAGCCTTCACATCATTTTAGAAATTTAGAAATTAAAGGAGACTTTAAAAATAATGATCATGTCTTAGGGTCCCAGAGACACTGTTCAGGCGCCAGAGAGACTCTGGGCCTTCTGTAGATGAAGTTAGCCTGCTAGGCAGAGAGCTAGCCTTATGCAGGGATGGCACTCATGCCAGCTCTGATCTCCATGCCATTTGATTGCAGGGCTCTGGGTTACTCCCTGTACCTGTACATTTAGCTGGATGAACATAGGCATACATGACAACCGCCATTTTCTACTTCCAGGCTGAAATCTATTATTGATGCTATCATGTCCACATACTTTGAAAGTGTGATTTATCTGAGCCTTGTCTATAGAGGGGAGAAGCAATCAGCAGGTTATATTAACTGATACTGTTATTGCAGCCAGATAGCAAGGCCCTAATTCAAGAAAGTGTTTGAGTACTTACTTCAGTCAGGTGCTTAAATCTATTCTGACCAGGCAAAACACTTAGGCTGTGCTGTGCTTGAGTGCTTGCTAAGTTGGAGTCCAAGGGCACAAAAAGTTTCTGCTGCATGGAGGAACCATTATCCAACTGGTTTTCAGATATTTTATTCCCATCTCTCCTGAAATCAGTGGAAATGGCTGGTGATCACCTTTACTGCAAATGAAGCCTGCTTGCTGGTGAGTGTCTCTTCACTTTTTTCAAACACACCAACCTTCTACATACTATTCTCCTCCATGACAAATTGCAGAAAGTACTAAAAAATTGGTATTTACCATTTTTTTCCTAACTCAGGAATGGGAACACATGAAAAATATGCCTTCACAAGGAAAGATTTCACTACTTTTTTTTTTTTGCTTACTTGCTTGTTTGTTTGAATGGCAGCAGAACAGTTTATAACTTAACCTGGAATATTATTTTATCTTCTAGCATTGCTGGTTAAACAGCTAATTCTTGCATAACGCACCATGGTAAAATGAGGAATTCATCTTTTGCATTCATATTACCCTGATGTACCAACCGATGCCCAATTACAGCTTCGTATTCCCTTTGCATTCCTTTTTTAAAAACATCCCAAGCATTACTATTTCTGTTATACTCTTTTCCAAACAGTGCAGCATCAAGAAACATGCGTCAGTAGAAGCTTTGACAAAGATTACACTACAGCCAGCAGTGAAGGCTGTTACTGTGAGACAAGTTAGTGACAGCTCTCTAGCAAGTGTACCTTCAGGTTTATTGCATCAGTCAGTGGTGCCAAAAGTGCTGTAAAGTGAGAAAACTGGTTAAGCACACTCATGTATTTGGACTATGCCAGGCTGTGCATTCTGCTTCTCTTTGGTAAACAACAATTACCTGCAATATTTAAAATACACTGAGAATGATCTCTCAACTTTGTGGGTAAATTGATATTTTTCTTTAAGAGCAAAAACAACTACAAAAATTATCAAAACAGAAATGTTCCTTTATTTAGGTATTTTAAATCTCTTGGTACCCAAGTTTCCTCTATGTGATCTGATTGTGTCTCCTTGGAAATATGTTTAAAAAAAACAGAAACATAAAACCCACAAAACACAAAAAATAATTTTTGGTGTGTCTCTCTATTTCTTCATTGAAATCAACAAGGATTTTCACAATCTTCAGGAGTAGGGCTTGAAAATAATTATTTCATTGATACCAATATAAAAATAAATCTCATATCTGTGTGTGATCCTATGTGTAATTAGCACTTTATTTTTTAAACAAAAACGCTAAAGCAAAGAGGGATGGAATTCTTCTATCTAAACACGCATGCACATATTCTGTTACATGCTATGTTGAAGTAAATTCAGAGTAATTCCATACACTGATGAGGGAGAGGCCAGAATTTGCTCTGTATTGTGTTGATTCTTTGTTTGGCTGCATTTGAAGCCTCACACAAAAGGCTCAACATTACTTTTAGCACCTGCAGACTCCACTGAAATGAATGACTTTGTGTCAGGTCTGAATCTGGCTATCACATGCAACTTTTATTATGCCTTTAGGTGATCCTGTTCGTTAGAGAGCAAAAATATGAGCATTAAAGCATACAGTAGATACATTCCAAACCAGATGTGTTCTATTTACTGTACAGCATGAAATATGCGATCCAGGATTGTACAATATAGATAATTTAAGCCACATGTAGATCAGTGAATGTAAAGCTTGGCGTATTTGATCTCAAAACCCAATTAGAACAGTTTGTTTGCTTTGATGTGAATGGAATGCTGTAGTATACACATTATAAAACTGACTTCTAAAAGTTATTGGGGTAATAAACACTAATAATCTGGATATTTTATATTCTTGAATTCTAAAAAGAAATTCCACGCAAGAGTTGCAAAAGGTTATTGAAGGTGCAACTTTTAAAATTAACCTGGTTTTCATATAATCCCCTGAAGAGAGAAAACAGATTGCAGGGAGGAAGATATGAGCACTCATGGCACTGAAATGTTTGGAGGTGAACCTACCTCCCCTACAATTCCTGGGTGATTCTGAGCAAGTCCTTGTCATCTTTTTATTTATTTATTTATGTCCTATTGGTAAAAGGTCCCCTGCTTACCTCACCGGATGCTTTGTGAATAACAGCATTAATGAGATGAAGTGTTCAAGTGTTACAGTAACTAGCCTGCACCTGCACCTTAAGAGGGTGGCCATCTCTTAGAGCACAGGCTGTAGCATTACTTTATTATTTATATTTTATGAAGAAGTTAGGTTCTGAGTCTATACTGCTGTAAAGCAATAAGGAGCTTGACATTAAGCATGTTTAAATAAGGGGGAAACAGAGGCAGGCAGATAATTTAATCAAGCTGACCTAGGAATCTGCATCTGCATTACTCCTAAATCCAGTTTTGGGACTTGGACTATAAGACTTCCTCTTCCCTGAAAAGGAGGAAAGCTTCTTATAGTTTTCAAAGAACAATTATAAGACCCCAAAGTACCTCACAGAAACTACTACATCAAGGCATATTTCAGGACTGCTGCTAGGTAATGCAGCAGCTCAAGCACAGAGAAAACAAGAAAACCTCTTGTCTCTGTGCTTTACTCTGGGAGAGAGCATGTTGGCTGGGTGCAGTGGAGAAGGTCCAGGGGAGCCACTGTTAGTGGATTAATAAGCACCATCAATCTCTCAGTCTATGCAGACTCTTTCCTCAGTCCCACTTTTATTAAAAAAAAACAACAGCAACAAGCCAGTGCTCTTAGATGATCCCTTCTCTCATGTTTTTTTCACTAGGAATGGCTTCCCTCCGGAAAAAAAAAACAAAAAAACCCCACCCTAATGTACATAATTCTAGGTGAAGCAGCTTGGATTGCACAGATATAACCAAGATGCAGATCTGCTTAAAGTACTGTCATAAAAATGATGACAGTTAAATGCCACAGCCTCCACAATTTTTGGAGGGGTGTCCTATGCAGAAAAAGATTTACAAATCTGTGTGGTGGCAAGCACTTTTTGTATTTTTTTTATATAGCTGATTCATATAGCACTTACATACCTGTGATATCTATATTATAAAAATGGTTCTGTGTATATGCTTGGCACTTACAAATTGCAATGGAGAAGAGATGATTAATTGCACAGCAAAACTCTTTGACAATTTGCTGAACCTGTGTATCACTGACATAAATCTTTCTCCCAAGTGCCTTGACTATCATTAACTTGAAAAATCAACCAAGCAAAAACCTTTACGAGTGGGTTCATGGAAATGGAGACACATATTTTGTAGCTATGGTATGCAGCAGACATCTGGGAATAGGAGAATACCTGCAGCAAGATAATATGCCTCACATATTTTTCAATAATGTTTCATTTTTTTGAGCTGGTATTTATCTGGACCCATGTACTATACTTAGCATGGCTTGTTTTGCTGGGTTGTGGTGGCATACTATGTGGAATTTTTTTCTTTCATTTGCAAGTACCCTCGAATAAAGCAGATGAATTCATTTCCTTCGGTGGCCTCAAAGAGGGCTGTGCTTTCTCTGCTGCTCCTCAGGAATTCAGCATCCACTAGCTGCATTCACTTAACTACACTTCCATTTGAATAGCAAATGCTAATGGCATTTGTGTCTAGCTTTTTCCTCACTTGAGATCCTCTGTTACACAAGACATTAGGAACCTTCAGCCTGAAAGCTAAAATATACATTGAAGAGTCTTGAATGAGGGTTTCTCAATTTATGTTTTAAGCCTGTATAAGTATTGCAATACAGCTTGTTTTTTTTAAAAAATGGCCAGCTCACTAATGGATGCCTTAGTATTGAAAACCTATTTTTCATTTTGCCAGACTTGCCTGGGCCAAATCTGATTGAAATCAAAAGGACATTTGACATCGATAATATTTGCATGAAAATTGACTAATTAAAATAAGCTAAATTATCTTAATAATTTAGGTGAAAAAATCTAGCTGTACTTACAGTGTGTGTGCAATTCAGAGACTTATAATATGGTTTATTCATCAGTTTTCTCTGTTTTTTATGTTCATGTGCAAGGACACTGGGGTGCATTAAGCTCATCTAAATCTTGATTCATTTCTGTTTTCATTTCTTTTCCTGAGCTGACTTACTTGAGAAAGGAAAATAATTTATATAAAAAGAATGAAGTGGTTTACTGAGATATAGAACAGAAATTATAGTATGTTTGAGACATTTCATGTTCTTCAAGAAATACTGACTTTGTTTGGAAAGACCTAAAATGGACTTTCACCCAATCCACTTCAGGCAAAAACTCAAAATTATGAGCCAAACCTTCTCTTGGCATTGATCCATTGGTTGCTTACTTTTGATACAGCTCCACTAATGCTCCTCTGTAACACACCGTTTCCCTTTATTATGCTTAGATCAGTTGCTTGAGCAAAGATTGCTCAGGCTACAGCTGCTTGGGAAAGAAAAACATTCACACAAAGGTCAGCATGAGTCCATTAAAATATCTACATATGTAGATTAAAATATAAAACTGGCATGTCTTCCCTTTTCCATATAAACCCCCTGGATTCAAGATCACTTGCTTTCAGGGTGAGAGAAGACCATGTCATTCACAACATGTAACTAGTACAGAAGATCAATATGATGTTGTCAAGACTTAGGAATGTCATTGTTTTCAAACAGCATCCTTCCATGGTGTACATAGCTCATTAAAAAGTGAGTGGTTTAAATGTGTAAGTAGGCACAAGCTGACTTCTAAATCTGGGAAATATAGAGTTTACTCACTTCTCATATACACAAAACAGATGAGTTTTTACTTATTTTTTATATTTACCAGCCCATCACAAGCAGAAACTTGGCGAAGTGATTGAATATCATTTTTGTAATACAGAGTATCTAGTAGTTAGGGATACCTGAAGGGAAAAAAAGTACTATTGCAATCAATTTTGTTTTAAAATAAGCAAAAGATTAGTTAAATGCTTTTGTTTTTATTAGCCATATTGAGTGCCACTATGAATTACATTTAGATTTTAAAAAATTGAAAATAATGGAAAAGTATTATGAACGCAAATAAAGTTCCATTATTTCCACTGAAATAATCTGAAAAAAATAAATATTCAGGCAACAGCATGTTTACCATCAGAGGCAGTCAAGTACCACAGCTATATTAGCGTAGATGTTATCTGACATTTTCATCAATATTCAAGTAATAGTTTTATACTCTCTTTTCATCTGATCAAGAATTACAAACAATTATTTTCTTCAATGTTCAACAAGTTCTATTTATTAGTCTCTAATTTGTAATCTGTAATAGTCTGATTTTACAGTGAGCTGGGCCCATAGTGTAGATGTGCATGCATGCAATGATTGAAATCCACCCATGGGAACCAGCCTTCTAAGCTCTTTTCTGCTACTCAGTGCCTATCATGGATGAGCTTTACTTGCATTTGAGGTTTGTCTGGTCTAAGCTCCAGCATCCCACTTCAGGTTAGAACATGCACATAGGCTGTATTCACAAACTCACTATTTACTCTTGCTGGATGAAATACTGAGACCTGTCAGATGAGTACTGCTACAGATAAAGGATTACTAAAAGTTAGATATGAACTCATGGGCATCTTCAAGGTCATAACTGAGACACGTTAGTGCCTGGGAGAAGGTGGCTTTCTCTCTCACTTACATTCTTGCACCGTTCCTATAATCCCCTTCCACTATTCAATAGACTTCATGAAGTCCATGTGCTAGAGAGGTGACCTGGAGACCAATGACTAACAGGAATTTGGGATGGGGCACGAGCATCAGCTTTTGACTTGGCTCCCTCTCCAGTGAGACACCCTTTTGACCCCACCTGTCATGTGTCTTGGGCTTCTGTGCATATAAATTGCCTCACAGCTTTTGAGGCACCTTCCCTAAATAAGTACTAGACAGTAAAAGTGCATTTTGGCTGGAACGCATCTGACCAGAGCTAGACGTCAATAGCTGGTGAGATGAGCCGTGTCCCTGTGGGTGCCTACACATTTCACTGAATTTCATTCCACGGGGAGCCTAGCTTGTCTGTCTCAGAAGCAGATGTTGACACTGGAGACGTTGAAAGCCCCCTACCTTCTGCAACCATTAACACCATTGTTCAAGCACAGGCCCCATTTACTGAGGAAATTCAGTAAACTGAGATGCCTTCCTTTCCTCTAACACCCTTATTATCAACACTGATGTGCCTCATGCTCCTATATCCATGTCTCAGCCTAGCCACATCTGGGCTGTCTCTGTACAAACAGAGTAGTAAGTAATAAAAAAATCCTCATTCCCCATCTGTGCTCCTGGCAGAGGCATAAGCTAGTCTAGGAAAGTGAATTCCAGGTGGAATCAAGTCTGACTACTCCTAAGAAGACAAGAAACATTTGTTTTACCCTTAACAGCTCACCCCCCTCCTTTGCCTGTCTGGGTATCTTCTTTTGTTGCTGCTGAGATTGAGAACAGGATATGCAGCACAGCGGTTACTTCTGTACAGGGTGGCTGTCAGCAGCATCAATAGTGCTTGTTGCCTCCCTCCCTATTCCCAACATAGTTTGTAGCAAAAAGCCCCACTTTTTCAGGTTTTCCTCTGGCTCTTCATCCCAGTGGCAGTAATCAAAACCAAGGTTTCCCTCCAGTATACAGGCATGTTGGAGCTGGCTGCCTATAGGTGAAAAACAGATGTAGAAGGGTAAATGAAGTTATTTCCCCAAGGATAACCAGAGTGCCATGCAGCCCCTCATTAAAAAGTGCAACTTCTCATTTGCAGATATAGTACAGACCTAAACCAAAAAATACTGAAGTATACTCTTAACTTTAGGCATAGCAGTATTCTACCATGGTATGTCTGGCCTTAAGCATGCCATAGCCTTGAGTCAGGTCTCTAAATCATGTGACTGGCTCAGACAGAGTGATTAGTGAAAAAAAGAACTCAGAGATGCTATTTGATTTTATTTTGCCCGTATTTTGGAGTTCTAAAGTACTTTGGATATATTCTGATCATGTCGTCAGTCCTTCCATTGCAATTTTGTGTCGGAAGCGAAGGCTGAAATTCTTACCTAATCCTTTGATTCGAGGGCCTGGAACTTTGTGAAGAACATCTGCTATTGAGAAGCTTTTATACATATACATGTGTACAAATACGTGTGTGTGTGTGTGTGTGTGTCTATGTACACAAAACAAAGAAGATGGTGGTCATGGAACCATGACTCATGTGGGGCTGCTCCATCTTTAGAGTTTAAGTGTGGAGTTGTTCAGAGGAATTTCAGGACCTAAATTACACTGTTAAAGTCTATGATGTTAAGAAAAGTCCTTGGATTAGCATTTTGTGATGCATAAATAATGATGTGAATGATTATCATTGATAAAATATCATCATCCTACTATTGGGCTCATCACAGATTAGATCCAGCAATGTGCCAGGTCCAGTTTGTTTACTAACAGCCAGAATTCAGGAGATCAGCGTTCATCTCTGTGTTTCTAATTCTTAGAGAAAAAAAGAGTGAGAGGGAGAGAGAGAAGGTGAGTAAAGGAGAGGATAGTGAAAGAGTGAGCCTGGTGAAAATGCCCGCATACAATACAATATTAGCTGTCTGCAGCGTCTGTTCTTTGGTTTTTGGAGGTCAAGGAGCATGACCTAGAATACGCAAGAAGGTCTATTAAAAGCTATTGATTTTGGAAAGCACCTAGGACTTCTGAATGACTTCAAAGAGACTGATTTGAAACAGCTGACTTCAGGTGTGGAGGCAAACTCTAGGTTGTAGGAAATTGGATTTTCTTAAGAGAAGCAGCTAAACATCTGCAGAAATGAGGCTTCTAATATGATGAGAAAAGGAGGTGACAAAGAAAATGCTTGAATTGTTCTTTCTTTAATAAAAAAGTACTCTTTAGAATCATTTGTCACCAAAACAAAATTGGAATGTGCACAAAACATTTATATGTTTGTATATATATGTGTGTGTGTGTGTGTGTATTCACACACACACACTTATATGCATGTATATATGAAGTCTTTGTTTGACTAGAGCATATTGGCATCTTTAAGAGTGACTAACATAGAAACTATTTTCCCTAATGAAGTCCTTTAAGACTTCAGTAAAGCAGATGCTTGAACAAGGTAGATGAATTAGAAAACAGAGAACAACCCTGTTCTTTTGATCTAAGCTATAATTTATTGACAAAGACTGTGGTGATGAAATAAAGCAGTTTGTTTCAGTACAGTTGATGTACAATGTAAGTGCGTTTTTAACACAGATGACTAGAAATAGATGTTGTTATTGGTATCTGCATGTATTTCAGTAAAAAAGACAGAAGAAAAAAGCAGAAGGATGCTGCATGTTTCATTTTATAATCCTCTTTACCCACAAGACAGGCGCGGCTAAATCTCACACAGTACAGATGACCAAGTGATTTAGCATGCAATTACCATTACTACATGGAACAGGAAGCATACTTTAAATGAAGATTTATCTCTGCCTCTAACATCTCCCTGCAAGTACTGTCAGTACGTATGTGTATTTATCAGCTGGAGGTCATGCATGACTCCAGAGAGGCCTGAGGTACCATGTGCCAATTTAAACTCTGTCAGTTGTCTGTAAAAAGTTCTAACATTTCAAATGTGTGCTACTGTACACCCAGTACAAAGGGCCTAATGTCCCAGGTAAATTATTAATCCTCATTTTTCATAAACAAAAATGTTCCGTATTTTTAGTAAACAGATCTGTAAAACTCAGGGGCAGTACACTCAAAAAGCTTACAAACCCTTTGAACTTTGTCATCTTGGGTGTGGTATTTCCTCTGTCTGCCCAATGTCCGTGTGCAAAATGGAGGCAATAATACTTAACATAATTAGCTAATGCTTCCACAATGTTTTGAACAGGGCAATCTCTGTGTAGGTGCTTATCTGTTACTGATATGTTGCAATTAAATAGCTCTTACCATGCAAAAGGTTTTTCTGTTTACTACACATTTGATATCTGGAGAAATAAAAACAGCCCTCTGAATATATCAGGCTACAGTTCCAGGGAACTGTTGTAATGAACTCTTGGAAACAGAGGAAAAAAATGTGAATTATTTGAATCAATTAAACCTCAAGGTAGATTTAACGTTAAAACAATCTCTTGAAAATTGGCCAGCCACTTCTTTTTTTTTTCTTTTTTGTTTTAACTTTCAGAGTTTGAATTATTTAAATAAAAGCAGTTGCATTTACTCCTAGTTCCCTTCCATTCTCTCATGGCCTGTTCATCTCAGTAGTCTCTTGATCCGTCTGCTTTTCTTTACTGCGTATTTTATTTCCCCCTTCCTTTTTGCCTTTCATTCTGTATCCAGCCTGGTCCCTTCAAAGAGGAGCTGCTATTGTTCCTCAAGTTACTGGAGCATCTGTGGATTTTACTCAGGTCACTTAAAATGGCAGCAGTTACGTGGCCTGTCTATGTCTCTAATCATTTTCTTCTTCTGTACTCTAGGCCAGGACATACTCCTGATGTATAAATGCTAATTATAACAATTTCAGGGAAAGGCATTCTGCAACTTAGCTGTGTTTGCTGTTTTGACTTACATGTTGAACAGAAGTTTTTCACTGACCTGTTCATAGCCATTACTAGGTCTCTTCCTTGAGTGGTTATTATTAATTTAGATTCAGGTGCAAATATCCATGAACTTTAGGATTTTTCACATTCAGGATTTCAGTTTGCTTCTTTCCCAAGAAGCAATTCACAGATTCAGTCGTGAAGTTAGTTTTTGCTGAAATATGACTTCTCAACATTATTTTCTTTAATGCATTTGGTTTTCCTTACATTTGCAAAGGACTTGCTAAACTAGGTCAAATAAACCATTAATTAACAGATTACTGGAAGAGAGGAAAAACATGGAAAAGAATAACATCTGAGATCATTAGAACTGTTTCCTTGAAATCCTATAAAATATGACAGAGATCAGAATCTTGGTTTTTCTTAATAATGTTTCAAAAAAATTAAATGCAGTGCCAATGAAAATGGCTGCTTTGGCAACATAGTATGCCATTCAGTGACTAACAAACCCAAGTAGGTATAAAGCAGTAACGCAGCTGTGAAAGGATACATCTACATCTCCTTTGCAATCATCTCTTCCAAACCTGTTTGCTGATTCAGGCATAGGGTGTTTGCCTGGGAAGTAGTGAATAGATATTCCTTGCCCGGATAATATCTGCTAAGAGAGAGGTTTCAGTTTCATAATTAAATGAGAAAGCTGAAAACACTCTACTGAAAGATAAATTACTATACTTTTTGTGAAGAGAGGTTTCTAGAATGAATTATTCAACAGTTATGATGTAGAATTTGAAAACAGGGTAATTTTCACAAATATCATACCTATCTATATCTATCTCCACACACATGCACACACATAAATACACACACACACACACACACACACACACATATATATATATATACAGACGCAAAATACACATACATAGGTATGTGTTTTTGTAAATACATCTCATACATTATATGTTTCTTCACTCTATGAAATGAAGTGGTCATTCTTAAATGTTTAACAAAAGAAAAAAAACATAAAATATTCACTGAAACTGTGTAAACTTAATATGTTTTTTAACCTTTCCTTGGTATTTTCTTATGCCTCCTATCTATTACAACTTGTCAGGACCAGTGTGCAGGTAAATAGTAAAACCCAGTGGATCTGCTTTGGGGTTAAATATCTAAATAAACTTACATAAAGTAGCTGTAAAGACAAAAGGATCTCCTCTAGTTCTAAAATAGAAAGACATGCATATGCAGAGTCATGCTGCAGAGAAAGATATTATCAGTTTTAATTAAAAATGGATCAAGCTGGCCAAGTTCTTCTTTTGGCAAACCTCATTTGCCCTTTCTCTGGCAAAACCACAGCCACCCCAGTTTTTCCTAGGACGCAACACGGTCTGCTTTACTTTTTCCCAGATTCCTCTTATGCCTCTTATTCCTCTTATATAACAATTTCAGGCTAAATTAACAGTCCTTTCCCCCTTCTTTTCCCAGATAATCTGACCTTGCTTGTAGGATTACAAATGTAAAGACATTCCCACACGCCGGCAGACAAATGAGCAGAAAGGCCACCCGGACCCTGGGGTCAGCGCTGGGTGTCTGTGTACTGCCAGGTGCTTGTGGCACGAGTAGTGCTGAAGTGGCAGCAAGAATGTGAGATATCTCTGGGCTGCCTCATGGAGGGAAGGAGCTGGATGTTTCCCAGGTGGGGAGGGGATAAGGGGAGGAAATAGGAGCCTATAAAGTCAGTTAAGTGTGTCTTTCAAGCAAAAGACAACATAGAGACAGAGTTTAATGAGGAAGGGTAAAGGTAAGTAGCTGAGGGAGATTTTGAGGGTGGGAACAAATAAAAGGGAAGAGGGATGTAGCAGACCTGAGGAAAGAGATAAAGGAAAATGATAGGAGGTGAGAGCTGAGGTGACAACTGCTGCAGAGAAAAAATGAAAAATTTGTAAGCTATTTGGCACAGCTTTCCTAAATTAAGTCCTTGCTAAATTCCAACAGCATCTTGCCATAAAACCAGAGCAAGACACGAAGCTTAGCTGTGCTGTATGCTCTAATCACTAACTCCCTCTGACATGAGGGCAAGCATCGCTCCTGAATTTGGAGCTTCAGTCTGACCCACAACCTATACTGCTCCTGCTGTTTTACTGTCCTACTTGTTTTTAAGTGGGTAGTTGAGAAAGGGCTTAAGAAGCAGTTTGTCCGGTACACTGTCAATTTGTCTGGCATCAGGTACTTCTTCTGGATTCAGATCCTGTCTTACCTTGTGGACTTGGGCAAATGACTTATCCTTTTATGTCCTGGTTTCCACATCTTTTGAAATAGGGTTTATTATGCTTGCCTACCTCACAGGAATGGATTAGTTTGTAGAGAGCTTTGAAAACGCTAAGGATGGTAGTTATAGTCTTTCCATGGAATAAAAAAAAAAACACAAAAAACAAAGCAGTTTCCTTGCTACCGTCCCACATTTGAAACCACCATCCATCAACAAAAAGTGACTCACAACCACTAAGAGCCAAGGATATGATGTTTACTCCTGCAGGTTTGTTTGCGCAGAGAGAACAATCCCTGCTTCCGAGTAAGCCTGCCTGGCCACCATCTCTCGTACAGCCAAGCAAGGAATGGCAGAGTCCAGAGGTGCAGCACGTAGCTGATAAACAGCCCATATCAAGCCCTTTCACTATCTAGGGAGCAGAGCTGAGCAGGAAATCGAACCATGGCAAATTATAGTAGGCAATTCCTGTGATACCATTTGGAAACCACCTTCAGCGAGCTGTGCTGGGGTTCAGGACTCACAGAAGAATATGGTTGTTTATGTCTTGAAAGAGAAATAACCATAGCTGAAAGATGATGTACCTCATTTATTGTACACACATGTATTGGAAGGCTAACATGGACATCAGAGATCTCAGATTACTGTTAATAAACTAGAAGTTTCCAACTTCCAAACTAGAAGAGAAGTTTCCAAACATAGTATGATGCAGTCCTGACAACCACAGTCTGGTCAGCATACTGCCACCCATTATAGTGCAAGTGATATTCTTCCACAGGTATTTTATATATATATTTATGAAAGTAACTTTTGGCAATATTCTAGATTAAGGTAAATGTACAAATATAAAATATCTTTAGGGTTTTTTTTAATGAATGCTCTATGTTCTTGCATATTCTTCAGACAGGACACTAGAGCTGGGAGTCAGGGCCCACACCACACTCTGCAACCAATATGCCCCTTGAACACACTGCTTGTCTTTTCTAATTTGGTTACTCCTTAATTCACCCAGGCCACAGACAGTGACACTTTACAAAGATTCCTACTCTTTTTTTGAGCTTGTTAAATTATGGTGACAACTTGATCATGCCTGTCACAGTAAAGGTGGTCATGTAGTTAAGCTCATCAAATGATGGTAGCAATAACGTTTTGCTTTGTCTGTTCCTAATTTATACCAAAAGAGAGTTTTGATAGTCTAAATTGAGAATTATCCCATTGTCTATGTGTATGTGCACTTTTCTAATTTAAAAACACTTTAATAACACTATTTTTACACTTTTCCAGAAAAACACAGCTAAGTTTTAAAATGGTCACTAGCCATTCTTGGATCCTGCCCTCATTAGGCCTAAAACAACCTGATTGTCTTGAAAAGCAAGGCTGTTATTTGCTAGGTGAAGTGTGTGTAAGAGCATGAAAGCCAAATCTTTCCTTAAATCTTGCTGTGTGCACTTTTGCATTATATACATGTGTGAATAGACAAGTCAGCATGCAGATGTTTGAACTTAGTACCTGTGTTTTGGTTCAAAACTTTCCTCCTCCTGATTGAAAAACTAGTGAGAATGACATATTCAACTTTAATGGTGAAAAAAGGGATGATTTCTCAACCAAAACAGAGTATTTTATTTATACTGTGCAAACCTCTCACAAATTACACTCTATTATCTTGTTTCTTTAGCAGAATTGCAGTGATAATATCAAACTATAAGGATTTTATATTACTGAAAAACATTACATGCAAAATTTAAACCCCACAGTTTACGTTACAGTTCTCTTAATTAACAGACCGACAAAAAAGCTTCTTTTAATGTAGACCAGAAAATGCAGTGCATCATAACAGAAGGCCACATTATTTTGCTAACAAAATAAAACTAGCATTAGTGGTAGAATGGGTGGTTTTGCAACCTTAAGTCTTCTGTTTGGATGTTCTGTTTACATGTAAACATAGAAATATGCTGTCAAGGCCTGTGATGACCTCATTGCAATGTCACACTCATGTACTTGCTAGTGTGACACTCATGTGAGGTCAGCATCAGCATTCTCCTATACAAGCTGGATATTTATAAATATGATTTTACTTTCAAATTAATGAAAAGTTTTACTGATTATAGTTGTTAAGGATCTGGGCCCTATAACCCATAACACATTTATTCTTAAAAGAGTTAGGTAGCCCTAGGGAAACTGGAGAATTCTGGAGTTATAGGAAAAGAAGTTATTCTTCTGAGTGTTCTTTCTCTGTGCCCTTCTGGGAGTGTGAAGCAAAATGGGAGAACATTTGCACACTACTTAATGGAGTATGTGGTGTCACTAGATAAACACTTGCAGCTCTAAAAAGGGATGGGCTAGTGCACTGAAAATGGATTATCTTTCAACCCTGCTATTTAAAAAGAGGGCAGTGCTTTCTATTAAAGTTTGCACTATAAAACACACAGTTATAAATGAATAGTGAAAAGAAAGTCAAAGTGGTTCACTGCTTTGTAGTCCACGTGGAAGGAAGGAAAGAAGAAAGACACTCCAGGCAGTCAGTACAATAGAAGTCGTAAAGACAGTGGCGAAAGGGGAAATAATAATAGTGCTTCCCCAGCCTAGGGAAATATGAAATGCAAGAGGAAAGGGGAAATAATAATAGGATCTTTATTATGCATGAGAAAAGAGGATTTTATGTAGGCTGCAAAACCTAAGGACATTTGGTCATGATTAGCTGCTGCTCGCAGTCAGCAGATGACTGCAGGTTTCATTAGACAGGATTTTGGCTTAACCTCTTTTACCATAGAGGTGATTCACTGTAGTCTGCAAAAGGAACTTGTCCTGAATAGACATTAAACTTGTAGCCCTCCTGTTATGAGGGGAGGACCTTTATCAGAAATCCTCAACCCCTTTGTCTTCAGGCCAACCTTCCATTCCTTTTCAGCAATATTTTGATCATTTTCTCTGTTGTCACTATAACTGATGAGACATATCCCCTGAGGCAAGGGTAATTTGCATTAATCCAATTGCAAGAAAGAAACTTTAGCTTATCAGGTGAGGTAAAAATAAACCCACTGGGAGAAAAAATAACCAACACCCCCCAAACCGTTCTTGTTATGCAGAGAACTTCAATTGAAGAGCATCCTCTGACTTTTAATTCTACCCATCACATGCATGAACATAAGGGTATTCATTAGTTGAATCAGATGCTTTCCAATTTAAAAGTACACTCTCATTCGACAGGTGGCCATCAGTCATCAACAAAGCAGAAAAAGTGACATCTCTGGTCTTCTGAAGAATAGCTGTTATCCATAAAGAATACATCATTTGCCAGGTGGTATGTTTTAGTGCTCTCCGGCTGGACACAGCTGTTCTATGTCAAGTCAGTGACGTGTAACACATTTTTTAAAAGTCTGTTAGCACAGTTGTCAGTTGGGTGTAGATGTATATGTACTATTGTTTGCCAAGTCTCCTTCTCCCCCCCCCCCCCCCCCCATTAACTTCTTCATTGAGAAGAGAAAAAGAAAAATACAGAATCGTTATGCAAAATGTGTTCTGGTATTTACCTGGAAGTATAGAGGCAGGCTACTCTCAAAGACGGACACAATCCTAGAAACCAGTCAAAATAGTTACATCATGCATTGTGTCTCTCACAAACATGGTGCAAAGGAGGACCAGTATTACAGAGTACCTGTGTGTCCTGAAACAAGTGAAGTTTTTTTGAAAACAGGTAGGAATTAAGGTGTTATTTAAAGGTATTTTCACCAGTTCTTGGGAATCCTGTGAAAACAATATCAGCAGCCTTCATTTGGAATAGTGTCAAACGCAACAGAAAGCAGGAAGAAAAAAGTGGATTTACATATTTCATGTTTATTGACTTTTTTTGTTGGGTTTTAAGATGAATTGCTTCACAATGAAACTACAGATTTGAAAGCATTACTTGAAAGTTAGCTTTTGAGAACCCCACTTACGTCACTTCAGTTCCTTGCTTTTATCCATTAAGCTGTGCATCCCCCTAATTTTAAACAAACAAATGCCTGAAAAGCAATTTCATCTGAAACCAAAATGCCATAAATATAGCTAATGCAGTAATGAACAGATTTTTTTCATAAACAAACCTGTTTATCCACAAATCTCTCTGGAAGAGATCTGAGGATCCAAGTGAATATAAAAACAAACAGCTTAGCTATTGCTTTCTTTGGGCAAGTCTTTGTTTTTATTTAACATAAAATAAGAGGAACTACATTTTATTGATTTGAAATGGCAAATGCCTCCTTTAGTTCAACATTATTATTTTTTCACAGAATATGCTGTCTTTGATTATTTATTTGTTACCGGAAAATGACTGCAGATTTAGCAAATGTAATCACTGCCTGGCTTCTTGGAAAAGCATATTTTTTCCGTGTATTTTTAACACCTTCTTACATAACTGGGTTAGTTTTTGTCTGAACAGGAAGTTTTTGACAGACAGAGATTTTTAAATCTCATAGAGCCTTGTAATATGAGCAGAGCATGTTCTGAGCAGTTCTGCCTATTCCAGTGCTCCAAGTGATCTCAATGTGAGTGTGTCCCACAGATCCTCCCCTCCTAACTTGAAATGTACCTTGGGGCTAAAATGGTCCAAAATGTGAAGTGTTTTTTCTGTTATCATGCAGGATCCTGTGACACTCACCTACTAGTCAAGCTTGGTGGTAGATTTAAAAGGGGACACCAAGCCTCTTAGCTGAACACCCATAAAGATGTCATGGGTGTGAGAGGAGACAGGACTTGGTAGCCCTTCCCTCAAGGAAGGGAGCCAGGCAAAGACCCATAGTTTGAAGGGAAAGATCGCTCTTGATAGACTTCAGATAAACATGCAGACATTTGAATACATATCTAAATTGAATACAAATGCCAGAGAAAGGATGGTTTTGTGGTTAAATTCCAGGCTAGGTTTGCATGCAGTCCCTGGCTCTTTGCCATAGACTTTCTACATGACCATGTGTAAGTTACTTTCCCTTTATATAGCTCAATTTCTTATCTGTCAAATGGGAATAATAAAGCTTTTGATTCATACCCTCTATTTCTCCTTGTGTATTTACTGTATCAAAGGAGTACAGGAGTAAAAAGGATCTCAGCAAATCTTTTAGTCTACTTCTTCTGAGCACTAAATTGAATATACATGACTACACCCTGACAGATGTTTGTCTAACCAGTTATTAAAATCCTCCAGTGGAGAAGAATCAAAAACCTGTTTACTGACCCTTTATACTTAAAAAAATCTAACTTACACCTTTTTTTGCTGTAATTTAACCTGATTTCTTCTTGTCCTGCCATCCTACCTATGGATTCATAGAGAGAACAATTGATCACCAGGCTCTTTATTACTTTTTCATCTATTTCTTGATCCTATTTGACATACCAGGAGAGTGTTACATTGCTCTCTCCTCAGTCTTCTCTTTTCTAGACTGAAGGAACAGAAAAACTCAATTCATAGTATCACAGAAAAATGGGGCAGTGAGTCATCCACTCCATCCCTCCCATTTCTTCCTCTTCTTCTTTCAGGGTCAACTATATTTACAGTATCCTTTAGCTTTTCCTCATAGTTCAGGCTTTCTCTTACCTTTCTAATGTTTCTCCTCTGGACCCTAGCATTTGTATCTATTTTTCTCAAAGTATGGGGGAAAAGGATGGTGAACACATCTACGTTAGTAGGGCTGAGGCCTTGCCTCCTATTCCACGTACATGTTAGCTTGTCCTAGGATAAGGTTTGTCTTTTCTTCAACAGTTATATATTCAATTTATGAACCACTGTATTTTTTTTTCTTTTTGCAGCATGGCAGCTAAACAGATGTTTCTCATTTTATATTTTTACAACTGAGTTATGTTTCCTAAAAGCAGATGTGTGCACTTGTATTTGTTGAATTTCACCTTGTGATTTCAAGTACTTTCTGTAATTAATTGAGATTATTCAAATTCTACTCCTCTTCTCCAACACTTTCAAAGCTATCTAAGAATTCCAGAAGCATCCTCTATTTCACTATTGAGGGATGGAATCCAGCTTTCCTGATTTAAACACCTACACTTTAGGAGCTTCATAAAGCTGTCCTCCTAAAATAAGTGCCTACATTTCCACTAGCTAGCGATGAAAAAATGGCTACCTTTGAAAGCATCTGCAGGAAGATCCTCTCTGCCTAACTTTCCTTTGGTTAGACTGGGAGCTTACATTAGGACTACATTACCAGGCACTGAACATGGTGACACAAGTAATTTAGGCACTTGCCCTAACCGATGAAGTAAAATACTGAATACAGCTAGGCTCCAAACACATAGAGGAAAGCACTATTTCAATGTATTCCAGACAATTATTTGACTAGGAAGCAATTTGCAACTACCCAAGAGTCTGTTTTCTCCTCAAGCAATATGCACCAATCTTACCGTGTGGATTTAATCTAAACCATATTTCCCAATTTTCTTCCAAACATGCAACATAGGATAGTTTGAAAAGCTGTATTAAAGACAGGATATATCACACATAATGCCTTCTCTAATTAATTTCTGTATTAGCTCTTTATCTAGTAGACCAGTTGTCCGGGTAAAGAAGGAAATTAGACTAGTGTGTTACAATTTGTACTAATAAATCTGTATTGACTTATCACTTGATAAGTCAATCCTTACACATAAATTAACCAATAATATGTTCTGATATTTCAGAAGTATCAAAGCAAGCTGACAGATCCATTTTCCTCTAAGTTCCTCTTCACTTTTCTTCAGTAGTTTGCCCTCAGCTTGCCTTTCTTCAGCCTTTGAAGCGTCTCCTTCTCCCTGCGAATTCTTAAGGACTTTGCTAACAGTTGAGAGATCATTTTGCCTGGTTTCTTAAGCATCCTTGGGTGAGTTTCTTCAGGCTCTGTCAACATGAACACATCCAGTGTATGTGGTAATTTGTTATTTCCCTGCTCTGATCTCTGCTCCTATCCCTTCATTAAAATTAAATATTTTTGATACTTGTTTACTACTATCCTTTTTTTCTGATAAGGAATAAAGTGGAGACATCCTCTGTATCAGCTGCTATTTGCTCCATTAATGGAGCTATGTATTCCTTTGGATTAGATCCTTCTGGATTCTAATTAAACTTTTTTCCATGTGTCTTATGTTTCCTGAAACTTTTTGTGCCCCAAACTTTTGTAAGAACTTCTGTAAAGACTGTGTATGTATTTATACTTATATTATTCCTTTATACTGATCCTCCATGGTATCTTCTTTTCCACTTATATATATATTATTCATATTAAAGTCCTAGTAAAGCTCTTAATGCATCCATAATAGCATATTATGTGACTTTCTTTCATCTCAAATTATCAGTCTTTTAGGATAGGAAACATTTCTCTTTATGTGTTTGTCCATTATTCAGTGAGTTGGAATATCCAGATGTCACGATAGTATAAATAACAACAACCTTTTAAAGTTTACCCATCTATACCAGATTCCACACCAAGAGAAATCTGTTGGATTTCTCCTACCAAAATTCCTTCAACTTTACTTAAAGTATAATAAGTAATTTGCAGTTTGGCACAGTTCAGCCTCTCTGATTGCCTAGTATGGATTTCCTTCTTCTGTACATCCTCACTCAGCTTTTCCTGCACCAAGTCTCTTTGAGTGAGTGGATATTTCTGACTTAAATGTTATATGGCAGGGAAGAGAACATAGACACAAAGACATGGCAGAGGGAATACAACAAAGAACTAATTTGAATTAAATAAGGGTATACAGATTAACAGAACACCTTGATGTGAATCTGAAGGTTTCTTTTTACTCTAGTAGGTTGGAAACTGGAGATAAATAGATGTTAAAACTTCTTTTGAAACTTCGGTAAGCTGTACAGTGTTCTTGAACTAGAAATCTCTGAGGAAAAAATATTGCCTTGAATTCCTGGCTCTTTCTATTGTTTTTCCTAAACCAACTCAAAGTTGTAGTCATGCTTTCAGTTCAGGTCAGGTTTCAGGACTTAAAAATGAACCCAAAACTCAAAAAACCCACAACGCTTTCCCACTATTACACAACTTAATATTAAAATCAAATATTAAGGCTTCATTTATAGCAGACAGTGCTTCTTCTCTGTAGAATACAGTTAACTGGAAAAGCTTCACTGAAAGATTGCCTGACCCTTCCCTTACATATTTATGGGTGCATTTATTATACAGTTAAAAGGCATAAACAAGGACATGCTGTGTGTGCAAGTTTCTGGAATCTCTTGTTTTCCTTCCATAGTGCACAAACAAGTCATTTAGATGAACAAAGTCTGAAAGTGAATCATAAACTTGTGTTGTTGTTTTCTTTTTGAAAAGAACTTTCTCTGGTGGCTGTGAGAACAGAGATACCTTGTGTCAGGCCAAAGCATTGTATTAGCCCCTCGATTTCAAGGTTTTTGAAGAGCTAATTTTTGTGGATAGGCTGACAAATTTTCTTGTAGCTCCATGCCAAGGATAATGACATTATGGTTTGGAGTATAACAGGAAACAACATTAGACTCTGTTTTGAGGGGCACAAGTAAACAGCTTTGTTTATCACTACATTAAGAAATTTAATACAAGCAAACACCTACACTCTACCTAAAAGCCCTACCAAGGAAACCTAAAATAAACTAGTGGTTTGACTTAATACAAATGAAACATTATGTTTAAAAAATCATTTTTATTAAAAAAGAAAAAAAAATGGTCATATTATGATGATTGGATCGACACAGACCAAGTCCTTGAGAACTTCATACTTCTCAGAGACAGTTCTCGGACAGTTTGAGCTCTGACACTCCTATATGATTACACCTATATTGCACCTCTCCCGGCTCTTGGGACTGGGTGTGTGCCTCGGCCATGTTGTAAGTGAGACCCAGGGAAAGAAAGGCAGGCATATGAGTCAGGTAGGCAGTGCGGCCTGCCCCACCTGGTAAGTCTAGACACAGCCTATGTGTCTAATAGTTCTAAGATCAAACTAACAGATAAAAGCAGCCCTGTAATTGGAGCTGCTTCCATTTGGATTCAAACTTTGATTTGATATTTAAAATACATTCTCCAAATAAAACTTCTTTTATGATTCTGTTGAGTCATAGAGACTTGAAATCGATTCGCCTTTCTGTCACAGACTTTCTGTGCGGCCTTGGGCAAATCACTTAATCTCCCCATCCTTATCTACAAACACATACAAAATGTTAACCATTCTTCTGGTTTAGCATTTTTTCTCAAGAATAAATAGGGAATGGAAAAAATATGGCAGCTTAAAACAGGTACAGAAGAAAGGAAGATGAAGCAGGGAAGGAAGTGAAATTTTCCGAGGCATGTGTGGGAAATAATAGAAAATGAATGAGGATGAAAACATACAGTAGGAAGAAGTGGACAGGCAGGGAGCCTCAGGGTTGGTAGGGTGGCTGGAACTTACTGAGCAGATGTAGTTCTGCGAGTCATTTGAGAAAGGAAGTGGCAGATGCACGCGTTAACATCTTTTTAGAATAAACTGCATGTATATGAGGGGGAATGTGGGAGAGAGGGGGAGGATCATCAGTGCTGCCTGAAAACCCCCCATCTCTTAGCGATCAAAGGGTGTTAACTTTCTCAGAGTACAATGATCCTTTGATCTGTGACTCTTTCTTTAGATAACTACGGATGGAGAATTGGAGGGTTCAAAGTGAATAAAGTGACAAAACATCATGGAAGTGTCTTAAGGCTTCAGTGTTTTCAGAATAGGCCAGAAGATCTAGATACAAATTTCCTCTGTAAATTAATAGGAAAAGGAGGAATTTTGCCAAGGTAACCCAGAGGCAAAGAAACAGTTGAGACTGAATGTGTATAAACACACTGCATATGTCACTTCTGATATTCAGAACTCTGGTTTAGAAAATAAGTGTTATTAACTCCATCAGTTAAAAGTCATGAGCCACTCTTGCAAAAGTAATAAGGAGGGATAAATATCTTAGGATTTAAACAAATGAAAGCTTTATTCTTTGCATTTTCCTACTGTCCTTTACGTTCTTAGAAGTAATAGGGTTCTAGTTTTGCACTTTTTTCTATAATCATAATTTCTAGGAAGTTACTTACTATTTAAAATGAAAGGTGAGATTCTCATGCATTCCTATAATTCTCAATTCCAGCACTGGGACTTTGGAAAAAAATGTCATTTACTGTGAATCTTGCAATAAAATGTCCTGGGAGTTAGCCTCCATGGAAAATTCCACCCTAAATCCATTGCTCTTGTCTAAGTTGCCCAATCTAGATTCCTTTTATATCATGAAAACTGTGATGAAAATATGTCCTTATAAAAGCAAGAAAAAAACTGTGCATTTCTAAGCTGAATTGTTTATGATCATAGAAATACCATAACAGTCAGTAGGAGAGTTAAAAAATATACTAGACTACTTGACCTTGCAAGAATCTTACTTGAATGACTCATGCATAGATCCTCTCCCATATTTATGTGAAAGAATCACTTTAGCCTTGCAAATGATATGAATGTCAGAATATCGAATTTTAATGAGATTTCCAGAACTCTGGAGCATGATGGGACCATAACTCCATAGCACAAATTAAATGATAACAGCAATAAACTCTGGAACTATTGAGATGAAACCAAACTCTATTTGCCTGTAAAGGTTTGAATTCAGGTAATAGAAATCAGCATACAGTTAAACAAAAGTCATTGTCCTAAGACATGTCATCTAGGTAGCATTAATAAACCCCCATTCTCAGAAAGTCCTGTTCACTCTTCTGGGGATGGTGATGACAATCCAGAAGCAAGCTTCCACTTTCAGACAAACATAACCTTACCCCAAGCCTCATTGCTTTCCATATCTGCAGAGAAGATTCTTGATGCAGAGAATTATACTGGTGACAGGCTTCCTTATATTGTCTCTTGCCCTTGAGGACATAATCTTTTAGAAGACTTCTGCTAGTTGGAAATCCTCCAAATTTCTCACTTGCTAAAAAGGAGCAATTGAGTTAGATCTCAGGAAAGTGGCATTGACTAACATGCAAAATCCCATAGACACTAATTCTCTAGACTTCCATAAATCAGGCAGTATCTTTCCCTCACTAGGGCCCTGAAGCCTCTGATGAATTCACAAAGGACATCCCTTTCAAGAGAATACGTGAAAAAGTTAATAACATTGCAAGGACAGCGTTTTTCTGTTCTCCTCAAACTTAGCTGATTCTCCTCCCACAAAACTGAGGGAATGGCAAACAGAAGGGCCCAGAAAAAGAGTTAATCAATCATATTCAATCTTAAGTGGATTCACAAAGCATTCAGTTATTTTATTGGTAGAATTTGCCAGCTTGACAGCTCTATGGAATTTAATTTCCTATTTATCTGAAGAAAAACTATTACTCTGGAGAAGTCAAAATTTCAGTGCTTCTGAAAGTGCTTCATCACTAGAGGATGGGAGAGAGGAAGTGAGTTACCATGTTCAAGAAGTCCTTAATTTAAGTAGAAGTCTAGAGATTGCTAACCACAAACAGAAGTAATTTTTACTGGTTAAAGCACGGAGCTTTTTTTCTTACTTAGTTTTTGTTTTGTGCATCAGAGATGCTTATAACACTAGAAAAGCAATTGATACTGTTTGTTCTGAAAGTCAATGAGAGGCTAAGGGTGGACACAGTTTTGGTCCCGAGGCAATCTGAAAGCATTTTGAGTGAGAGAAAGCTGAGCAGCAAACAGATCAAGTCATTTTAGAGCATGTGTGCAACACGAGACAGTGTTCATGGGGGACCACAGACCCCTTAATTCTCTTCTCCTAGGAAATGCACCTCTGGGATAGTACAGATAAAATTGTTTGTGATGGCTGGAAAGTTGGTTGAACCATCCAGTAGGTGACACCTAACATTATGTATCAATCCACAGTATACAGAAGCCAATGAGTATCTGTAATATAGTCAAATATTTTAAAGACATTCCTTGGTCAGATTCAAAACATTGACAAAATGCTGATAGTAAATTATAAAATGGCAATGCAATTAACTGTATGACTGCTGTTTTAGAGTCATCAGCCTTTCCAAAATTTAAGGGAAGGTATGTGTCTGAAGGATTTGATGGTACCATGTGATAAGTGTGTGATAAGGTGAGTAGGTGCTTGCAGAGAACAGAGAACACTACTTTTCGTAACTGAAAGATACGAAGTCATTTTACTTGTTCAGTGTGTGTGGCCTGACCTCAAATATTATCTTCTTTTCATACACAAGCTAAGAGTAGGAAATAGGACACCAATGGATTGGTGCATGTCATAGCACTATATTTGGGCTGGAGAACAGGAATACTAAAACTCACCAACATTTGAACAAGTTGATTTAGAAGCATTATAAATATTTTGCAGTGTCCAAATCAAAAAAAAAAAAAAGTTCTTCCAAATGCATGGATAACTTCATGGTGACTTATCTGGCAGAAGACTTGATTCCGTAATGAAGCTAATCAGAGACCTGCATGACAAAAAGGGGTTGCACGTGGTAAGGAAAGGTTCCTCAGTAACTGTTCCAGAGAAGTAGGGAAAGCCAAATGAAACTCACTTTCAGGGAGAAAGAAAAACTCTTCACTTGATCGTGGATTTGTTTGCAATGCCTAGAAAAACAGCTACATTCAGAAAATCCAAGAAAAATGAAGCATCCTGGATTCTCATTCAGTTTCGGGGAAATGAAAGCAGGTGTCTTCTGATTTTGTCTAACATTCAGTTCAAGATGAATGATCCTTGGAGCCTTTAAAAACATGGATAGCTATCTGCTTCTCATTGCATTAGATCTAAGCATTCACTATCCAAAAGTTGGAGTTCAGAGAAGGAGACCACTGCATAGGACATCTTGTATTCAGAAAGTCTGTGTCCTGAAGGTGCAGCAGAGAGACTACTAACAGAAACACTAGCTTCACCCTATGGAAATACAGGGAAGCTTAAATTGCATGGATTGAGATTCTTGGTACCCAAACTTAAAAATTAGATGTAGGAAGTTCTACTAGGGCTTTGTGACAGCATAAAAAAATATCATTTTGGAGCAAAGATACAACAATTCTAATTTCCTTGCTGGGATGCTTAACTTTCTCAGAAGTTTGGGAAAACCTACTCTAACCATTAGCAGTGTTGTCTCTTATGAGTTTTCTATTGTTTGGATTGTTTTTTCAGTTAAGCTCACAAGAAGTATAAGAAGTAGCTTGTGAGAAAGCGCAGATTGCGTGGGAGTCAGTAGAGGCTGGCACTGCTGTCAGAATGGAGACTGGGGTAGCAGGAGGAGAGTAGATCAAGGATGTGGACAAAGACTAAGTGATGCTGTTCTTTGAACATGAGAATTTTAAAGCCCATTTGCAGAACAATGCCCAGTTGGTGAAATGACTCATGTCGTGTCTTCAGCAGTGACAGAGTTCTGCCTCAGGGAGCAAAGGGTGCTAGAAGTCATCTTTTAACTTCTCCAGTCCTGTCTGGCATTATGGTCATGCATTTTATGTTTCCTTCTTATTTTCTAAAAAATGTTGCTTCTGAAAGGGAGAATACCACCCACAAGTCAAAACCTGTAATTGTTTCTAATACTCATTCCACTCAGGGACAATAAATTCCAAGCAATTATGTCTAGAGAATATGTCAGAACTGGAAAAATATGTTTTAGTTTTCAAATGAAACTTTTGAGGATTTTTTGATGAAAACTTTAATGATTAAAAAAATTCTTGAATTTTTTTTCATCTGAATTAAAAAATAATTCTTTGGGCAGAAATACTTTGTGGTTTATTTTGTGGTCTCTGTGTGTATGAAGAGAGCACTACAAGATTTTTTAAACCTGCCTGACACTCAAGCCATAGATAGATTGCCAAATTAAGCATTCCCTTTCCTGTGTTGCCTCTAGGACATAAGGCAGATGGTGTTTTTAAGAGACACTTACTTACCAAATTAAACTTCATTCAACAACACTGCTGGAAGCAGCACCTTCATTGGACTCCACATCTTGCACAATCCTTAGACTGCTAGTTTGGCTCCTCAGACTGCGAGATGACTTTAAAAGCTCCAGTGACACTGTCAGAGGCTAGGTGCTGCACCCAGGCTGAGATCTTTCAGACTATTTTCCTCTGACAACTGGAGCGTATAGTCCAAACACGAACTCCATGGACCTAGTGCCCATCTCTCAGTATTTTAAGCACACACGCTCTCACCACTCATCTTCTGACATGAGTCTCTTTGCTGTAAAGATATTGGTCATAAAACTATGGCCATATTTTTGACCACCCTTGATTTTGTTTACTTGCCTGTGAATTTCTTGCGGTCTAGCTTGTCCCCTTTGACCTTAAATGGTACTTCAATTAAATCAGGTCCTTTTTGCTGCCCATTATGTTTTCTTTCCTGTTCAGTTTTAGAATTTGCTTAGCTTTTGTGCAGTCCAGTGGATCTCTTAAATATCCTTATTCCAATACCTTTAGTCAAGAAGTTCCTTTTTCCAAAGCTATTTCTCTCTCAGTAGCCCATGATTGAAGATTTAACATCCACCTACTGTTCCCACTCTGTAGTGTATATCCCTGTCAACAAAATGGAAAGCATGTTAAAGGAGGATTTTGGAACTACAGTTTCAGAACTCTTAATATCAGATCCAATTCTCAAGTCATACTCAGAGTTCCTTCAGTTGTCATATCTGATTCTTTTGCACCCCATGCAAATGCAACACCACTGCCATGATATCTCGAAATACTGAGGTTAAGTCCTTTTTGTGGATTTAATGGCTGTTGACTTTGTAAACTGTGTATTTGTCACCAGAAATAAACAATTAATTCTCCTTCTTCTAAAGAAAAGATTACTACCTTTAACTTATGAAATACAGCATACGTAGTATAAGCAGATCTGGAAACACTGAATCAATACAAAGTGACACATCTACAAGTTGAAAATAAACTTGTCCTATAAAAGAGAAAAGTGATTTAAAACACTGAATTTCTTTCCCTAACATTTGTGTACACTCATGTAACAAACTCCTGAACTGTTTTAAAGTTAAAAAAGCAGTATTTACATATAGGGATTTATGAAAGGAAGTTACTCTGCAAAAATGTTTAACTGAAGCACCACACACATAATGGTATGTAATATTAGGTAATCAAGCATAAAATTCAGTATTTCTGTTTTCTGCAGTCAAAGACTAGTTAGTGAGAATTCCTCACTACCACTGAGTGATTTCTTAAAGTTTAAAATTGCGGAATAGCTAAAGATGTAGGACCAGAGTCTTGACTGAATAACAGCAGTGCATTACAGTGGGAATAATTCTGCTGAAGTAAGTTTGGCTCACTGTCAGTTCTTCTACTCATTCAATACATTCCCAGCATCATTAATTATAGTAGGACTAGGATCTCTACCCAAACAGGGGTGAAGAGCTCTTCAGGTTGTTACTCAGGAAAGGATGAAAGTTCACGGAGTGGAGGGAGATACAGTAGAAAATTAAAACAGAATCAACAGTCTAGGTGGGTGGGAGTACTGTTAAAGGAAAAACTATTTCAAGAGCTAGTGCAGGTGGTGGTGAGATGGATGGACTGATACCTTGGGCAAGGGTGAAGGAGCACATTTCAGACTATCATCTTCTTCCTTTTTTATTGATAACTCATTGCAGAGATGAATTTGTTTTTTAGTAGCATAGTTTAAAAAAATCTTGATCCTGCACAAAGAGAAACTTCCTACTGCTTTCTGTGGGAGTTTTGCCTACGCAGACACAGAAGGTGTTAGGCTTGTTACGTACTACATGCATATATGAAGAGTGATTCTCCATCACAAGGAAATGCAGTCTGGAGGCTGATCATACTGTGCATGTGTTGCATCATCAGTCACACCACGAGTGAGCTTGAGTGTTAGCCTATTCCTTAAGATGGCTGTGAATATAAGTCCAGGCAAGTAATTATGCTATCATGATGATTCAAGCTAAACTGACTTGTCATTCCTTTCCCTGGGGAAGCAGGAGATTTTTATGACATGGTGAATCTACACATTTACAAAACAAAGAGGTGTGAAGGAAGTAGTATCACATTTTCAGAAGCTGCTGACTTTAACATGTAAACCAGGCCAGTTGAAACCATCATGAGTAAGGGAAAAACTGTAGATTGTGCTCACTGTCGGCAGATGATGTTTCCACAACTAAGTCTTGATCAGGGACTTCCGCCAATGTCTGTTTAATATAGATATGTTACTAAGCTTAATGCCTTAGTGGTAAACCTGTACATGATCTGTAGGAGAGCATGGTTAGAAAATTCTCTGTCTTCATATCTTCAGGCTGACAGGGACTGTGACTTTTATGTATGTGATGCTTTTGGTAGCCAGAGAGAGGTCATAGCCTTGTGCTACTCTTCAGGCTTCTTTAGATGCAGCAAATACCATGGGGGATGCAGCAGAAAAATAAGAGAGGAATACAGATGTCATGTATAAGGATGGGGGAAGTCAGGTACAGAAGAAAGAGATTAAAGAAAATTTCTAGACTGTATTTCTTTGGGGTTGTTCTCATCCATTCATGTGTGGCATTCTTCTGTGCACAGTAGGAAAGCACAACACCAGTGCTTGTTGTTTGAACACAGAAAAGAGAAAAACTAAAATACAGAACACCTTTTCACTACTCCTCAGACTACATCTATTGGCAACAAAGACACCCATTCCATTTCTGAACTCAAGAGAGAAAACAATATATCACATCAATCAATAAAACCAAATCTGCTGTAACCTTCAGTAGATGACAAACAGTAGAGCAGCAATCCTTACTAGATAGACTTGTTGTGAAGTATCATCCATTAGTCTTCATAAAGTGCTCTGAGATACTCAAATTAAAATATACTACATGCTGTGTTGCAAAACATGATCAGTTTGAGCATGACAGAAAAATGACCCATAGAGCTGAAGTCCCACATCTTCAAGCACTGATCATATATTGCTCTGACTTCCATTTAGTTTGTACTGGTGTTATTCAAACAGGGAAGTTACTGTGCTGTGATATATGTGTGATTACAATTAAATGTGATATATTTTTTCATGTTTTGAATTTATAATACCTACTCCAAGATATTATAAATCCAAAAATAATTCTTCTATAGGACATTTAGAAAAATAATACAGACATTATACATCTGATCCTTCAGCAGAATTATACCAGCTGGCATAAGCTGAGGATCTGGCGCAAAAGGAAATTGGGTACAGAGTAGAAGGAGATTATTCATTGTGATATGGATAGAGTCACGACATACCATGACTATATTTCATTTTGTTGAGAAAAATACTTCATCTGTAAAAAAAATTAATCTACATGAGTAATTACTTTCTGACTACCTACCTCCCCCCCCCCAGTGCTTTCAGCCTGATGGGAAAAAAACAAAAACAAAACTAAAGGAAATCTAACTTGGGTGTGTCAGAAATAATTTCAAATTCAATATGAATTTCAAAAACAATTTCATTAAATATGTTAGAAGGAAATATATATAATCTGCCAACTGCTTATTTAGTTGACAGCAATAATTGAATGTACAATTAGACAAATGAAAATCACATATATTATTTGAAAATTATGCTATTTTCTTGTTTCTCCATCTTCCCTCCTTCCTCTTTTTGTCTCCATTCATTCCCCTTTGTTACCCCTTTCCTTCTATCTGCTGTTGTCTCTCTTGCCCATTTGTTCCCCCTTCACAATGTCTGTCAAGAAGCTACCCTGGGAAGAGCATGAGCAGGCTAGGGATTTTGCAGAGTAAGCCCACTCCAAGCTTGAATCTGTAGTGTTTAAGTCTGTGAAATTTTTCCATTGACTTACAGAGCAGAAGCATCGGTCCTTGGAAAGCCAGAGAGGACCTCCATAAGGCGGTATATTACTCAGTTTCTCTGTCTTTGAAAAAAGAAAAATTTAATCGACACTAACACCTGCCAAATTTAATACATCAAAGAAGGCAGGTAAATGAACCTGAAGATTCAATGACTAAAGCATGCCCTGGTTTGAGAGTGGTTCCTGTGGAGAACGGTCACTTATCAGTAACTTTGAACAAAGCACCAAACACTTTGCAAAATACACTGGTTTCACTGACTAGAAGATGATCCTCTCTAAAATAATTTGTACAGACCTGAGAAATCATTACGTTTGTTTTGTGCAAATACAAATAGCAAATGTTCTGTAAGACTACCTAGAAATGAACATGTGACAGCAATTTAATGAACAGACATGTTTAAGTCCTGGGGTTCTGAAAGATAAAACAGGTATCGGTAACACATTTTATTCTCTTTCCATCTTTTTCTTCTGATATGAGTTTCAATCTTAAATAATATACCAGCTGAAATGAATTTTTGTCCCCAATGTATAATTGAAAAAAATCCTAACTGAACTTTTGGATTTAAATGACTTTATAAGTAACTGAACAATGCTTGACTCATTCCTCATGCTTGACCTTAACCATGTAGGTGTTAGTACTCAGAGTAAAAAGCTTTCTCCAGATAACAGAGATAAAAAAGATTTAACTTAACTTGCTTTCTTTTTCTTAGGCCAAAATATTTCATTTCGCCCCCTATATTATTGTTTTATTAAACATAAGAAGGCAGTGATTCCCTGAGGAACTCCCTAATAAACCTAGGAAAATACGATTATGTTGCTATTTCATAATGTTTTGGGGTAGTTTGCATAAAACACTCTGAAAAGATATCGAGTCTTTACCTTTAAAAAACATCAAAAATTTGATCACTAAATGAGAAAGAAATTGTATACAACTTATGGCCTTACGTGTTCATCCTCGCATGCTGTTGTGTTTTTCAATGGATTAACAGAGTTTACATATCACACTAAATATCTAATTACATGCACATATGTATAATAACTAATTACCACCCTTTTAATTTCTTTTCCCTAGGGCCACTGAGATACTAATAGAAATTTTTTGGTATATTTTTTCAAGCTTTGTTGAGAGTTTAAAGGCCTTGGGCTACACGAAAATTAGAGAATTGCATTAATTTATTTCTGTCAAATTAAAAGCATTTATAAAGACCCAAGCATGACATTTAAAATCACCCTTACTGTGTCTTTATTTTAGTAAATGAAGGCTTAGCCTTTCCTCCCTTGTGAAATACATAAAAAAGTTTATACTAGTGTCATATATCTCCTGGGACACTGCTGTGAAAGCTTATGATTCTCAATTGAGTTTTTGCTGTAACAGGGACAAGACCTTCCCTACAAGTAGGTGAAGACAGCAATCATTTTCAGCTTCCTTATGGAAGGAAGTGGTTGGCCCTTTGCTCTCTGTTTCCAAAAGGAAAAGAAAAAATGCTGTTTTGGGATGACCTTTGGAAGGAGAAAGCCAACACTGCAAATTAGGGGGCCTGTGAATTTGTTCCTGCTTTCTTACACTGATATCTTTTACAAATACAGTGATTGGCATGTATGGTGATGAAAAGCAAAACTATGCTCGTGTTTCTGCCTCAGTGCAGTCTGATGCTTCTTTTGCATGCAAGTGCAAGATGAGTCTAAGGGTTGGTGGACCTAATCAACTACTGAGATGGAGAGAAAGCACCAAGAATATTCACCATGAAGAATGGAGAAGAAAGAGTTACTGCTTTTAAATGTCTACAGACCTTCCTCATATCAGGGGTAACCTCCAGCAACCAACCCACACCACAAGACTAAGGGCAGTACTGCAGGAAATTGAGCAGCTCACTGCTATCAGCATGAGTTGCCACCTGGCTGTATGACTCCAGCTAACAGGAACATTTGACGTGGTCACCCCTTGAGTCACCTCCTTCACTTGGCACCAGACTACCTGCTTCTTCTGGCCTTCTGGAAGCCAAGTATTCTGTGACTGGCAAGAAGCTGCAAGTAACCTTTGGGTAAATCTTGTTTCTTTAAGACCCTTTTCTGATGGTGTCAAACTTGGATCCCTCCATTGGTGCTCTCCCGACAATGCCTACAGAGCAGAAGCGGAGGTCTGTGAGTCAATTTCTGAGCTGTCTGACCATGATGAGGTGGGATCATGTGTCCAAGCACACAGTGAAGAGTTTCAAAGGAGAGGGAGAGATATGACGTGCCTGCACCGAATCCACAGGCTGAGGGAAGGGAATGAGGATTACCAAAGAACAAAGCAACTGAAGACGTGATGCCTGTGCTGTGCAAATGGAGATAGTCCTTGTGTGACTTCAGATCAGCCACAGAAGACATCTCTCAAAAGGCAATTAATGATTATAGTAGTAAATGAGGGAGCATATGTCTGTGCATGAGTAAAAGACTGTTAGTACCATGACACATACTTGTCTCTCCAGATACCACAAGCCAAACACACATGAATTTTGGGGACCCCAATAGTAGCTCTTGAAATTCGCACTTTATGGCCTGTTGCAGTCATCTTTTTATCTCCTCTGAGAGAGGAAGAACCCTCACAGCATTTTGTACAGGACAGGGAAGCTCTGATGGGCACCAGTATCTGCTATGGACAAGCCAAAGAGGACAGCTGCAATGTTTGCAATATGGTGGTTACTGCCTGAGGTGGCCAAGCCAGGTGTTGGTGGCCAGAGGACAATCCCAGAAGTCAGCTGAAGATATTTAGTCCATGTGAGATTCCAGGTGAGTCTAACAAATAGTCAGTGTTCTGTAATTATATCTAATTTGAGTTAGCCTCCAGAAAGAAGCACTGCCTTTTTTAATGCATTCTTACTGCAGTTGGCTAATAAGTTCTGCTCTCAGTAGATAAAGCTGCTTATTGGTATGTCTTTTTTTTTTTTTTTTTTAATTAGAGTAAGTAATTGTGGACTGACTTTCAGGGTGTAGTGCTCGTCAACAGCATCTTTGTATGAAGACAATGAAAAACAGAGAATCTCTCTCTGGAGCTTCCTACAGCCTCCTGCTCCTGCTGGTCCCACAACTTTGTGAGGGATAGTGTGTCAAGGTATGGTTAGTGCTTCAGTGAAGGAAAGGAAAGGCGAGGACTTTCACATAGGTGATTGCTGGGGATTGCAGGATTTGTGTGATGAAAATGATTCAGACGTAACTGAGTTTTAGAAAGGCTTTTACAAGGTTTTTGCAAAGCCTTCTGGGAAAGATGTTGCAAGGATACTCACATTGCAGTGAGGAAATATTTGGGGCACCTGAGGCACACTGAAAACCTGTAGTATGAAGATGGACCAGACACTCATGACCAGGACAGCCTTACCAGGACACTAATACAGTTTTCAGGAGTGACCTTCACAGGCAGTACCGCTAGAACCAATACATCTTTCCTCCTCTACTCTTGGCAAAATAGGGATATTATACTGTCTCTGTGGTCTCTTACCAAAGTAAGTGCAACTGATACTGTCATTTTTCTTTTTCTCTTGCATGGATCCTCCACTTATGAAATGGATTTCCTTTGGCAAGAACAACAAGCACCCAGAGAGCTGGTTTCAGGGCAGAGTAGAGGACTGTCTTGTTCAGGAGGATCCTTTAAATCTGGTTTCTCTCTCTTTCTAGCCCACATTCACATGAGTTGATTAAGCCTTGTCATAACATATAATACTTGTGCTTCATACATTATTTGCTGTTTGGACATTGTTGACTTTGCTGATCCTTGCCTGTAAAGTGAGTCTCAGAATCTGAGAAGTATTGCTTTGGAGGAGGGGGAGTTAATAAAGACATTTGTATTTCATTTGTGCATAGCAGAAAGAGATGGCAGCAGAAACCCATGTTTCTTTGAGTTAGAAGAAAGATAAAGACATCCTCACAGGCCTCAGCACTTTATCTGGCATTATGATTATGATTATGATGGTTATGATTATGTTAACTGTATTCTTCTCTGTAGGACTAAAACACTGAATTAGGTCCCACCTGAATGATTTGTACACCAAATCTGCCAGATGTTTGATCAGTAGGGAAAACAAACAAGCAAGCAAGCAAGCAAGCAGGCCTTCACTTTTACTAAGGCCTCAGCACTTTATCTGGAGTTATCATTCTAAGAAGGTGATTTAGTCATCTTGTTCAAACTGTACATCTCCAAAGTGTTTTTCCTCAAGGGAAAATGAGGTCCTCTCTGATGTGCTAAGTAAAGTCAGATTCCTTAGAAATTGATGCATTGTACCTCAAAATATGAATGGAGTTTTCCAGATGAAAATGACCACAACAGAATCATTTTGCCCATAACATTTGTCCCCATTTTCCTGAACAGCTGTAGCTGATGGTGCTGTGGTTTCCATGGCACACAGGGAGCTGTGAAAAGAGCACAAATGGGTCAATGTGATCCTGACTCTGTGTGCCATTGCTTCAGTCAGGAAACTGTGGTTTGAACCACTACTGCTCTTTTAGGTCAGTTGTTTCCTCTCTGGACACAGAGAATAACAAGTGCAATTTTGAAAAACACAAGTCCTTGGCTGTTACGTGGATGATATCTACATTTATGGAGAGAAGAGTATGAGCCATTCAGGAAAAATACAGTTTCTTGTGATAATCGCTTGCCATCTGGGAGTACTGAGGAGTACTCTTCCACTTGTGAGAATGCTGATGTTGAAATATGTCTAATATTGCATGGACGCTTTCATATTTGTAGGAAGGTCTTATAAATTCAGGACCCACACTCTCCTAGGGAAGCGAGTAGCAAAACTTCCAATCACAGAATCACAGAATGATTGAGGTTGGAAGGGACCTCAGGAGATCATCTAGTCCAACCCCCCTGCTCAAGCAGGGTCACCTAGAGCATGTTGCATGGGATCGCGTCCAGGCGGGTTTTGAATATCTCCAGAGAAGGAGACTCCACAACCTCTCTGGGCAACCTGTTCCAGTGCTCTGTCACCCTCACAGTGAAGAAGTTTTTCCTCATGTTCAGATGGAATTGTCTGTGTTTCAGGTTGTGCCCGTTGCCTTGTGTCCTGTCACTCGGCACCACTGAAAAGAGTCTGGTCCCA
>NW_020451041.1:67982-82519 GCF_003343035.1 Apteryx rowi | reverse complement strand
ACCAGTCCTTCTTTGTTTGTTAGTACGAGGTCCAGCAGCACACCTCTCCTTGTTGGCTCCTCCACCACCTGTGTCAAGAAGTTGTCACTAATGCTCTGCAGGAAGCTCCGGGACTGTTTGTGCCCAGCTGTGTTGTCTTTCCAGCAGATATCAGGGTGGTTGAAGTCCCCCATGAGAACCAGGCCATGACTTCCATGAGAATAGGCTTGTCCCCTGTGTACTTTTTTTCAAATCAGTTCAGCGTGTTCAAACACAACTTACAATAATGTAATTGCAGTGTAATTCCTTTCAACCACCGAGTGTTACTTTAATTGCATAGCTCATATTTACAGTATGTTACAAGACCTGCATTTCTTTTAGATCTTTGACTTTCAGAGTGACAAGGCCATTGTTTTGGTGTGCTGGTACATCCATCATGAGAGAAACAGCCCTTCTCATTTCTGGCAAAATGGCAATGCTTTGCCAGACCAGCTATTTAAAAGAAAGTTTACAAGATGGCAGAAGAGCTGATGGCATTTATTCTCTCTGAAAGAAAACTATTCTCCCTATTTCGATTTGGGAGATCTTGGCTTAACAAACAGCTTGAAATAACAGAATTCCATTCACTGTTGATCCTAGCAGATGAAAACAATAAAAATACCAAAAATAAATGAAGCACTCAATCTCTAGAAATAACCTTTTGTATTCAAAGATAAAAGCTTAAGAAACTGGCTAGCTGCCAAACAAAAAAACAGAACTGCAGCTGAAAATGTATATACTCCTTTCAAGCTCTGTAGTCAGGGTCATACCATTAATTATAGATGACAGTATGAGGTTTAAAAACAAATGGTTTCAACCTCACCTTTAGACTCAAGTGAAGCAAATGTTTTATTCTCAGGAAACACTACTCTGGCATGTTCTAGAAAGATTAAAACAATCAAAAACTGAAAGTTGGTGGACTTTCAGGGCAAAGGTGGTTCTTGACACTCACTTTAGTAGCAGTATGAATAGTGTTCAGGCTTAATAATATCCTATTGGCATCAGTATTTCTACTGTTAACTGCTCTTTATTTAATGGTAAGCAGGATGGATAGTAGTGCTTTTCTGAAAAGTTAAATACAAAACAGAATCTGAATGTAATTCTCCTCTACCCTATTTCCTTATGTAGCTATTTACATTGTATTGCAAAGAGCAGACTAAATAAAAAGATTGGTTGTGTTATATATCTTCTTCCTCTAAACCTTCTAAAGTATGAATTCAGCATTAGGAGTGGATATTTGCTGTACTTTTTGCTCTCTGTTTTGTGGAGTTGCTCCTGTGGTGCATCGTAGAATAGCTATGGGAAATTACCGAAAGAAGAAAGGTAAAACTCTTCAAAAAATCCCATGGTTCTTCTATCAAACTCTCACAGTCCCACTCTTTTGGGAACCACTTATCTTTTGCTTTCGATTTTTTAAAAATATTCCTATAAATACTTTCTTTATTATTCCTTAATTCTCCTCATTAAAGGATGAGGGAGATTTAACTTAATATCTTGTAGACAAAAAATGTTCAGAGCTGCAGTGAACAGATACTTCCTCTCGATGGGCCACTTATCTGGTTGGTAAAACACAGTGTTGGCACTGAGGTCTGGAGGGTCATAATCAATTCGTGACTGATTCCTAAACAATCAACATTCATGAGTAAGGTCTCTGTGTTCTCAGTTTTGTTCTTCGGTACACTGAGTAACTGCACCAGCTCTCCAAACCTAGTGCTGCTCTGCTGAGCTGCCTAAGCGTGGGTTTTAGAGCAGTGGAGCTTTCTTCTGTGTGCCCACTGCTGGACCTGGAGGAGAAGGGGGCATTGAAGGTTCGCTGGGAGGAAGAATATGACTCAGAGTACAAGAATTGTGATAAGCTACTTCCAATAGGTCTCTCCTTGGAGTAGTTTTATTCTGGAACTAAGAAAGAAGGGCTGATTGTTCAAAAATGATGCTGCTGCTGGGATGCCCGAGAATGCTGGCACAAATTTTGAATGACCAAAAGTCCTTTTCTAGGGAGCTGATTCACCCTGGAGTTGCAGAAGCAGGAAAACAAACACTGTTAAGAAACATATGAATTTTCCATGTGGAAATTTGCAGCCCTATGTGTTGATCAAGGGCCTGTTCAGATGAGTGTATGGCTTTATTATAAAGGCTCTAAAGTCTGCCGATCCTCATGGAATTTTCAAAGGCTTTGCATGACTAGTGTTCCTCAGCATGTATAAGGAAATGCAAGTACCTAACTGTTGTATACCACAGAATGCAGAAAAAAGGATTTCTTCCCTGTTGTTCTCTAAGAGCAGATACTATGGTAGATTTATCAACATGAAGACAAGATGCTCAGGAAAACTTCTTAATAGTAGGATGACAGAGTTTTTAGAAACCCAGTGAAAATAGGGTGATTCAGTTGTGTGGTTAAAGACGTGAACATAATTGACATCATTGTCATTCTTTTCTGCCCTTATCTGGGAAACCCTCTTTACTTTCTACCTCTGTAAGTGAAGAATTTTTTACTGAACATGTGTATCTGAGAAAAGAATTGCTTCTGTCTCCAGTCTAGGCAGTGGTAGCATGAGGTTGGAGTGTACCTTTGAGAGATTCAGAATTAGATGGTAGCTTTGAGATAGCTGAATAATACCAGCTTCAAATGATTAGTGTTTGTTTTCTACACAACAGCTGTGAGAATAAGGGAAGGAAGGGCTGCCAAAGATTTGCAAGCAGGGAAATGGAAACTATCAAGACATTCTGAGCAGTGTTTTTACTGCCAGGACACATCATGAGGAATATCTTTTTCACCTGCTTTGAGGAAGGGTGGGAATTTTTAGTTTTTGCTGTGCTCTGCAGATATTTTTTGCTGTAGAGGAGAGTATCAGTCTACAGGAGGCACTTTACATAGTTTGTGTGCTCTCTGGAATTCTAAATGTGTATCTTTAGACTGAAAGGCACAGAAAATTTCAGCACCTGGGACTGCACGAGTGAATGGTTTGTCTACTGCTGGGTAGGTATTTGCTGCACATAATTTGTGGATACCGCAGCAGGGCTTTAGCTGATAAAAATTAAAGTGCTCTGGAATTTCACAAAACATGACTTTATTGTCCTTAAAGTGCAATCAGTACAAACAGCGCCAAAACTGCAAACACTGAGAACATTTAGAACACTGAAAGCCTTGCAAACAATAGGAGCTTAAATTAAAGGATAAGGGAGATTTAATTTAATAGCTTGTAGCCAAAAAAAAGTTCAGAGCTGTACTGAATGTGTATTTCCTCTTGGTGGGCCATCTGAGAATCAGGATGTTGGCACTGAAGTCTGGAGGGAAATAAATGGTGTACCAAGGGTCTTACTGGAGAACATTTTGCCCTAGCCAGGCAAATTCTCCACTGTCTATAAAATGGAGCTGGTGAACTTTATATTTGCTGAATCAGATATTAAATGCTATTGAAAGAAGTAGAAAAGGAGTGACAAATGCAGGAGAACACTTGCTGTCTATTTTTTGTCTTCATGTGCTGGCAGGTCATCCTCAAATTCATTTTTATTGCTTTCTCTTTCATTACAAACCTCTTTCTGTTAATTCCTGCGTCAGGAAGTTTTAATCCCTAAGCCATACAGTCTCTTGTTTTGCAGCGGTCTTAACAGTTTCCATAAACATTTCTTCTTTGTTCTTACTTTTTAACTCTCAGGTTCATAGGCATTATGAAAAGGCTGACACTGGTATTTTGAATTGACTGAACGTTTCAGGTCCTATCCTGTAAGATAGGAAAATTATCAGGCATTTATTCTTCTTCAGGCAGTTTTGATGTTAGCAAACAGAATATCTTCAGCTGACAGTTCAGGAGTGTCTTCAGAGTCTCATAGTCTTGGAAGACCTTGAAGATCTTAGCCTTGGAAGACCATGATGATGGTAGGATCATTCATTCTTCTTTTAATCCTTATCTCTTCATATTGCAATCAGAGTTTGTTATTAGACTATCAGAGCTACTAGTGTTTTGCTGCTGCATCTCATTTCTTTCAGTGGGGTCTGTGGCCTTGTAACCACATGCCTATAAATAGCTTCCTTAAAGAGGTGAAGCTGTAGAGGAAGTTTTGATGAAAACAGGTAGAAGACTGTGGTTGTACTTCCTCAGAGAGTCCTGATATTTGAGAATAACCTCTGTGACAATACAGCAAGTAAATGACTAAGAGCAATCCAGCAAGATATGTGCTGCTGCTATTCATTAAAATAGTCTGGAAGAATGTCGCCACCTTTTTAGACAAGAGACAGCAGTAGCTCTGCTTGCAATATTGTAGTACTACTACAGAACTTTCTATGCCTCAAATTCCATTCTTTGTCAACTGTTGTCAGCCCAGAGTTCATGGAGTGATTAATGCTGCTTTGTAATTAGTTTTAGGCAGTGTGCCTCTGTGTGTGTGTGTGTGTGTGTGTGTGTGTATGTCTATATGGGTGTGTGTGCAATTACAGTGTTTGTGCCTTGTAAATTGTGTTGGGCAATATGTTGCCTAACTTGTACTTTGCATATTCCTGCAATACATTTTATGCAGGATGTGAAAATCATATTGACATAGGTTTTACTGATAATAAAAAAGAACCTAACCAAGATTTATGCTATGTAAAAATAGCCTGGCTAAGATTTTACTGAAATACGCATTGATGAGATTTCTACTGAAAAGAAAATAGTATTCTAAAATCTGTCCTAATAACAAGCTCACACTGATTTTCTGAATTAATCCCCTTGGTGAGCAAACAACAGTGTGTATTTTGTACATGGTAAAGAATGAAACATTCTCAGCTCACAAACATCCTGCTCTGATAAGGTTTTAGAAGGAGGGAGGTGAAAAAATGGGATGGTGCCAGGAGGGGAGGGACACTCAGGGTTAGGAAAAGAGCGACTAAGGGACTGAATGACAGAATTGAGAACTCAGCAACATACAACATGTACATTTTGCAACCATGCTGAAATACTACAAATAGACAGCTACAATCATTATGCAGAGAGTGTGATTTACTCCTGAAAAAGCAAAGGAAATCTCAGAGGAATCCACATGAAAGAACAGCTATTAGTCTCATGTACACATAAGAAGGGACCCATCTATATCCCTTCTTGTATCAAATGGAAACATGCAGTCAAGTCTGAACTGTTGAACAATAAAGTGTTACAGGAGATTACCACAAGGGACAATGAATATGCCTAAAACAATTTGGGGAAATGTCTTAATCAGCTAGTAAACCACGTGGAGGGATGAGGAAAATAAGATGAAACCAAAGAATCTAAGTAAAACCTAACTGGGACCATGCCTATTCTGAGGGACCTGGGAATGAGTCCCAGCTCCTAGGTCACTTTGGCTGCATCCCAAATTCCTGTCGGGATAAGATTTGAGTGCATGTCATTCCCCCTTAGTGCTCTGACTTCCATGTGAAGGAAACCCTGGTATGCAGGCAGCAAGGGAGACACAAAGCACAATCACAGTGAAAAGGAGAACTGACGTGTGGGGCCCACTTGCCCTACAGCTGAGAGCCAGGTTGGTAGCATTTGAGATAAATGCTGCTAACTTTCTGAAAATGATTCACTTTATGAAAACCTCAACCCCTTCTGTCAGCTGGAGTTATTAACAGAGTTGTTAATAGCAAGTTATCAATAAAGGAGTGGTCTAATGCTGGCTGGCCTCATTACAATAGTTCCATTGTATACTAATTATACTTATTACAGATATGTGATTTTTTTACATATTTATTTGGTTTGTAAATTTAACCCATTGACAATGGTCTTGATAACTAGGGTGAAGGAAAGATGAACACCTTAATGTTTTGAGATAATCCTTACGTTATGACTGGCTAGGGTGATACACTTACAAAATGACTGAAATGACATCACTATAGGGCTCGTGAAATATATAATTATACATCACATGCCCTATCCATCACATTTACAGGGCAGAGATGTATATATTTACCGAGGAAAATCAGGTATTATGACATGTCTATCATTCCCTTCCTATCAATTTTTGACTCCAACACTTTCCTGGATTTCTGAAGATTTCAAAATAGTTGTGCAAAATTGGTCTGTCCAGAAATGTTGGGCCTGATTCTTCATTATATTGTACTTCCAGTGATGGATGACTGCTATCAAATTACTCGTGACATGTCCTATTCTGAGTAAGTAGTATTTCACACTGCAAAATCAAGTAGAGTACATTTGAGTCCTGTACAAAGAAAGACATCCAGCTTCCTTCCTGATTCCAGCTGGGACTGTAGTGTTATACCAATTTTAGTTAAAGATTAGAGTACAGGGCTTTAAATAAGTGGTTTAAGAGTAATGTTTGCATACTTGAGCAAAGTGACCTGATAAGGGGGCATGGTTATCTCTATTGGCTGGTAAAACAGATAATATATTGAGTTTCTGTTCTACATATTGCAACAAACACAATTGCTATAGAAAAGTTTATTATTTAAGTTCTGATTTTGAATTGAGAGTAAGTGAAAACTGTAGGAAACATTCAATCAGTGACTGATAAATCTTTTGTGTTGAAGCAATCTTTCACAGGGAAAAGAGCACCATGAAGCAAGATCCGCTGCAATCATTGGCAACTAAGATTAACAGCTCAGGTGTCAATTGCATTGCTGACACATTTTCACTCGGAGCTTGGCTGAATGCCCCAACTCATTTCACAAAACCCTCTTGAACAGTAACATTCAGATTGTAACAGCTTTCACCTTCTATCCATCTGGACTAGATGATGAATAAGCAACCAGGAAGGTAAACCCCCCCAAAACTTTAAAATCCGCTTCTGATCCTCTGAGCTGTTCAGCCCATGAAAGGTCTTTTGCTGCATAAGGGAGGGCATACCTGATAGGTTCAGCCCACTCACCATTTTACCAAAAGAGGTGCATTTTCTCATGTGAGTACTTTGCCATCCAGCTGCTGCATCTCTGTTCTACATGAGCCTGCTTCTGGACATGCCAAATGGGAATGACTCCGGAGGACACTCAAAGGGAGCAGTGCATTGAATAAAATGGGGAAATGCTTCTATGGACATGCTCTAGACAACCTCACGCAAATATCACTCAGCTGAGCGAGTTGCCAGCACATTAAGATATTGAGCATTGAAACTCATGACACAAAATAAAATCATCAGACTGGGACACAGCACACTGTAACTGGCAAATCTTAAACACTTGTAGTTTAGTCATTCAGTTTCTTCTTCAGCTGTTCTTTCTCCCACTTCCCTGCAGTGAATATTCATGTGTAATCTTGGGCTTGCTTACTGCCTTTTCACGTTCTTTGTGGTGGGTGCTGTGACTCACATTGCCTGCCTCAGACTCCTTTTTCCTTGTTCCCCCACAGCTCCTCACACACCCTCCCACGTACCCAGCACACCTTGCTCCATTCATTTCCTATAGACTTCTGTGAGGAGTTGCAAGGCTTTTTCTTTTGCAGAGGGTGCAACACCCCACAGAACCATCAAAACTTGCCATCCTCATTCCCTGCTGAGACATCTGCAGCACAGAGCTCCTCCCCTGCTCATCTTACTCATCCTCTGCTCTGACACAGCCATCTCTGACCTCACTTCTGTCTCTATAACAACACCTACTTACTGAACCTAACACTCTTGCTCCTGACTCTCCTTCCTGTGACACAATCATCTAACACTTAATCCCCCCTGAGTTTATTCTGTCATTCAGTGTTGCTAGTGCTACTTATCTGGAAAGGAAAAACATCTTTCTCAAATAGGGCTCTTGCTCCTTGTTTGCTCTCCATATTTATGGAGTGTTCGTTATCGACTCGGGTGTGATAGGTGCTTAGAGTGATTCTGAACTCTTGATTGTGACCAGAATTCAGAAACAGTGTCAGAGCATCTGCTACCAGATCCTTTCCATACAGTGTCAACATGTGCCAATAAGGTCACTAATCAGAGGATTTTAATATGTCCCTAATCATGTGATCTGTGCTGAAGTTTAGCATAGGAAAACACTGGTTAGGGGTAATCTTAAAAAAAAATGAATGTAGTCATTATACAAATACTCATTCAGTCAGTGCAGTGTCGAGAATGCATCTCTAGAATATCTAAAAGGCTGAGTTCAAAGCCCTGTGAATCAAAAGTAACTTTCTGAGGAAAACAGCTATTCCAACATCAGTGAGGTCAGAAGTAACCACCGGTCACTGCCTTAAAGAGAAATGATCCAAGCACATACAAAAAGAGACAAGCATTTAAAAGATGTGACTGGGAGAAAGCAATGAAAAGGTGGGGCTGATTCAGTGGATTTCACACAAATTAAAATGGCTGTTACATAATTGAAAATATTTTTTTTAAATACTTTTTTGGGGGCTAAACCACCTTCAAGATCTTCAGATATCCTTGATTTACTTAATAGTTTGTGTATGGAACAATCTCAACAGCTCAGACACGTTCAAGAACCTGGAATGGTCCCCTGTACCTCATGTGTATCAAATATTTCCTTTACATTTTGTTCCACTAGGTAAAATCACTCTTGCTTTCACAAGAAGAAAGCAACTTATTTTCTTCAGAAATATTGACTGTAAATAGTCATAATTCTGTAAGATTTAATTTATTACAACAGTGCAAAAGAGACCATTTGGTGAAATCATCAACTTGCACCATAATCCTTGGAGCTTATCCCACACTCATACGTGCATGTAACTAATTGCATTTATAATATGAGTCAATGCATGAGCATTTTGGAGAGGGTAATGACATTTGTTAAAGCACGACTTCTTGAGGCAATTTTATTCTGGTTAATTCCAAGCTCTATTGTACAGTGCTTGTTCCTGGGAACAGGCTACTAAATGCATGCATATTCCATAACTCCTACACTTCATGCTATAAAAAGCTACTGAACAAAATCCATGTGGTGTTATCCATAGGGATACTACAAGTGCTTTCTCAAATCTTAGTACCTGTGTTTATTTTGAAATCTCCAGTATGAAAGATTTACACATTTCATTTTCTACATTTTGATACAACTTCTGCTGACCTTGCGCTATAGAAAAATGCACCTCTTGTCCATGAGAAAGAAACAGGAGCCAATTGCATAATAGAGCCATATTGCTTCTGATTAAGTTAGTAGACTTTTACAGTCAGTCTCATCTGAGGCAAGTGCCTCTTTCTGCTGTGTGATTAGAGAGCTATGCTCTGAACCAGGGTTTTCTGCTACATGCCTGTGATTACACATGGAGGTTTTGTTTTTTCAGAATAGAAGTTAAAACAGCTAGTGCTTTGAATAGGTGCCTTCTTAAAGTGAACACTATACTAGAAGTTAGAAAGCACATTACTGTGAAAAGCTGTGTGAAGTACCCAGATCCTTTAGCTGTCAGGGCCACTACTGACAGAGTTTAGGATCACATAAAGTAGGACACAGAGAAAATTTATCAGATGAACAAAATATGAATTGCTGAAGTGGTCTAATCACTGGAGAAATATTATTTGCAGAGCTACTAGCTTCTTCTGCAAGAGTTGCAAAAGGAGCTATTCCAGTCCTCTGAGCCCATTTACAGTCAAAAACAATTACTTAACTATGTATTCCCTTAAAAGGTTGGCTACCTTCCATGTTTCAGGTAAATTTGTGTTCTATTTTACAGCTGTTTGGCAATGTTGACAATTATCAAATCAACTAGTATGGAAGTTCTCAAATAGTAACATTTTCTCCTCTCTCACAACTTTGTTTTTAAATGCCTAGTAAAATATTTATGTGTGAAAGAGAGAAGTTCTAAGCCATACTTCCCCCATGGATTGTATAATACTAGTCAAGTCAAAATGTTCTTATATGATTGAATTATGTGGTTTTTCATTATAAGCTGACTCAGTCAAGAGTGTGTATGATGATTGTTTGAACTGTCTGTTTAGTTTACCCAATGTTCATCTGTTTGGGGATTGTTGAAGCTCTTGGCATGCCAGTAAGCTATTATACACATATATCTGAATCCCATTTATAGGAAGACGAACAGTATAAAATATGAATTGTGTTTTTACACAGAAAATATTTACAGTTTATTCTTAGACAAATATAGCCATTCTCCAGAACAAAAATCTTCCACAAAACTATGTGGAGGCAGCGGCTCCCACCACTACCGCCCTATGGACTGCACTAATACAGTCAGGCGAGTCAAAGGAAAACTCCCATATCAGGAGCTTGTGCTTTAAAAACAAAGTGATTCACTCCAATTTGTCACTCAGATGGATGCATGAAGGGTGTATATAAAGATGTAAAAGATGTATATAAAGATGTGAAAGATGTATATAAATTCAATAGCTTTTCAGGCAAAGCTAGAAAAAGAATTTTAGGGAAAGATCCAAAAAAGATTTAAAATCCTTGAAGTTTTGGTGAAAAATAAAAGTTGTCTAAGCCTTGTAAAACATTTCAGACAGAATCTGTGGAGAACTCAGGAGGTAAGGGCTCTCTACGGCCAGAAAGCTCAGTAAGCATCTGCCAGTAGGTCAGAGGTAAGTCTTAAATCTTGCCTCTCCAATACACCTGAAGTCACACCTGAGATCAGAGGACCCCATCCACACAGTTTCTTTCAAAACTGAAGCTAAAGTCTTTAATCTTCTCTCAGAACACACTTAATGAGGTGGCAGAGTGGTAGGAAAAATGGGTAGATAGATTGATAACTGTTTGAACAGGCAGAAAGTGTAAAAGAAAGGAGTGGCAAAAGCTACCTATGGAGAAGGTCTGATGTACCTAAGGTTGTAGCAGACCTGTTCCTAGACATCTGCTGAGTCTAGGCCCTCAGGGGATGTGGCATGCCCTGAGGGCCTAGAGTTGTGGCAATGAGTTGTGCCCTGAGTTGTGGCAATGCAACTTGTAGCATTGAGCTGGTCATCCCTCAGCTGTGGTGGCAGTTCTGGTCATTGGAGATGGCAGTCAAGAACAAAAAAACAAGAATGTATGGTGCGGTTCTTCAGTGTTAGACTCCAGCCTGGGGTCCCATGGTCATGTCAGTGGGCTTAAGTTCCAGTCAGTCTCACTTTTGGAGCCTTGGAGCCTAAGGTTTGTCTTTGTTCTGGAAAAGCAGAATAAATTAACTTGTGCTCCACGGTATTTCAGGAAGCTGGATATAGGTATACAGGCTAGTTTTTCAGAACTAGCTGAAGTATTCCTTCAGTCACCACCATGGCTGCAGTATAGTTATGTTTTAGGATGTCTCTTTCAATGTTAGTTAATAAGAAGTCAACAGAGGGTGTGTCTGTGTTTGTGTCTGTGTGTCTGTGTAAGGAGGTGTTGAAATGAGATACCCTTCACTGGGTAATACATTTGTACCGGAGGAAAGCGTAATATTTTCACAGACAAGCTGTTTTTCCTTGTTTCTTAATTTTTTTGAGCCCTGGCCATGCAACTGAAATGTTACTTTAATTTAGCTTTTGATGGATTAGCAGGTGGTTTGTTATCCTACTAGCGTATGCTTAGGTCAGCATTAGCAAGCAACATTTAAGAATATTGATGTAGCTTTATCTATTCTTTAGATTCCTTTTATATTACTTTTTGGCTTTAAAAATAAAGTATTTCTGTATGTATCAATTACAGGAAAAGCAGAAACTCTGTGCTTCTATCTGGATGTCACATGACTGCATGAAAGAAATGATAACATTTTCTACTCTCAGAATTAACTAGAAATGGCTCTGAGTCACACAGTTCTGGCCTGTGCACAAATGTTCCCCAAATTAGGAAATATTCAAACTCTGAGTTTTTGTTCAGCTTATTATAAAGCTGTGGGCTGGCTGTGAATCTCAGCTGTGGATCCAAATTTTACCAAGTTCCTGGAATGTTCAACCCCAAGATATGGGGGTTTTGTTTAGATTCACATCTAGAATTATTAAATATTTAATCTGCTTTCCTAAGGAAATGGAGCTTATGTGATGACACTACCCATCTGTCAGTCCCTACCTAATAAATTCTGAATGAATTGGCTAATTGCAATCAGGCTGGAAAGAGTGGTGGACATCTCAGAAATAAACATATACCTACAAGTTTTGTGAATGCTGGATGCTGCACAGAACATTTCCTATGTTGTTTGGAAGTTCAGATGAAATAGATATTTCACTCCCTTGCTTAAAGGGCCCAAGAGTCTTGCTATCTAGCTACATAGCTCAAGCAGTTTGGGACATTCATATGCCTAGAGAACTTCTCTACTAAAGCCCTACATATTTAGAGTTTAGGGCACATCTAGAGTGAGGTAGCCACATAAGAGAGGTTTGGAGCATCTACATTTTGAACTCAGGTTGCTCAGGTGCAGCTAAATATGAAAAGAAACACAATAAACATTCCGAGCAGCTGATTGTTACAGCAGAGGAAAACAATCCTTACCTTATGATTGGTTGGCTCCTGCTAAATTACATATGCTAAGAGTTTAATATCATTCTTTGAAGAGATACAGGTATCTGTTTGTATCATACTGAATTCCCAGAAGGCTGTAAGGTTGGACAAGAAGTCAGGAATTCAATGAGATCATCATTTCTGCCTCTGAACAGTCTGTACCCTCAGCACATAAATATTTCAACTCATATGTTCCATATACAGACAGACTTTCTTCAGTTATACAATTATTATTATTATTATTATTATTATTATTACACTTGAGAACACAGTATCTTGTTCAGTAAAATAAAATCCACAATAAATATTAAACCTGGAGAAATACAGGAAAATTGGGAAAGGGGAAAGTCCCATCAGCAGTAATATTTACAGAAGAAGCTCCAAGAAGGTAAGAATGAGTAAGGAATGTTGGAGGACAAAGATCTGCTTATCAAAAAAATCAGATTACCACATTTGAATCAATGGGGACATTTTAACATACCAGAGAATTTACCAAAGCTTCATCTTAACTTTCACAGTTTATAGCATAGGTGACTAATCTGTTGCCTGCACACTGGTTCCTGCCTGCCCAAAAAACTAATTCATCCTCTAAGTAGCTTTGCAGTTACTAGAAGGGATAGGTAAAGAAATGACCTAGTAGACACTTTCTAGCCATTCTCTTTCTCAGTAGTCCTCTATCCATATTCCTATTGTGTGTCTAGATATGTTCCCATGAAAACACACATGATAATGTCACATGTCAGTGGATGCCTGTATTTTTGTCATATGACAAAGGAGAGACTTGGTAACATAGACTCTGGGAGTAGATTTTGAGAGAAACTGTCTACCTGGCAAAAATTACCTCCCACTATGCTCAAAATCTTCCTATCAAAATCATTCTCTGAAGGATCTCTATAGTAATCCCTTTGAATCGATCTGATTTTGGAAGCAGCACCAGCAGCAATTGCGTTTCTGTAATTGTCTTCTCTGGAGCACTCAGTAATAACAATGTTATAGTAGATTGGTGAAGTAATAGAAATATCTCTGATGAGCCTCCACTGCAGCAAAAGAACAGCAGCCCAAGGGTTTTCCAAAACATGTCAGAATCATTCCCATTCATGATTTACTTATTTGGCCCAAACCTTTTCAAAGCCTAACAAAGCATCAACATTTGCTTTTTTGTCACTTTCTAAGGAGGTATAAGGGTAACACAAGAAGCTGTTACCTCACACAGGCATGTTTCTAATAGGGTGTACTTGCTAACTGATAGAAAAGTCTCTAGGCATGCAAACATTATTGGCTGACTAATACAACCGAGGTGCAGAGGGTAGGATTCAGTTGTCAAAACACAGGTACATAGTGCCATTTGAGACATCTGAAGGTATCCAAGATAGCTGCATGGAGCTAGCAGATACAGGATTTGAGCAAGATTCACACCCTTCAAAAGTGGCATCCTAAAATGACAGTAGGCACCTATCTTTGAATCTCATGCTAGATGTTCCTTTATTCTTATGGGAAGGTTCATACTAGTGATATGGATTACATACAGCTAACTATGTATAGATAACTGTGAATAGACAAATACAGGAGTCTGAACATGGTGCTGAATCCTAATTTTGTAGGTCTGTTGTAGATACCTTCACTGTAGGTATCTAGGGCTCCTTCAGTTTAGCCTAAATATCTGCCTTCTGGAATTCTGTGTGAGCTCCATCTGCCCCTTCAGAAAGGCACAAGACTTGTCTAGGTTATGTGTCACACTCGGAGCCCCATATAGATGTTTTGGATACCACAGTGCATTACAGATGACACTGAACATCTATGTTTAGCTAACTGAACTGAATTCCTAAGACGAGGTAAGAAGAATCCCAGCTACAATGATGTATTTGAACTTCATTGTTTAGTGATTTGAAAATAGAATTTTTGTTGAGACATATGACATATATATATGTCATATATATATATGCTTTCTTTGCTTCAGTCTTTACTGCTCAGGCCAGCCCTCAAGAATTCCAGACCCTGGAGGCAAGAGAGAAAGTCTGGAGAAAGGAAGACTTTCCCTTGGTGGAGAAGGATCGGATTAGAGATCATTTAGGCAAACTTGATACCCACAAATCCATGGGCCCYGATGGGATGCACCCACAAGTGCTGAGGGAGCTGGCGGATGTCATTGATAGGCCACTCTCCATCATCTTTGAAAGGTCATGGAGAACAGGAGAGGTGCCTGAAGACTGGAAGAAAG
>NW_020451041.1:0-67326 GCF_003343035.1 Apteryx rowi | reverse complement strand
GGTTGACCTGCTGGAAAGCAGCTCTGCGGAGAAGGACCTGGGAGTGCTGGTGGACACCAAGTTAAGCATGAGGCAGCAATGTGCCCTTGTGGCCAAGAAGGCCAATGGTATCCTGGGATGCATCAGGAAGAGTGTTGCCAGAAGGTCAAGGGAGGTCGAGGGAGGTGATCCTCCCCCTCTACTCAGCCCTGGTGAGGCCACATCTGGAGTACTGTGTCCGGTTCTGGGCTCCCCAGTACAAGAGGGATGTGGCACTACTGGAGCAAGTCCAGCGAAGGGCCACAAAGATGATTAGGGGACTGGAGAATCTCTCTTAGGAGGAAAGGCTGAGAGAGCTGGGCCTGTTTAGCCTGGAGAAGAGAAGGCTGAGAGGAGATCTTGTCAATGTGTACAAGTATCTGAAGGGAGGGTGTCAAGAGGATGGGACCAGACTCTTTTCAGTGGTGCCGAGTGACAGGACACAAGGCAACGGGCACAACCTGAAACACAGACAATTCCATCTGAACATGAGGAAAAACTTCTTCACTGTGAGGGTGACAGAGCACTGGAACAGGTTGCCCAGAGAGGTTGTGGAGTCTCCTTCTCTGGAGATATTCAAAACCCGCCTGGACGCGATCCCATGCAACATGCTCTAGGTGACCCTCCTTAAGCAGGGGGGTTGGACTAGATGATCTCCTGAGGTCCCTTCCAACCTCAACCATTCTGTGATTCTGTGATCCTTTGATTCTGTGATATGAGTATATTGTAGGTTCTCTTTGTATTGAATGTCTTTCTCCTTTTGTGGCAGGTATGTCTTTTTTTAAAGGGTAGCATGTGAAATAAAATCTAGAAAGATTCGGTTATTGGGGTAGAAGCAATGTTATTAACACTTCTATTTTTGTGCCCCAAACTGCACTGAGACCTGTCCTACATATGTATCTTGTATTTCCATTTTGCTTTCTAAAAAGAAACAGCCTGTAATTTGAGAGGCATTCTCCATGGAATCAGTTGAAAAATCCAAGTAGTGTAAAAATGGGAGTATACAAATGCTAATTCAATGACTTTGGTAAAACCTTTTACAATCAAATAGTCAGATCTCCAGCTAATGAAATTCAGGTGGGAATCAATGGAACTAGGACTATTTAGCAGCTGAAGATTTAACCATATGATTTTAAACCAAGAACAATTTTGATTTCTCAAGTGGAGTTGAACTTGCAAAGTAGTGAGCTAGAAGCTGAGCTGTTCAACTAGTCCTCAACAATGAGCAGTGGACTTTTGCAAGGTACATGTCTAAATCACTAGGATTCCTGCCTCTCCATCTGATTTCATATTGCTCTGAGCATAGCCACGATGAGCCTTCCACTGCATAGCATGAGAAGCCACCATCAGGTTCTCCAGAGCCATTCAGTGGAAGTCCAGATAGCTTATTTAATGGAGAATATTGTCAGCAATTAGGCTCTTTTGCAAATGCAAACCTGCAGAAGTTTCAACACTTTATTTGGCTAAGTAGTAAATGACTGGTGGTTTTGAGGACAACAGTGACACTTGACCAGTAGATGCCATAGAGTGCTGCACCATAGAATCTTCATATTGAATTTACTTCTACAACTGAAAGAGTTTAATTATATTTTCCAATTTGTTATGTTTTATGAGAATTTATTGAGATTAATTATCATGATTGTAAATAATTTGTCTTTGAATACGTGAATGTATAGTGACTTCTTGAAATTCACACACTCTAATAAATAGAGGGGGTCAGTGCCAGTTTTTGTTTGTATATTTGGAGCATTCATCAGTCACGTTACTGACATGTAGTCAGTCCTCTGAAACACAACACAGCAAGTTCGGTTAAATTCAGATTGACAGCGTGAAAAGAAAGTTGGCAGAACACAGGGTCCTGTKGCTAAGCAATGCTTGGCAATACAAGACATGCACATTATGGTGCTTGCGATGACACCATGAGGAGAGGAGATGTTTTCAATTTAATGAAAATCCATCATTTCAAAGGAGGTGGGGAGGAGCAGTAGCAAACAGGCTGAATGGATGGGAGACATGTCCATAGGGAACCAAATTTTGCTATTAGTTACATCAGCGTGAATACATTAACTTCATCGAAGAAACTCTGGTTTAACTGTGAACTCACTGTGAAATATTCCAGGCACTATGCTGAAAACGTTTGTTAGGTTTTTTGAGAAAACAGTCCATCTCTTCGACTATGCTTCTAACCTGCTTCTTTGTTACCTCGAGTCAATGTGAAAATTATAGATAATGCAGCATGGCTGTGGACTTTGCAGATGGTGTTCTGCTCCTTCTGGCTACCACAGCCCTCTCAGCGTACCCCATTCTTGTGCTGGACCCAGCAGGATGATTCTGTGCTACCCCCTCTCTCTCCCATTCACACACACACCTGCTTTGCCCCTTCAGCCTGAGGGTACTGCCCACAGAGGCCGGAAGTCCTGGGGCTGTGGAAGTGGGGGGAGCAGGAAGATGTGGAGAGGAGCCTTCTGCTTGCTGAGGAGTCCCCACCACTTTCTGAGTCTGACGCGTGAGTTCTGCCAGTCATTACCTCTGTCTTCCACTAACGCTAGACCCGTCCTTGGCCAGGCATCTTCCTTGTGCTTCCAAGTCCAGCCCTGCTGGATACCTCCTGCTAATAGCCCCAAATGGCTTTTTAGCATTTTTAGGCCTTGCCCCCCCCCCCACCTTATCCCTCTCCCTCTCCCTCTCCACCGTTCTACAGGGATGTTTGTATTCCTTTTCTTAAAGGTAGTTAGTATTTCAGTGCCACCCTGAGCGTGCTAGCTATTTCAGAGTTCATAATAGGAATACTCAAATTTACTTCACCACTGCAACTTTTAGTCACACGTAACTAGTTCCTGTTTAGTTATGTATAGAAGAAATAAGGTGAAATCTTGACTTAATTAAGTCAATGACAAAAATTACATTGACTTAATGGCTACTTCTAAACAATGGAAACTACTAGTCCTTCTCAGCTCTGGTATCTCGTACACCCTCTGGGTATATCCTGATTTGCCTTTCGAGACAAAATTTCCTAGTGCATTACTCTCATCCTTTCTGTACCCTCATTTTCCCTTGATGCAAAATCAGGCGTTTGAACAGGAATAGGACAGTGATCTGGATGACTGCAGAACTGCTCTGTTAATTAGATATGACAGTGAAGGCCAGGTTTTCACCTGCATCTCCTGCATCAAAGGATTACAAAAACTGGGAGGAGGAATTAGGATGGGGAGGATAGCCAGGAGGAAAAGACCAGCCAATTGTCAAATCTGTGTCTCCAAATGGTAGATGTCATACCTACTGTGAAGCTTTTATTTGAAATACGGTCAAATGAGTATGAAAGCAGCTATTTCAAAGCCGACTATTGTTTTGTTCTCTAATAGCTGTAGGAGGAGCTACTTTAAGTTCACTGTAGGTTTGCTCTTGTAGGTGCTGAAAGCTCTGGGACCAATCGAGACAAGTGCTAAAGAGCATAATTTAAGTACAAAAGAAATCCCAGTGCAGCCCAGGAATGCATGTGAGTGTTTTCCTGGATCAGACCAGCATATACAGTGTGCCACTAGACAGAGCCAGATTTCCTTTTGTTTGTTTATGTCACCAAATGCAGGAACAGCTAATTGGTATTAGAGAGATGGGATTTTAGTTAGTAATATTTTTATCTACATGTCACACCAGTTTGTTTTAAATATGTCTTCCAAGCAACCTTTCTATTACCCCTCTCTCTGGACTACAGTCAGTGTCAAGATAGCATGTCCCTTCTGTTATGGTATTCTTTTTTTTTTTTTTTTTTTAATACACACTTATTTTGATGAGAAAGCATAGACTTTCAGGGCTATGGTTGCTTGTTGCTTGTGGAGTGAGAAGGTGAAAACACATGTACATATCTGACCAACACACACACCAAACTTCACTCCCTTTCAATTCTTGGCTCTTCATTACCTGCAGCAGGTTAATCAAGGGAATTTTGTGACTTATAGGCTGTTGCATTTCTAGAGAGCTAATGAAGTCAGATCACATTAGGGAGCAAGTATTCCTACTATGGAACAAACATTTTTAAAAAAGTGACTGTGGAATGTGCTTTTAGCTAATTAATTTGAACAGAGACAAAGTCTGAAATACTGCTTTTAATACTAGATGTGTTATGACACTATATTATTAAGAGTCATGGTAGTGATTTTCAAACCAAGCTAAGAAGGTACTTTACTTTCTACATGGGACTGCTTTTGCACTAGTCACACAACGAAACTATTTTTTCCTGTATTTCTTTGGAAGAAGAACATGCCTCAGAAACACAATTTCTGTTCAAAGTCATCTTTAAAGAAACTAATAGTGAATATGCAGAGAGATATTTCCCTGTTATTTCGACAGCTCAGTAAAGAATATGGTAAAATGAAGATGATTTACTTGCAATTTTTTTATGCCTCTTTGGCTTGCTATAAAATAGAGGAAAGAAATTTGACTCATTTATTTTATAATTAATTTTCTTGTGATTACTATCTTTCAAGAGCATCTCATGAGAAAAATGGAGAGCTTCTATGTTCACACATTTTATAATAAGATCTCATTTATTGGATAAAAAGTCACAACCCAAAGGTAGCAAGTTCCAATCTGAACAGTCAAATACTTTTGTAAGGTTCTGTTTTCTTTTTCTTTCTGAGATGAATGTGCTATTTTTTCACTTCCAGGTACTTCCCTTATCTCTTTCCGTCTACTAACACCATTCTGTTTCTTTTCTTTCATCAGGCTCCTTTTTGTGCCTTCTATCATAGTCTTCCTTTCTCCTTTGAAATACTTCCCTTAACATACTGTACAAGTATCTTCTTCTATTCATTCTTTCAAAACCTGATATAGCTTCTACTCCATAATTAGCATATCATTGTTAAAATGAAACAGAAAAAAAAGAGAGAAGAACAAGAGACTCATGCCTGAATAAAGCTAGAAAACTTTGGCAGTTATTCACCTGTGTATATTAATTGTAAGCAAACTGAAGTTTCTTTTGTATTCTGGACAGTACTTACTGCATTGTTAGTGATGACCAAATGAAAAATTATTACGCTGTCACAGAAATGTGGGTTGTTTCCTGGAGAAGCCTATTCACAAAACTTAAACTATATGCAAAGAAATTGTAGTTTCACTGGAGTCCTTCCGGGTGGGACCTGAGCTGGCTATGCCCAGCTCAGTTATCTGGTGAAACTGTGTGTAAAGTAAGTGCCAAAGTTCACAATATTGTTAGTAGAGATAGAAAGGTGCCCTTCTTTAACTGATTAATTATAACCAAAAAGTAAATGTGGGACCTAGAGCTAAATCTACTTAAGATTAGACACACACCTACATTATATGAATAGGGTGTCCCTTTGGATGCATTTGAAGGTACCTCCACTGAACTAAACTGACAGTCCCTTAATGAGGAATAGTGTATTTTGAGGCACTGAAAATTGAGGTTTATGGGAGCCAGTCAGAAATGGTAAGGGGTGTGTGGGGGGAAGCAACAATCGCACTGCCCTTCCCTGTCTGAACTTTCTCATCTCTGAAAAAAAACCATTCTCACTAGAGAGATCTTGTATCCTTCTCTGCTGCTGGAAACTGTAGCTGCATTTTAAGTAGAGGGGTGCAAAATGCATCACAGACTCAGCAACAACTAGATATTAAACAAGAGCCACCTGCACAAACAATGCCACTATATAGCTATATTAAACGACATAATTTTAGGGCTAATTCCATTTGAAAGAAGCAAATTCCTGCCCTGGACTGCTCCTACTTCTAAAACCAAGCAGCCAACTAACCAGAAAAAAATCTCAGACAAAAAGTGAAATAGTTCAGGATCATGGCAACCCACCCCTCCCCATCCTAAACCAAATCATTTTGGGCTAAAAGAGAATAGCAGTAAGCCATGAAGAACAAAACCAAATATACCCTAAAAATGAAAGAAGAGCAGCCAATCTCAGAACTCAAGTGCATATTTACATCTCTACACATAATCTGTGAAATTCCAAATCAGTTTTAAGTGGAATCTTATTTCTAGGACAACAGAAAAAGTAAGGCTTCAAGCTTCTCTAAGACCACTGTCTCAAGAAATCCTGTATCTAATCTATTGAATAATAAGGATATAGGTTCTGGGGTCAATTGATTCAGGTGATTATTGAGTTTGGCCTGAGGCTTACAGGCTGTGAATGAGGGCATTGTCTGAATAAAAGCAGCGACACTTTCAGGCTTATTACAACAGAAATTATCCCTAATAAAACAAAAACAAAATAATCCCCACTGTGTTCAAAAATTTTAGGCAGGATCACCAAAAGGTTATGTAAATGTCCTAGCTTTGGTAAGGCTCTTCAAGACAGGTTAAATTCTTTCAACTCTATAGTAAAAGTGAAAAAAATAAGAAATTGATCTGGTTAACAGTTTTATTCTCTTACTTTAAAGAAAAAAACTATTTGTTCTTCATCATATCATGTTCCAAATCAAGGCATAGCTAAACTCAGTTACTATATTTTGTTCTACTTAGTGGATGAAAATGTTAATATTGTTGTTTAGGCCCATTCTCTAGCAGACTAAGCATATTATGCATAATCCAGATATTTAGCAGGGATGAGTTTCCTTAATATATTGAAGTTTCCAGGAATACAAGCTGTGCCTGTTGATGGAAAAAATAAAATCCCCTGTTATAAAACATTTCTAACGGATGCTTTCTCTGTGAGTGAAGGTGGCAGGAGTCATATTCATTGGATGTTTCTGATGGTTAGAAATGCACACTTCCTGGAATACATTAGGAGAAGGGCCAGGATTCAACATCACTGATGAGAAAGTGCCTACACGTCTCTCTAAATCAATAACATGCAAAGGAGCAGGTGTAAGTCCAGTTTAGTACAGAGGCAAAAGGTACAGCCAATGACAATGAAGACAAAGACATTCAATAGATCTCTGTAAATGGAAAGACCACCACCAAGTATCAACATCACCTTAGCTAAACAACCAGGTCAAAAAGCTATGTGTAATGACTAAATCACTTCTGTATTTCTCTGGATACTGATGGGGCATTCATTTATAACATTTAGACTGGAATATGGGCAGAACTGCCAAAGAACTGTATGAAAGTCTAATAAATTTGTTTGTGTGGTATGTGATAGAGAGGCTAAGCCTAGCAATAAGGACCAGACTTTTCATCTGATAAACTTAGTGTCTTGTACACTTATTATTTGGAAGGGAAGTATGTCTACCTAGCATATCAATAATCATGCAGTGAAACATCTGAATAACAGATGTTTCATCATCAAAAAATGTGAAAGAGGTGCCAGGTAAGGCCAGGTTAAGAATCAAATCCCAATATAATTGGCTTTTATGAGGGATGAAGTGGAAAGCCACATGAAAACAGTAACTGGTTCAGCCTGCAGCAACTTGCCTCCTAAAAGGATTAGATGGTAGACAGAACATCACACCAGAGCTCTGCTCCTTTCCCTGGCTCCTGCTGGTAACTCAAAATTACTTCAAGATGTTGTTTCTGAAACTTTCACGAATCCTTTCCTGTGCCCCTCAAGGCAGCTGGGATTAACGGGGATGCTGCAGCTGAGGAAGCGCTAAGGGGAAGCTCTGCCACACATGGCACAGCACCCTCAGCTGTGGAAATGCTTAATCCCAGAGCTCAAGACACATTTGTAGTTTGCCAATATTCAACAAAATGTCAGGTTCATGTCTTTGTGCAAGCACCTTGTAATAGCCGTGTTTGTTTTTAAAAGGATTTGGCACTGTTTTGTCTAGAGGTAACCAAAGGCATAAACTGGCATGAAGAAGCGAGGGAGTGGAAGGTACAGATTGCCTGAGTGGTTACATGTGGTGCTGAGAACCCATCACGAAGAAACTGTCATGAACACCAGCCTGAATTAGATTAGCTAAACAACTAAGCTTTGAATGTAGAGTTAGAAACCTCCCATCCATGTGTGTATGTTAACCAAAAAGCAGGCATTGCAAAGCTTAAGTTTTCATTGTGCTTTGGAGATGGTCTGTGTCAAGGGAGTGTGGACACCTATACTTTTCACTTTCTAGTCTTAAACTTCATGGGAGGTATAACTACCTCTGTCTCTGTCAGCTTGGAATGAATCACAAAGACAATGTCTCCACAAACTACTGGCACAGATGAAGAATCTGGAGTGCAGAATGAAAAACAAATTCTTTTAATTTATTTCTCCAGTATTCTAACAAAACCCCTCACCACCAGCAGGGAAGAATTAAAATTTTGGTTTAGTGAGGGTGGAATGGAATTTGGAAGGAATAAACAAAAATAATCCTGGGCATGTTTCCAATAGAGTTCATAAGAAGAATGTCACAGGAATAAGTGTGTATCAAAAAAAAAGAGTTTAAGAACAAATGAATTCAGCTTTTGGTGTCAAGAAGATCTGAATATAGAGAAGAGTCTTCATCTTCTTAAGAGGAGTTACAGACAGTGAACAAGACTTTCAAAGAGCCTAACTCTCTCGTAATGACAGAAGTGAAAATACCTCTGTAGCTAGCAAAACACAATCTTTTTTAAGGTAGGTTAAAACAAAAGAAATATTGAAATCCCCTTCCCATGACATCTTGAAGCCCAGCAGAAGCCAAATCTTATCTTGCAGCATTTGAAAGATAATCCCACTAGGTAAATGTAATACAAAAATTAAAGCTAAAAAAGAAGAGACAATATAACACTGAGCCAAGGGGAACAGACACTGTAAAGTTGGCCAAAAGCTGGATGAGGTATTTAGGGATTTAAGGTTTTAAGATTTAAGAAGTATGAGTCGCTGTAAGGACTCTAATAACTCAATGCCGGGATGATTTTTCATGTGCTTTCCAAAGAGATGAATTTCCTGCAGAAAGAAAAAAAAACAAAACCCAAAATCCCCAAATGAAAACAAAAATTTTTTTGTCAATATGCAAGTCATTAGAGCTGAATAAAAAAAGAAACAAACACAATATGTGCTTTATTTTATTAGGGACTCAACAACTATTACAATAAATTTTAAAGACAGACAGATGTGGCAGCAATTAACAGATAAAAGCTTTCTATGAGAATTCACAAAAGTGTGGATTGGGGTATGATCCAATGGACTTGGATGATGCCCCAAGTATCTGTAAGGAAAAACATAAGATCTTTCTTCCAGCCCGCAAGAGCATCAAATGCTCAAAGCAGTCTTCAGTAATATGGGGGATACTAACACCATTAGTGAAATAACATTGTGTACAAGGAAGATTAGATACCGAGAAGACATTTTCTTTAGTAGACATAAGATACCACAGATTTCTGATGCCCTACAGCCTTAGATGTCAGACTCTGGTTGAAGAAATCATTATCTAGAGATGGCAAAGCAGTTCAGATCACTACTAAATTTGCATATGATATTTTTCATTGAAGTCTTCTTCCATGGCTAAGTAAACCAGCCCTGTGCCTCAAGATGAAAGCAGGATAAAAATAATTGCTCGTTTTAGGATGTTTAATATGTGTGTCTCCTGAAATCTAGAACTCTAGAGAAATGCATCATTGGAGGGGTGGTCCAGGGTACTAGCCAAAAAGCTGGATTTAATTGTCTTCTTCCCATATGATATTATGTGATGTTTAATCTTGCTGTCTCTCCATTCCCTATATGTAAATCAGAGAGTTTTTTGTACTACCATAACAGAGATTTTGTGAGGATAAAAATCAGGATTATGGGCTGTTTCGATACTGTAGTAGTGGAGAATACAAAAGGATCAAAAGATCTTGGCAAAAATAGGTCAAATAATAGTTTGCTGATACCTAAAATTTGAAAGAGAGAAAATAAAGAGTTTTGAGCCATCAGTGGGCCAAGTATAAACAACAGAAGCGATGACAGTTGTGGATAAAACAGTATATTCACAAGTTGCCCTTCTGTCACCTCAAAAATAACATTGCAGGAAAAATTAACATATCTGCTCCTTAATAACACTGATTTTTAGAAGGCAACAAAGTGATAAAATGTAGAACACAAACAACTACATAACATTAGAAAAACAGAAAGCCCACATGACCTTTGGAATGAAACCTTGGGACATGTCAGGATCTTGACCATCAGTCCAAAACCTAATGCAAGTGTTCAAGGCCCAATGATTGCAGCATTTCCTCGAACTTGTTCTTTTAGCTTACTCCACTAGAAAATAAAGATTCATAGATTAAAATCCAATTATGCTGCCTATGGATCCTGCTATGGTTCCTGAGTTCCAGTACCTTATGCTGAGGTGTTGGTGTTTTTTTTAAATACAAATTTCATTGCATGAGACTGTCAAATCACAGAGTGGTTTTGCACCATCTACAGCGTATAAAGCAAAGACGAGGAATGTCTTATAATCAAATCTCCAAAACAGGTTTACTAGGGAACACGACTCACTACATACTGTCTGGTTAAATCCATAGTTCTTTTTATCGTCTAGTGTATTAAGCCATAAAGCTCTTTCCATGGGACACCCACAGGATTAAAGAATTTGTTATGTGCAGTCTGTTCTTTTCACCTGTCCCAAAACCATCTCAGCTTCAACCGCGCCTTACCAGCAGGCTGAACCTGAGGAAGCTCTCTCTCATCCTCAGTATTCACAGCCTCCTCCAGGAACAGCACCCACGGTTCTGCTTTGCCACCAGTGCTGTGTGGGCAGGCAAATAGTATGTGGCTTGCAATCTCCATCTATGGAGTGGGTTTCTACAGCTTAATGCATCTCCTCTATTTCATTTGACAATCCACCCCAACCCCCCCTCCAGCCTAAAACCAAACAGCTTTAATTCTTTCCACACACACCTCCTTCAGGCAGACTAATGATTTGGGGCTGTTTGTTTCTTGGTGTGAGGAGGGGTGCAGCTTCCTCTAACACAGTAACCATTTGGTTATATTCAGAGCAGTGCCTTTCAGATCCCAAACCTTTCACGGCCCATTCAGCAACTCGCTGTGAATTCCTTTCTATTGTTGGTAAGCAAGCCTATCAATTTAAATACTGAAAAAAACAAGCCTTCATTTCTTCTGTGCCTGTATATGTCAGATCTCTTTTCCCTTCAGTGAGAAGAGCATTTTGCTTTACAAAGGGTCTTGGGCTCAAGAAAGCTTTGGGTGTAAGCAGATAAGATGTATTAAAAGTGCCCCTCTGAGATTCTAGATGCCTTGTATATCAAGTATGACAAAACTATGTTTTGAAATGTCCTGGACATTACATTCTGTAAAAAAATGATTGGGAGTGGAAACTTTGAGCAACTTGTAATAATTATAGCACTGCTGAGCACCATTATGTACCAATACATTTTCAAAAACAGTCCTGCATGTGTCTATTATTTTTATCAGTGTTTCTTTGTTTTCCTTTTCTTCCATATCTTATAATTTTTGAAATGATAGTATGAAATCAATGCAAACATTATTTTATAAGGAGTTGTTTCCAGGGACAACCATAAACATTTTTAGCTGCACTGGGATTACTCCCTGGGTAAAACTGGAATGTTACCAGACCCGGTACATCTGTGTGGGCAAAGGCCACTCCTTTGCAGAGGTCTAGCACAAATCCTGAGCACCAGCTATGTTCCCCTCTTACTTTTGGTGTATATGTCTCCAAGTCTCTGTTACACGGACACACGGCCATAACAAGGTTCAGCTGGGAACATGCAACATTGTGAGAGGGGGCACAGTACCAAACAAACAGGAAATAGTGGAGGAATAGCTGAAATGAGCCCAGTAGAGGGGGAAGCCATAAATGAGAGTGGAGGAGGAAGGTATCTGAGCCAGACATATTAGGAAGTGGGCACAGCCCAAATTTGAAACCATCTACCTACAGCTTTGCATCTAAACACACACACATATGCATGTGTAAAACAGTCCTGTGTAGGCAGGAAGTTTTATAAATAAAAGAACAGTTGCAATATTTATTTCTGGGAAGCATTTTCAGGTGCAATTTATATGCTGATCCACACAAATCCATATCAGACTCATTCTCCACCCCTGTCCTTGGTCATCACTCTATGAGAAGAAACTCCTTTCCAGCAACATATATATTAGCAGTGCATGCATACAGGTATAAACAGGATGAGCTGATTTTGTTGCTGGCTATTTAAATATGTATTCACTAGCATATTCTGTCCATAAGGCTCTTGACAGCCATCTAGAAATCTAAAAATGTAAATGATAGGAAATACTGAGATTTCGACTGTACTGTAACGTTTTAAATTAAATATTAGTGTCTTAAGATTCATTATCATAAGATAAGTGCATAAAATAGATGATGGCTATACTTTAATGGCAATACGTTAGGACTGGCTCAGTCATGGGCTTTGCATACTTAGGCATTTATATGTGTGTGGACTACTTAACAGGAAAGATTCCTTCCCATACATTAAATACAGATGTCAAAGAACCGGAGCGTAAAAATCCTGCTCACATTCATGAACAATTTTTCGTTTAAGTCGACCACTGCTGTGGTCTGACTGTGGGTGGACTAAGTGATTATTTAATAATAGGATTACTAAGGTGAACAAATGTTTAGCAGTTACAGTAAAGAGTCTGCTACTGGCCTAGAGGGATTGATTGGCACACTCCTACTCTAGCTAAACAAAAGGTGAAGTCTTCTTTTGGGGGCAAATTTGTATACAGTCCTTTACTTAATTTGTTCCATGACAGTCATTTTTCTTTGAAAATTAACCTATCTTCAGTAAAAAAAAAAATATTTGTTTATATTAATGAGTTTTTCACAGCTAAAGAAATCCACTCTGACGACTGCCTTATTAGAGATTCAAAGAAAGTAGTGGTGGGTTTGTATGACTAGAAACTAATTGCAATAAAAAGTACTATTAACTACATTTGACTGTTGATGTAAAGCCGAGGGCCTGGCTGCACGGTCCACTCATATTTTTGTGAAAGCAAGGCCTGTTACTCATGGCCAAATTACAGTTTGGAGCTATTCAAGTGGATTAGTATATTTTGCTTCTTCAAATGTCATTTGCAGTCTTAACTAAATATAATTCTCAGTATTTCCTGGACTGAACTGTTTGAGTGAGTTGCTGGGTACTGATTTGGAGCTACCAGTTTTCATCTCAGCAAGTGATGAATTTGAGTCCAGGCCAAGGATTGTATGGATGAAAGTCTGGCCAAATTCCAAGGCTATTATGCAGCCTTTTATAGTCTTTCCTTCTCAGACCTGAATATAGATGGGCCTCATAGTTAGGTGTCATGTTGATCTTCATGGGTCAATGAAAATGCGCCCTTTCTCCAAAAGTCCACATGAAGCCCTAGCTGATTCAAAGGATCATCATGGCTTGAAGCGATGACTTGAGGGAGGAGTGAGTGAGTTGGTTCTTGAAGACTCAGAACAAGAAAGGAAGCAAGTTCAGAGGCCTGAGTAGTAGGACGTCCTACAAAGCAGCTAAAGAGTCGTGCTTATGTGAGCCTAGCTCAGGGGGAAAAGTCACTGTGAAGTTATTGTCTTGTTGGTGCTTCAGTCTGCTGGGCCAGCTGAGGGCACATCCTGCTCATCTTCTGGGCATACATGGAGCCTCTCAGCCTACATGGAGCCTCCCTGTGATCTTTCTCCAGTGAATTTGACTGCCTGCCTAAGCATGAGAACTAAGTTTTAGGAAGCATGGGAGGGCTAAAAGGATTCAGGTGCCAGGAAGTCACCAGGCTGCGTGAATGCTGTATCCAAGTTTTGATTCACATACTGATGACTTGATGAGGGAATTCTGTGTATGCATGGGAGTGAAACCAATAATTACAGCAGATCCTGAGTTAGGTTGGAGTGGGTTCTGCCTACCTGCAGAATTTGATGAAGTAAAGGAAATGAAAGAATCTGCATCTTAATTCAGAATAGTCTTCTAATTGAATTCTTAAGTCCAAGGTTGGTATTATTCTTCTCCAAGAAGATTTTTTCTAGTAGTCTAGGACCAGAACCATGAATGCCCAAATTCTAATGTTGTTTTTTGCCATCTATGATATCTACCAAATGCACGACCACATCTTGCTTTTGCCACAAGTTAATGACTGTGGGAAGGGGTGATCAAAAGTATTAATTAGTAAAAGTACATAGATGCTTTGCAAATGGACAATTTCATTGTAATTGCTAGGCATACTGCATTTTTAAATGCAGGCACTTAAATCCACATGACTTGAGACTTCCAAGAAAAATTGGCTTAGTATTTCCAGAGGTACAGAGAACTTCCAACTTCTGTTCTCTGCAGCAGGAGATTTTTGAAAATCRCTGGCAATCAGTCAAGCATGTAAAGAGATGACTTCTTAATATTAATCATGGAAATATGAATAGCTAGTTGTAATTTGAGTAAATAATAAACATTATCATCTAGTTTATACTGAATTAAGATGGCATGTACTTTTCTGCTGTTTTTTTGTGTATGAAAACAGTCCCATACTTATAATAATGGACAACATTCATGATTGAATTAAAGGGAAAGACGATTCTAAGTTAATCATCTGAAGAAAAGTCTAAAGAATCACTATGCCTGCACTCTTTCTGGCATAAGAACAGGAACCTTGGGTTGATTACACAGATCACTGTCATGTCCCTATTGTATATTTTACCCTAGGCACAAACTAAGTTAATATTTTATCAGGTGCTCATCAGCTTAAAGAAAAGTAATGGTGGAGGCAAAGTCATTGTGTTCCTGTGAGAATCTTACAAGTAAATAAAGTTGCTTAAAGAAAAGAAAAGAAAAAAGGTGAGAGTGGAGCTCTGCATTCCTGGAGTTATTCCCAGGATACCGAAGCACATGCTGTTATTAGTTAAATTTAATAGACATGTAGCTCTTGGACAGCAACTGGGTGCTTGTTTCATAGAATAGAAAAACATACCTTTCATCTGGTCTTAAAAAAGGGAATTTAGTTGAAAGCTTTTAAAATCATAGCCTCCAAATGCATACAAAGAAAGATTTATGCAATTAGAAAAGTGAAGTACATACTTTCATCGAAGAAAATTTCCATTTGTGTAAAACCTTTAAGGCACTTTAAACAGCTCTTTGCCTAACATGACTTTTTTATTTTCAGATATGGTGTGGAGTCTTACGTGGTGGATTTCTGCCCAGCTGTAATGTCAGGTGAATTCCTTTGGGAAATAAAACTGCGCAGCCAGCTACATACCCACAGACTTTTAGAATTGGAAGTGAGCATTTTGAATCTAAGAGTTAGATTCATTATGGTCTAAATTGCATAATATTTGCTTGTACAGAAATTAGGGATGAAATACAGTATTGGCTTTCATTGTTTTCATCTTAATTTCTCACCCATCATACGTATTCCATTACCTTCAGTTTGCACAACCTCATCTGCAGTTGGTGAGAGTTTGATGTCAAATCTATTTGGGGGGAAAGTAAAGAAATCTATGCTGCCACAGCCATTATACAGCTTTTTAAATGGCTGCAGCTTTATGACACAAATTTTAGCCCAAGTGGCTTTTTAGCCACAAAGCCTGAACAACTGTAATCATTTTTAAATCAAATGCAGCAGCAAAATGTTAGAGTGCTCTGACAAAATATAGGCAAATAATAGCAAGAAAACTGGTATTTGATGACACAGAAAGAGTATGAGATTAAACCTAGCTGAACTGCAAAATGTAACAAATGTATTCCATTGTAACATTTGGTATGAAGCTTGTACACAATTTATGGGCTTTTTAAAGTGCTTTGAAGTTCCTGGTCAACTTAACAGAGGGTTGATACTTTTACCCTGGGGCATCAATTATACAACCACTATGCTTGTCTAGCTTGGGATGTAAAGCTAGCAGAAAAAGGAAATGATTTATTCTGTGATTTTTACCAATCAACTCAGTTTGGATGTCACAGTGACAGGCAACCTTATATACTTTATAATAATACATATTCCAACTGGAATTTGGCTGTGTGGAAGTAACTGGTCAGCCCACCTGTATCTCTTGGCCTCTTCATTATTTCCATGAGAACAGGCTTACTTCAGATCAGGCAGCTGGGTTTTGACACCTAGCATGACAAGAGAAGTCTGCTCCTTGATGACTCAGTTACTACTTATTTTCTTCTGCATCCTGTGATGACACTGGCATCAATTATCTTGACATCCTTCTTGGCCTCGGCCCGGATTTCACGGAGAAGCTGAGCTGCTGAAGGACTGCACTGACAATTGTGATTCATTCATGACCTAAACTGCTACAATTTTATCCTTCCTCCACAGTCCCTGTATGTTTTAGAGGATGGTAACAACCCTTTGATGCCTGTTTTTACAACAAAATGGCTTTCTGCCTACTGAATTCCAGTAAGTGCTTCTGAACATTCAAAGGCAGAAGCCAGGGCTGATTCATGCACCATGTACACAAATGCGAGCCTCAAATGTACATCCGAATCTCACGCCCAGCTTACAGGTGATCTTTTGTATGGAGAAAATGAGAAGGAATGAATAAAACACCTTCCCATCTATATGGATCCCCACTGGGCTCCGCTCTGAACTAAGCTCTCAGGGCCTGTCTTCCTTTCCATTTAAGTACCTGATTCAGCTTGCACTGAAGTCAATGGAGAGACTCCCATTGAGTTTGATGGAATGTAGATCAAGCTCTTCTGCTACAATAAATCAAAAGTGCAAGACTTATTTATTGCTGTTGTGAGCACCATAGCAAAATGCTGTGTCAGCAGTCCTGCTAGAACCTAACATATTACATGGCTTATAAATTTACCATAAAGTTTGACTGTAGACTAAAACTTGGCAACAAAGCATATGGCCTTGGTGAATATTCAGTTTTCCTTTGTTTTTGTAAAATTCAAAATAATTCGGTGTGAGTATTTTTAAGTTTACAGCTGCAACAAAATAAATAGTGTTTTCTAGCAAGTTCTTTTATTTTTCCATTTCCTCCTTTCTACGAATGCAAACCAAGAGGTTTTCTTAGATTTTAATCCTGCAGGCCTGTAACCCCTTTTTCCTTCAAATGACTTAAGAGGAATGAGATGACTGTCTTCAAGAAAATTTACCTGGCTGAAGAACCCATTTGGTTCCTCATGAAAGAGTTCATGAGACTAGTTAAAACGCAGTTATGGAAACAAATCTTCGTGTTCTCAACACTACTCATACTTTTTGTGTGTGGGAATATATTTCCCACTCTGTCTACCTTCAGAGACACAGTCAGGCTATGCCTAAGATATTTCATGTGTGGATAGGACTGTATAATTCTGCCCTGATTGTATGCTTTGATGAAGCATTTGGGAAGAGTAATCACAACTTGGTGGTGTATTGGTTCAATATTCCCTTTCATTTTTAGAGGAGAACATATGAACTGCATTCCCTCCTAACATTTCATTTCAAATCACAGTCTGAGCTAACATATTGACAGGGTTTGGTTATTTTTCTTTCTGTGGTCCTCTGTGAAAGATTTCATCAGGTTTTTTTTATTTCTTGTCTTGTCTTTTCTTATGGTAAATTATTAGACAATATGCACAAAAGATAAATCAAGTCTTCTACCCATGGTTATGTATTGCTTTATGCCTTGTTTTATGTATTTAGTACTCCACAGCAAACCCAGCTGCCTTTCAGGCAGATGCCCTCTGATTAGGAGGTGCAGAATGGGCACTGTCCTTGAGGGATCACTGGGTGCTGCTTATGGGGGAAGTACAGTACCCCTTCAGATTTCCCAAATGTGAGAAGCTTTTCTTTACTACAGTCTCTTAATTGATGCAGTGTACTTTCCCCTCATCAGCAAATGAGCCACAGTGCCTGCTGAATGGCAGAAGAAAAAGAGCAATTGCTATTCCTATCACAATCTGTCCCACACCATTTTCTGGAGAGGCACTCCACAGGAAAACAACTGTAGAAACTTTTCTCCACCCTTGAAGGCAAGAACTATTCTGGTTATCTGTTTTTATGCTGGCCATGCAAGAGAGGAAGAAGGAGACTGTTTAGTTTTTCCTTCCCTGCACATCAGGGACCTAAGCTGCCCTCAATCTATTTCTGCATAAAGTTATTTTCACTTAAATTGAAATGTAGATCATCCATCTAAACACAAGCCAGACTTGCTGAAGGCCATAAGAGGTCAGTTTTTTCCTGGCAGCTAAAACCAAAACAATAGTAAAAACTTAGCTAGCACTGTATCTCTCCTCTGGTCACTATAAATACTATGGGAAAGAACAGCCGCAGTGAGAATGAATGTTAAAAAATGCAGTCTGGTAGATAAAGGCCAAGATCCACCTTCTGTTTTTACTATGCAACCACCTGAAAAGCTAGTGATACTAGGTGGATGTAACAGAGCATTTTCATCATTGCAAAACATGCAACACATTTCAGAGGAAGTCAAACTTTCCCTCTGAATGTGCCTAAGAAAGCTTTTCATGGCAATGCATTCCTATTCACAGACTTGCTGCTTCCAAAGGTCTCTTTTTGTCCCCCTTCCCCTCCATCTTTCCCCCTTCACTTTTTTAAGGGAGTAAATGAAACTCAACTCATTTCTTTCTTTTTCTTTCTTTTTCTTTCTTTCTTTCTTTTCTTTCTTTTTGAAATGAAGATGGTTGTATGAACTTGTTTCATTCTGACATTTAGAATTAAATGATGAATGCTATCATTATTATTACTGAAAATAACTGAGAGAGAAGTTCACCATTAGCTATCTAGCCTTTGTATTCCCAGGTCTTTTTGTGCTATTTGATTAAAAATTACCATTATGAATATGAATGCCATTATTTCTTTCTAAAAAGATTATTGTTGTGCCTATTTTTCATCTGTATTGACCTTGTCCTTTCTATGTGACAGTGACTTCATTTGTATATAATCACATTGAGGTATAAAAGGGGCCCATGAAATTAGGTCCTGCAAAAAAGGAAAAAGGATTGTGACTTAGAAGTAAAGAACACTGCTCCCCCCCCCCAAAAAAAAAAAAAAGGTTTAATTTTAAGGGTTTCTTTGTTTGTTTGTTTGTTTTTAATTATTGTAACATAATAGTCAGGCTAATAAAATTATCCTCCAGAAAAGCTGAAAAAAAGTCTGATGTGAAAGTTATTTGTAGCAATGGGTCTTTCTTCCTCACTGTTCCTATTTTCTTCTGATCTGCAGACAGTAGGGATCTATTTGCCACTTATAAGTGTTCATTTTTGTGCTAATTCAGTCTTCATCTCAACGGAAATACCCATCTGTAAGAACAGAGACTCTTTTTTTTTTCTTTCAGAGGACTCTGTACCTACATTTTTACAGTTTCTCCAGTGAGCTGTTTTTCTTTTCTCTCCTGCATCTCTGACTTATATCAAACAATGCAAGGAGGTAACAAAATAAAATGATATAATAATACCAGAATCCTACTTGCTAAAACTTTTTAATAGCTTGACAACCAGAATAACTCAGAGAACTACTGCTGTGGCTTTGAATTTCTACATTCATTCACAAATTCACAGTGAAAGAGTTTCTCAGCTGTTCTCATTATCATTGAAGAGTGCATACACATGTCCTCCTACTAATTCATAACCTGTGTTTGCCAGCTAGTCAAAGCACGAACCAAGCTTAATGCAATTTTAACAAGCCTGAAAACAGGGCAAGATTCGTTCCAACTATTTTTATTTTGGAATAGAGCTGTATGACTGGATGTAGGATGTTTTAAGTAGCAATCCAATATCAACTTCTCTTTCAAAACAGATGAAAAAAGATCTTCTGTTAGTGGAGATGGTAATTAACACAGTAATTCACATAAAAATTGTCCAGTTTTATTTTATGTTTTCATGGGCTTACATGGCTGGCTTGGAAGCTGCATCTAGAAGAAAATCAAATATGGACTTACACTGATGGCTCATCAGTTCTCTCTTATTAGTTTTTTTAAGTGTTTTCTATATAGCTTTAAAGTGAAAATTGGAAAGAGAGACAAGAAAATGAGAAAACCCTAGAGAAACATCTAGTCCCCTTTTCCTGTTTTTTTTTTTCCCTTCTTTTTTTTATTTCACAAGTCACCAAACAGTGTTTAATGCAACAAGAACTGACACAAATTCCCCTGTTCCTCTTTGGAATGGATCATCTATCAAACTTCCACACTGAACTACTTTAGGAAGTGGATCTCTGGCCCCTAAAAGTTGCTAAATCATGATGCACCCAATTAACAAATGATATAGTTGCATGTTGTATGCTGACTATATCTATATATTCATACTGGAGCACAGAATTAACCCACTGAAGATGCTAATCAGCTATACAAGTGATTAGATTTTTCTGGAATTTCAAGAAGGCTGTATTATGAAGATGGGAGGACTACACTGTTGTGCAGTCAAAACTCAGGAAATGCCAAAGAAAAGGCTTCTGGTATAACTGCAACCGAGTGAGAAAACATATGGAAAGTCTACTGTGCATGCCAGGTATGTTATTTTCAGAATCTACTTGATCAATTTTTAATAACATTCAAAAAAATCTTCACATTAAATATGTTCAGAATAAAAACTTAAACATGAAATGCTCCATAATTTTTTAATGTATAGATCTGCTTGCTTTCATTTTACTTTGTATTTGGAGAGCCTAGACTTTTTTCTTACTTGCTCTATAGGCAAGCTCTTTTTCTGTCTTAAAAAATAATAAAAGTGAAATGACCTTCAAAGAGACAACATGCCTGGAAAATATAGCCTCCAAAAGACACAACTTCTAGAGTGACATAAATTGTATACAATGAGGGATTAGAATTGAAATAATTATGAAAACCTAAATACAGCAAGCACAGATATTTTATATTATGGAATAGCAACTAGTTATGTAGCAGGCAGCTCCTTTGCATGAATTATATATATGAGCTAATTAAAAAAAGGTGGGCCAAGAGACATTATATATAATCACCCATTCAGAGTTCAGTGTTGTTCACCAACTATGTATAGCATGTGTGCCTAGTTCAATGTTCATATGCTTTATTCAGTTAATATAGAAGCTTTACAAACTTTAAAAACTTTTTTTTACACTTAATTATTCTAATTTGTGTTTTTAATGTGTCTATGTAATGCGACTCCATCACACTCACCTAGTTTCATCAGGACTGCATCTATACCAAGAAATTAAACAGTATCATCAAATTTTACTGGGCACTGAAATTCAGTCCTCTATACTGTTAAATTGTTAGAACAGCCCCTGGCATTGTTTTGGTGTGATCCAACTAGTATTCATTCAATAAGTTTCTGAGAACAACTGAGTGTTAGTACAGGCCAGGGACAATTACCAGGAGGCAGTCTGTTGTGGTTAGAGGGTATACTAAAGGTACTAGTAGAACTATAAGCAGTGGGAGTGCTCTACCATATAGTATTAATAACCCAGAGCTGGGATCCCAGAAAATATTTCTTTCTTAAAAACAAACAAACAAACAAAAATCCCACACAGTAAAAATTAGTCACCACTGCTGATAGAAATAAAATTCAGCTTCTGGTAACACTTGAATATCCGAAATAACTTCATTTAGAGCAACTGAACTAATCCATCTAACACAGTATAGAGGAAAAGAAAAGAAAAGAAAAGAAAAAAGAAAAGAAAAGAAAAGAAAAGAAAAGAAAAGAAAAGAAAAGAAAAGAAAAGGGGAAGGGAAAGGAAGGGAAGGAAAGAAAAGGAAAATTTCTATTTTGACTACAAAGTGGATGATCATTTGACAAATGTTGCTGTTAAAATAATATATAAATATTAAAGTAACGTCATAGAGAACTCTGACGATTGAAATCACTGTGTCTTAATTCTCTTTTCTGTGAATTCAAATAAAGGGTGTCTCATTTGAAGCTAATGAAGCTCCAAAATGGTGAAATCAAAATGTTAGGATTTGGGTCATTCGGGTACATTTACATTGCTAAATAAAAGAGGGTCTGATAGTGAACTCAAGTATTGGACCACTGATCTTCCCCACAATTTACTTATCTCTTTCCTTAGCTCTGTTCTGTTCTGGACATCTCCAAACAGCTGTTTGAAACACAGCCTGGGCATGGTCTTCAGCTTCGCTGACTTCCAAGACTGCTCCTAGAAATGAGTGTGGACAAGACTTTATTTTATACCTTCTTCCAGCACTGTCCTATCAGGCTTTGCATCTTCTTATGTGTTCTCATGCTTCCCGAAGGTGGAGCACTTATTTTTGGTTTCATGCTATAAGAACACTGTTCCAGTAGTTTACAGCACAACCCTCACCTATTTTAGCTAGTTTGAACAGAACCTCCTCCTCCTCAACAGCAAAAGATAATTATTATCTCTCAGGACAAAGGGGCAACTGATAGGACAAGAGAAGGCCCAGGGATAAGCCATATAATGAAGATGTGGCCATTGTCCTCTGCAGGGGAGAGCCCTAAGCAGTGGGGAAGCGAGCCAGTTCATTTTAGTTAGGCTTGAATCTCTGGATTAGAGCTCTTTAACTTAGTAGTATGGACTGTTCCACCAGAAGAACAAACGTTCTTGGTACTAGCACTGAGACACACAAAATATGGCACACGACAGACTGAGAACAAGAGTGATCAGGAGTAGAGGACTGAAGGAAAGGTTCACAAAAATGGAAGGGATGGGTTTATAGCAGAAGGATACTTTTTACATCAGCTAAGCAGGAAGAAAACAAATTGAAAAGTGGAGGCAGATACACAGCATAATTAAGGAAAGGAGTCACAGATAGAAGAGGGATTATGAATTCGTGAATGAGCTCAGAATTAGCCTAAATTATTTTTCAGAATACTGAAGAAACTGTGATAAGCAAATGCATACAAGCATTTTATTGCTTTGCTTAGATCCACATATTTCTTGTACTAGCTTAAGTAAAGACTTAGATAAAGTTACATTTTGAGATCTTTGTATGTCTAGTGACTGTCTGCATCTGCTGTCACATGATCCTTGACCTTACAGGTATGGGAATGGGAGTGCTTAAGCTACTTGTAAATTGGCAACTCAAAACTATTGTGATGATCTAGGGCAACTGTGCTGTGGCATCCCATTTATGCAGAAAGGTTAAAAAAAAAAAAAAAGAAAGAGTACCAGAACATGTGCCAGAGAAGGCAATGGATCAGAGAGATCTGCAGCCAAAGGAAGCTTCAGAGCACATAGTTCAAAGGCAACAGGGACAGAGAATTAGCATGAATACTATCCAGTGAATAGTACCTTTATTACGATTTTAAAGAAAGAGTTTAATAATTAACTCTTGAAATATTGTTTATTATAATGACCTTAAAAGATTACAAATATTTATCATTATAACCTACAGATTAGAAAGCAATGTTTGTAGAGCCAGACTCTCAAGACCCTGTGACAGTGTGCTCCTTTCCCCGCCACTGATGTGTTCTCTCTCCCTCAACCTGACCTCCCTGTAAACAGCACGTATGTAGGGGCTGGTTGAACATGCGCCAACTAAGGCCCGTCTAGTATGCAAATATGACTATGAGTCAATCATCTCCCCCCCATAAATAGGGAGCAGCCCAGAGCCCCTTGAGCTCTCCTGCACAGCAGCGGGCTGCACTACAGAACCTCCTTTTGAGCAGGGACACCTCTCAAGGTTACTCCTCGAGGTTGAGAGATTCCTTACTCGTGACAGATCCTCAGTAAGTGATTAATAGCATGCTGAACTTTTGCGAACTTCACGAAACTTTGCTGAGTTATATCTCTGACTAATTGCACACATAATTCCTTAGACATAAACCATTGACCAAGTCTGAGACTAGGACTGGATCCAGCCGCACCTAGGCTCCTCTCCGAAGGAGTTTAGAAAGCAAGGGGGTCCAGTCTGAACCTTGTGACTCAACAGGAGGGTCTCCGTTGCACACGCATCTGACCCTGTCCTTCATGCAGTAAATAACTGAGTGAACCTTGCCAATCGAACCTCATTAAATTGTTCTTATTTACGATTGAACTTTGTTAAGTCACTCTCTTACTCCAATAAACGTAGTGCTGCTTCCCTCTTACGAGTGAAGTGCATCACTCCTTTCATGACAGACCCACACAGAAAGAGGTAACTTTCAGTTTCTCTCTAGGTTAAATCCCACAGATTCAATAGAAATAAAACATCTATTGAAAATATCATAAGATATCTCTCTACATTCTTAGAAGTATAAATACCTTGAAAATCTGTTGTCTAGTAAACATAAATACAACAGAGAAGTCCAGCAGCAACAACAGGCTCTAAAAGTCATGTCTCCCATCTTCATCAGAAGGATGTCAATAAATTAAGAGTTTGGATTCTCAGGCTTAGAGCTATACAAAGGGCTTTTTGTGACTGCACAATTACCTCTGACCAGAAACAGTAATGCAAGCCACGCACACTTCCCAATGTCAACACAGCCTTACAAATGTTACCTTTGCCTAGATACAATCAGAATTTACCAGAAGACCCCAGAATATTCCCCACTGATTAGTGTCAGATGTATTAAGGCAATTACAATGGCTTGAACACTTTGGTACTTTCCAAGGACCTATTTATATATAGCAGTCTATTACCAAACTGACAACAGCAACCCAAATTATGATGCACTTACTCACTCTGGAGAGTACTTTGTACCATGAGCAGTCACACTTTGAATAAGGCATTCACGATCTGGCCCATCACCCTTTAATTATAGACGTTGCAGAGAAGAGTGAGCATCAGGGTTCACTACACTATTTATAAAAGAAGCAAAAAGCCAAACGTTACAGGGCTTCTACTGCTTCAAAAAACAACTTTCCTTCCTTTTATGAGCCCTTCCGTTGTGCACTTTACACTCATTTGAATGTATAAAACACAGCATTGTAGTAAAAGAAGCATCCACAAATGAGAAATAATCTCAGCCCTTGAAAAAATCCAGCAGTTAATTCAAACATCTGATTTACAGTGTCTGTTCTGGAAATTAAATATAATGTGTTTATTAATATTAGCAACAAAGCATTCTGCAATTATAGCCTGTCATCCTACTGTAAAGCATATTAGGTTACACTACAATAGCTATCATTGTGTGAGCTGAATACCCTCTGAAACACAAAGAAATCTGTCTGCCTTGTCCCTTACACAAATAAGACTGTACCAAAACACTAATCTACATAAGCCAGTCTCTACCCAGTAAAATCCAGGAGGAAGCACTTTATCCCTGTCTTTCCAGAAATGGGGTGTTAGAGCTTCTCTTTGAAGTCTCTACTGCTAAACATTGTCTGAAGCAGAATATGAGCCTGAAAGCAGCAGCGTCTGGATTCAATAGCACAGGTGGGATTTCATTGATGTACAAGGGGAAATGTCTGGGATATTCCAATACACCACTGGGGGGACATGGGAAGTGTTTCCATGTCCCACACCACAGGTGGCAGAGAAGGTCTCCAACTTTCATGCAGGGGAGGTTCGAAGCATTTCTCTATCCCTATTCTGACTTTACTTAGCTATTCTAGATTCCATGCTGTTATATCATAACGTAAATTTTGTAAATTTCAACTGTATATAATGTGTATATAATTTTAGAAGTCACTGGGGATGTCAGTTCCCTGTCAAGCTTATTCTTTGTATTTCTGAATGAGTGCTGTTTCTGCAGGTTGTCAGTGCTTTTGTGCATTATATAGATAGGCTACAGATTACTTACAATTATTAAAATACATACATACCCGATGCAGATTGTCTCCATAAAACCTACTTTCAGCCTTAAACCACTTACCCCTCCTTACCACAATATTTCTTGCTATCTCTAGATATTTCTATGACCCTTTTCCCTGTGGTGTATGAGTGCCTTAATCTCAAATGTACCCCTTTTCTTTATTTAGCGTTACAATGCCCTATAAGGCTGAAAATGATTACCTCCCATCTGGCAGGTGAGACCCAGTGGGTTTGTCAGTATTTCCTAAGGCTTGTGTGACATAACTCTTCTAACCATTTCCTCCCTCTATCTTCTATCAGATGAGAGGCAAAAGTATTCTTCTGCAGAGGTAGCCTTAGCAGTTCTATCTAAATGGAATAACCTGTCCTTGATAAAGGAATTTTTGCTGGTGTAATTTCTTCTGTATGAGTTATTAACACTATGACCACACCAGTAAAGGATTAGCTTTCTTCCTGTCCTTCTAACCAATACAGCTAAGCTGGCAAGATGTAAAGAAAGATGTGGATATAAAGAAAGAGTACTACAAAAAAGAGAGCTGTCTGTTTGGGTACAAAAGATATTTGTTTTGTGTTCTGAAGCAAAGCACTGGATCAGCTCAGTTGTTGATGTTAGCCTTTATAAGATGCTACTGAGAGGATCTTGAGAGATGTGGTGATTTCTCGGGGATATAGCTGGAGGACCCCACTGTGAAGGGAAAAGTGAGAATCATGCTTCTATAGGTTCCCATTACCTATAAGAACAGGTGCATGGAAAAAACTGTCTTCTCATTAGTGCCAAGGTTTCATCTTAAAGCAAAGCTATTCTTTTGCTCCAGGTGGAGCTCTTTATGGAGCAGAGCAGATGGAGCACTAGGTGGGGAAAATGTAGGGAATAAATACCCTGCAGTAAATGGTAAGTATACATTTATGTCCAAGATAAATGTCCCAGACACAGCACTATGCTTTCTGGCCTCTGCACATGTGGACACATAGCACCATAGTATGAGGTGGAGTTCAGAAAGCCTAAGTAAGGTGTTGAATGAGTATCAGTCTAGTGTCAGCTAATATAAAACATTAGACACAGGGGCTTAGAGGAATTCAGGTCATCTGACTCAGACACTCAGCTCACTGAGTCCATCATAAATGCTGCCTTTTAAACACCCTGTTCTGGAGAAGAGCTTAAAGTGTGTAATAGAAATGACTTGATTTCTAATAATAGTCAATTAGAAGTTCTCCTCTGTAATTGTGTGACTGCTTCTGCTGGAAAAACTTCATTTGTCTTCATTTTCCTGCGATTTCTAAAAATAGATTAGAATTAAATGTCATGTACCTTTGGAATGTGTATGTTTGGTAACTAACAAACTCACTTTGTCACTGTTTATGATCTCAGAATTCTTTCCATGGAAACTATTATAAGGTCACTATTATCATCAAGCAGCAATGAATGCTGTTCATATTTTAGAGAGTCATTAGGGAAAGGACAATCCTAAGGCCTTAAAACCCATTTGTCCAGCAGGAAAGGAATGTATAATACTCTTTTGTATATATATGGTTTTATGTGAATATAGACAGACATTTTTGGCTTGAAGATTTAGAGTACTAAATCTATACACACTACCTCTTGTAGGAAACTCCTTGTCTGTCAGATGGATATTTTTAGACTCTTAAACTACATCTTCATAAATGGCACCCATTTAAATGAAGACAAAAGCTACAAGGTTCTAAGAGGCCTCAATTTCCATTAGCCCCCTTTTAAGGGCATCTATTACATTGCAGAACTGAGGTGTTTGTTCAGTGAAAGCCAGATTCTGAATCATCCCCATCCAGGAGTACAAAGAAGTCTTAAAGCTAATATAGCTGCACTTTCCTCCCATTGGAAGATTTCCTTCCATTGCCAGACTGGTTTAAAGGAGTTCTCAAATAAAAATGTGGTGCAGGACTTGTTTATTAATGTAAGCTGTCCATGTGGAAAGCTCTGATATTTACTCAAAATCAAATAGGATAATATAGACTTGTTCCAATATTTCACTGTGTAAGAGACTCTGTTGCTTATTTCAGTGTCTCATACCGTTCATACTACCGTAACAAGGGGCTGCATGGCATAAAACTGCTGCAGTATTTCGGAAATGTAAGGTTTTGAGAATGATTTAAAAGGCTTTATTGCATATGCATGATTATATGTATAATTCAGCTAATTAGTCTAACTTAGACTGTCTCTGGAGAATTGCCACTGATTGATATGAGTAGCTTTGGAAGCAAAGGAGAAAACACAGTCAATAGAGCATGCTACTCACACATACGTGCACAAATATAGATCATACTCAGCAGAAGACGACTTTCATCAGTCAAGGCATTTCTTCACACTTTTCTACTATTAATCTGCTAGCAGGTTTGCACATTAGTTCAAACTCTTCCCTAGCATTTGAGAAGATTTAATTAGAATCAGGAAGCAAACTGTGATTTTCAAGATTTTTATTAAAGCAAAAAAATATATATAAACACAGGGATGGATTTGTGATGACAAGTTAAACATGGAGGTTTAAAATTGTTTTATTCAGAGCAGAAACTGAAAAATAATGGATTAGCAAAGGTGCCTGAAATCTTGATTTATTAATCTAGTAGATAAAGATACAGATGTAAATACTTGCAACTGTTTGCTAATATAGACTGTAAGTAATATTAGTTGGCAAAGATAATGGTTTTATAAATAGTTACTCATAGGAGGTATGAAATAACATTCACCCTAGGGTGACAGAGTGTCTGAGCTAGTTATAGTAAAAAGTGTGCAGAATTTCTTTTTATTTTCCTTTCCTTTCCCATTTGTTTTCCAAGTAGATTTCTCTAGCCTTACCAAACTTGACTAATGATAATGACTTACCTCATGGCTGTGTTTTAAACAAGACTGCACTTAGGCTTGGTCTGATTTCTTCTGCTACAAAGTTTCACAGGCATAAGGATTTTCTGTACGTAGCACTTCTTATTGCAAATCTGTGTGTCTCTGAGGCATGGCTGGTTTACCAAAGGTGAATTTGCCTCATAATTTTATCTCACTTAATGTTTCTTACATATGCCATCTTTTAATTAATTTGTAGATCTTTTTGAAAAAAAGTGTAGTCTTTTTTTGAAGTAAATGTCAATGAGAAATTTTATTTGCATGTCTCAATTTCACACACACATGCATATACAAGAAAGCTTTAACTGAAAAATTCTCACAGACAGACCTTAAATGATAGCCAAAAAGTTTAATCTAGTCTGATTCAGAAATGTGTGGTGCTGTTTGTGAAGAAAAGTGACTATCTGGAAAATTATCCTTTTTTTGTCAGTCAGGAAATCTTCTGTCAGACATATCTAGGAGAAGGAATTTCTTGTTTACCTGTGGTAGTTTGAAGAGAGATGCCCTCAGTGTGGTTTCAGCTTCTTTTCAGACCCCTGCAATTAGGATCCTACAATATAGGTTGTGTACATGTCCACTAAGTACTCAATCTCCCACTACAGTTTATGACCATCTGGACTGGTAATCATTTGTCTAAACATAGGCATCTAGCACCACCTGAGATGCCCCAGTATATTTCTCGTAGCATCCAGGTGCCATTTCAGAAGACTATGCAATAGGTCCTTATCATACCATGTGGATGTCTCAAATACCTTACGAATTACAAAGAGCAACTAAATCAAGCTCTAGATCTCCACTGATTAGAGTGGGCACTTAGCTATGCTTAAATGTCTGAATCTGTAGTAAATCTCAGCCCAGGAGGGGGATGCAGTTGCCTCATATCAGTGTCATTTTAGACACTGTCTTTTCACTGCTTCTCTGGAAGAGCGTGGGTCCTGTAAATCCTGTCTGCTGGTCCTGTTCCTGTTCAATCAGCTTCTTGACCAAAGGAAAGCTGCAATGTGATTTCACAGGCACTGAAATTCACCATTGAAAGAGGAATTATACAACTCCCAACCTTGAAGAAAGTGCCTGTAAAAGTTTTCATTCCATGGCATGGCCTCCTGCAGACAGAGCTCAGAGAGGAGTATCTCTCATGAAAGCTGAGGTTCTGGAGCAGGAGTAAAGCCACAGCAGAAAGGCACAGCATCCCCCACATAACCCCTTTTAAAATAAAGCATGAGAAGGTGAAGTGTACCTTGGTGGTTGGCCAGCAAGAGCAGACTTTTCTTTACAGTCTTGGCCATCACCCTGTCTTCAGGCTTTATTTTTTTCAGGCTTCAGTTTTGAATATTTCCCCAATCTCCCTGGAAATTCAGAGCATTTTGTGTGAGGAGCAATTACATTATTCTGGACTAGGTCTTTTATACAAGCCCTTAGAGCCTTCCCCTCATCCCTAGGAATCACTTAAAAGATTTTTCTTTCAGCAACTATCAAAAAGCCATTTCAAGAAGCAGCAGGGTTGTGCAGGAGGCAGTTTGCCCTAGCTCAGTTGAACTAGCATCTAGCAAGTACCATCTTCTGCCTCTTCCAAGAGGTTTATGAAGATTTGCCCCTAGCAAGGACCATCCTGCTCCTTTCTGTCTTTTCTTCATCCTTCTCTTCCTCTTCAGGCCTTAGCCTAACTTAGGCTTTGAGCTGAAAGCCCCTGTTCCTGGCCTGCCTCCTCGCAACCATTCCCTCAGATGTGGATGTTATTTGTTGGTAGTATGATCATGGCAAGGAGGGTTGATTAATTTGCCTACTTGGTAATCAGAGAGATTGCCTTACTGGAAGTTACGTTTTCATTTCTCAGTAGCGGTCAATACGGGTCTCACTGAATGTCTGTGGTATTCCTCTTCAGAGCTGCCAGAGCTGTTGATTCAACTGTGTGACGTGGGTGTTTTCCTTCAAACCAATTTTCATTTGTAGTTCAACAAAAGGAAATCATTTGCTTCAACTGTTTTGTGGGAAAAATAAGTGCTGGCATACAAACCTTCTACTTCCAGCCTAATTTTCCATCCTTAGTGTCTCCTAAGTGACAGACAGTGACAGTTACGTACGCGGCCATTCATGCTTCTGAGATGGACTGCAATTCCAAGCCATGTGCTCCGCTATGACCGGAGCAATCAGCATACATGGGGCTTGTCTGCACATGGAATAAATAAGGGAACATCTAATTTGTGAATCCTGCCAAACAGTAAGAAAAATTAGGTTGCTTGCATGTTTGGCAATATCTGAATGCTCCTGGTTGTTCACATGTTCCCATGACCTTGTCAGGGTGAACATGGCCTTGAAAGAATACCAGACATGAAAATGTGCCCTTGTACAGACATCTACATCTACAGGAAGTCAACTTAGACTTCCCTGAAAGTCAGTGGAGCTAATGGGCATTTTAGGGATGTGATTCATCTGACTCATTTTACATGTCTGTTTTAAAATGAGATAAATTGCTCCCTAGAAATACCTATCTTTCTCTACTAACTATGAAGGGTGCTGGCGGTGACCAGATCAGATGTTTATGTCTCCATCATAGATGCCTCTGGTCAGATGAATGCCATCTCCATGGACTTTAGGGATCAGCTGAATGAGGCTTTTGTGAATGTCCTAGTGGGTACTCATACATGGGACTTAACTGTCCATTGAGGCATCTCAGTCCCCTTTGTGAATCTAGTATCAATTGTTGCCAGTTCTACTGGTGAGGAAACTGTCCAAGAGAAACTAGTACAAAACCACCAAGATCATTTCAAATACATTAGGAGCAAAAATTCATGTTATTGTGGCAATTTTTTTATTATTTCTCCTCCAAAAAAGAAAACACAGAGCAGCTGAAAAGGTCAAGCCTTCTGAATTTGCTGTATTTTAGTAAATAAGTACCCCTGAGTGACCTTGATTGGCACTTTATAAACATTAACAGCTTTGATAGTCTTTACTAATTGCCATGTTTCTCAACTCTGGGAATACTGGAGACCCATTCCTGCTTTTATTAATTTATATATTTATTATAGTGTTGTTTCCTCTCCTGCAAAGCTGAGAGAACATTCATGAAACTGTCCTGTGGGATCATCTCTTGAGAACAGTTTTTCACACTCAGGAAAGAATATTCTGTACCACATATTGGATTTTCTGGCCTCACTGAGAAAATGCTTCAGGGGAAATGGGGGTGTGGGGGGGGAAGGGGTACCTTGCATTCATCTAAGAAAAAGAAAACCCCAAACCAACAACCTTTGAAGATGTTTTGTTTTAATTATTTTATGTGAGTAAGGTTAGTTCAGTATATAATAACAGGCTGTCTTGGCAACAAAAGGCTGAATCAACACAGAACATGACTGGAATTATGCATGTCAATTATAATGAATGTCATTATGCAACACAAAAGTCTAATTCTATTGTAAAGGCCTGCAGTCTGCAGTCTTAAGGCTGATGTCAATGCTGAACAATAACTGCCCTCTCCCCCATGTCATAGCCATAAAGAACAAATATAAACCTAATTTCTGTAGCTTTTTAATATGCAAATTTCCTTGGGGTAGGGGAAAAGAGAGATTTCTTTTTTTAGTTAAAAACGGACAACTGCCCTGGTCTTAAAGCAGTCCATCATGTCCATGGCTTCTTTAGCTTTAACATTTTGCTTCCCACAGGAAAAACTGAAGTGCTGCTATTAAGTTCTTTCCTTGTATCAAAATAAAAAGCAAGAATGATCATTTCCCATATTGTACCAGCTCAGTATTTTATTTATCAAAATAAAATAAAAATGTTCATAGCTGTACTGATTAAGATCTAATTTCTAGAAAGAAAGTGACAGTAACAGAGGTTACAGTAACACCTTAGTGGAATTATAGTATAGTGGGGGTATATTCTCTGTGTATTGTTACAATTTGCTATTTTTCACCATTATTTATTGCAAGTATTCTAACACTTCCAGTTGAAAAGTCTGGGTTTAGGAATTTATTGCACAGTAATAAATGCAAAGGTGGCTTTTCCTTTATGAACACATGATTGGAATGCTGCTTGATCTATTAAATACTATTCCATAGTTTGCTGTTAAATAGCTGATAACTTCTGCCGGAAACAGGCCTGCAACAGGCATTTTTATTTGATAAAATAAAATGCTGTTGTGAATCTGGTGGATGGGGGCATGTTAGTATATGGTAGTCAAAAGAAATTCAGGATTTATAGTCTTGAAACTGCCATGTGGCAGGATCAGGGGAGCACATTACGATGGGGAAGCAATATCTGCAGAATACAGAAGCTGGCCCATGGTCATCAAAAAATACTTTGCAGAATGCAACAGGACTAGTCAGTAACCTCTTATATAACTGCTTACTTTCAACAGTCATTACAGAAAGGTGCTGCAGTTGACAGTAAAGCTTATAGTCATGAATACCTCTATTCCAGGAGATAGGACTTATGATTGCAAAAGAATTATAGGGTCTGCACTACAGTTCTGTGTGAGAATTCATGGTTCAGAGCTAGTTTACAAACAAGCTTGTACTAAAATATCCATTTCTAACTGGTATAAATTGAGTTCTTAAAATCCATTATTTACATCAAAATTGCAATAAGGTATGTAGATTCCAAAATAAATGTTGACCTGGAATTTCTTTGAACTGTCACCATTCTCACAGATCACAGTTAGTCACCTTTTCCTGTTAAAAGGTAGATGAAAAATAAATTTGCTAGATGCTGAAAGAAGCTTTCAGTTATTAGACCTAGGACAGATATTCAATACGCAATTAGAACAGTGGTCTGAATTTTCCTGGTTTAGAATTTCTAGCAGCTTTCATGGGAAATGTATGATTCAGGTTATTTAGCATCCCAGAAAAAAAAAAAATCCTCAAAGCTGACCATGACATTTATGGCACTATCTGGCTATCACTGAAAACAAGTTTTATATTTGTACCAGTAAAATGTTACTGTAACCATGAATAGCACAAGAAATAGTTGGTCCAACTGGAAAAATGATTAGAGATAGTAATTTTACAAATATACAAAGAATATTCTCTTTTAGAAAACAGTAGTTATTCTTGTTATTATTATTGCTGCTATTGTTACGACCATCATCATCATCAGTGCATTTTTTCTGAGCTGGTAGAAACCAGCGTCCAGGCCATTTCCTCAAGGCCACAATTTCCTTTGCACCTACTTGTAAAGATCTATGGGCTCTTTACCTACCAGCAGTCTTTTTGAATTAGTAGCTTTGTGCTGTTTTCTCCAGCAAGTGGAGGATAGGGCAGGAAATGTCAGAAAAAGGACTAGCTGCTTTACAAGGTCAGGTGAAAGGCCTCCTATTGAAGGGATAAAAGGAAGGAGAAGGTTTTCTAGTGCCAGGAGCACAAAAGGAAATCAGGCACCTGGAATCTGCCACAGCCAGCTCCAATGTTAGGTAAGGGTACCTGGGCTTGTTTTGCAAAGGGCCGTAAGGGAACGTGAGGGTCTGGAGCATGGCAAGTTTTGGGTCCATATTGCACTGCATCCTCACAACTGTTTACACACTGCTGTAGTGAGTATAGCATACTTCTGAACTCAGGTGGACTCTGTTCACACAGGAATTTGCACAACTATTGCAGAGTCAACAGCACACTCATCAGCAATATGTGAATCAGGCAAGGAGCTCTTTCTAACTCAGCTGATTCAGCTGGGTTTTTTTTTGCCTCATAGGGATCATGGTCAGCATCCCTCAACTGCCTGTCTTCACAGAACTCAGAATTTATAAAAATTGGTCAATGTTTGGATTTACTGGGGATAGAGGACAGAGGTGGGTAGCAGGGGACTTTATCTGATGCCGTTATAAGCTTTACTTCTGAGGCGTCACTTGTGTATGTGGTAGCATACACTTTATTTTCTAAACTCTGCCTTATTTTTCCACTCTCTTCCCATGGGGAGCTGCTGAACTGCATTCTGCATGTCTGTCCTAAATTTCACTGTCTGCACACCACATCACTCTCCTTGAATGCAGATATGGAAAAAATGAGCCACTCAGTTTACTGGCAATCTCATTAATAGATCTGTGGCACGGTGTGGGTGAGGCACTTCACCTCACAGCTGGCACCAGTCTGTGACTCAGTCTATCACAGACTGTAGTGAGCATGCAGGGAGTCAGGAGTAGCTGGGCAGTGGTGGTGAAGAGCAGCATTAATCACTTTCCTTTTTCTCTTGCTCTCTCTTTGCATATAATATGCAAAACAAAAATTTCAGAGAAAATTGCCATGTCTCTTCCATTTACAGCTACTAGGCTGCTGGACTAGAAAGCAAGTTTGTGTTCAGCATGTTCCCAGACCTACACATGTTCCCACACAACTATCTTGTCCACCAGAAATCATGTAACAGCTTCCAAAGAGAAAAGGTCAAGCATGGAGGAAGACGAGGAAAGCACTGAAAGGCCCTTCTCATGCATGCTCCAGGTAGGTCCATGCCAAAGGCAGCACAGGCCTGAGTTTCCTCATCTGTGATGTTCTGAACATTGCCTCAAGACCCTGTTGGATTTGCCACCAAACAGCTCACTGCATGGCAAGTTTGGGTTCACACCCATGTCTAAAGCACAAATAAAGATCAAGTCAGAAGCACCACTGCAGACAATACTCCTTCTGCTGAGAGCCATCAAATCTTTGGGGTAAATTAAACTTTCTGCCCTGTGGGAAGCAGGACTCCCCAGTAAGGGAGACACCTATGTGTCAAACCTTGTTCTACCACAGACTTCCTCTGTGACCTCTAGCATGTCACTTAAGCCCAAAACCTTCCAAGGTTTTTATATACTTTACCTTCACTGAACCCCACTTTGGTTCACCCATCAGGTAAACTGAGCTGGTATTTTGGAAACCTGTGCTCTGTGGCAGCTTGCATGTGTAGTCTTGGCTCTAATAAAAAGTCTTGGGGAAGCAGAGAGTGTTTGGGGTTGCCTAAAGAGGTAGAAATGCCTCTGCAATGGCTTTAATACAGAGCTGGGTGCAGCCTCGACCCAGAGGGATGTGGGGGATGGACTGGGGCAGCCCCCAGCCCCTCTCCCCTAGGACTAGGGGACAGACCAGGCTATGGTAACTGGGCAGAGGGAGGGGAAGGGGGATAGACTACAACCACCTCCTTCTGAATGTCTAGAATGTCTAGCCCAGTTTAATAGGCTTTAAAATACTGTGCACATGAGAACAAGAAATATATTTGCCTCCCTGACTGTGCTCTTAGTTTATAGTAAGCTAACTAGGTTTATCCGTCACATTTTTCTATCAGACACGTGTGGTTGCATTGCCTTACTATTCACAGAAACCTATTACTTCTCTTACAGTGTTTATACATATACACCAGTGGACTCTTCGATGTGCAGTGATCTTTTTCAGTTTAATAAATAGCAACACAAGAATTATCTGCTCTTTGGGTTTTAATCTGTGAAATGCTGTCGGCAGAAGTGCTTAGCACAGGATTTTATTTTTAGTTTTATGGAGATTTGATTATAGGCAAATGAAGACCATGCAGTATGTCAAGGATATATGTATGATAATTATGGAGATGAAAGATTTTAATTCAAGGAAATAATCTTCTTTAGTTACAAAAAATTGCAACTTTAATGTTCTGATTAAGCAAAACATCCGCATGATGAAACTCTTGGAGTGCATTTTATATAGATGGAACAGAGTGTAGGTGCTTAAGAAATAGTAATTATGAAGATGCTGAGCTAGGACATCTGGATCCAAACGTGGAACAAAACAGAGAGTTTAGGGCATGTTCTGTGTTAACCTGTTATTAGGCAAACCACACAGTTCTAACCCATCTTTGGGTCCTGCTTTCCAGAAATTAGGAGACATATCTTGACATTTATTTTTAATAAACAAGCTTCTTCCTTATAAAACAAAATTGTTCTCATGAAGATGGTCACAGCATAGCCTTAAAACTGCACAGGAGAATGTTCCTGGAGAAGGGGAACAGTGGATAAATAAAATGTCCTTCTGTATAGGTAAAACACAAATGCATGCATTCAGTATATGAATAATTAGTGTTACTGACAGCTGTGCTGTTCATAATTTCTCAAAGGTACTTCTCAAATCAGCAATTATTTTTAAACAAGGGATTTACTAATTCTGATCTCCCCTTGCAACTGCCATATTAGATTATGATTTTCAAAAAACCAGTAGACTACAATATATGAAAGTAAAAAATACATACATACATACATATACACATACATATATATCCCTACAGAACTGGTGTGTGAACATGAAGCTATTGAATGATGATTTACCCCTAGCATAATCACTGCCACAAGCCCTTTTGGAGTATGCAGCTGGAATTAGAATTCTTGTGGAAGAATCCTAAGTGAAGGGCTGCGGCAAGGTCTTTTTTTTCCTTTTCTTTTTTTCTAGAGAACAAAAAAACCCAGTCTCTCCCTGTCTGGACAAAATGGTACTGTCCCAGACAGAAAGGTCCCCATAGGCCAAGCTATTCATGTAGCACGAGGCTGCCGAGAGTTTAAAGCTATGGCAAGGATAGGGAGCAAAAACAAGGAAACAACTGCAGTGACCGCATGGCAATTAACACAGTACAGATTGGCTTTTCTTGCCAGTCCTGCAGAAAGAAAGAGAGAGAGAGAGAGAAACAGAGAAAGAGAGAGAGAGAGAAAGAGAAACAGAGAAAGAGAAATAGAGAGAGACAAAGAGAAAGAGAAAGAACGAGAAAGAGAGAAAAAGAAGGAAAGAAAGGAAGGAAGGAAGGAAGAAAGAGAAGGAAGGAAGGAAGAAAGGAAGGAAAAAAGATCTAGAACTGTGTAAGGCAGTATCTCAATAATTCAGAATGAATCACGAGTGAAAAAGGGAAGGCAGGAAATCAGTCTTTTCCCAAGTTATTTCGTAAAGTGATAAAATAGTGTTATTATTTTGCTTTAGAGAATATTTAAAATCATTTGCTAAATAAATGTGGGAATAAATTCACTGAGCATATGCAAAGTTCCCTGACTGACTATGTCTCTGAGTGTCTTTCTCTTTTTTCAGACTTTTTTTTACTGTTGGTCTATATTTTTTTTAATGAAGATCACAATACGGTATTTGCCCTCATGCTTCTTTGACCAAAGAATTCATTTTAAAAGATTTAAAAATTCCTAAAATGAGGACAACACCAAAGAGAGCTGATGGAAATGAAGTCAGTGAATATTCTCCAGTGTGCTAGTAATAAAAACATTTTTCAGGGTAACATCTCAGGGTGATGTATTGGGTTTTATGCACATCACCACTAGTAAAACTAGCAGGAATAATCAATGTATACATCTGTGTGCTGAAGGGGAATTGGAACGCTTAGTATACACCCTTGTATTATGTCCCCTGAAAAAGTGCACCATATTTTTCAGCAAGGAAAGAGTTTTTTACTATCATGAAAAATTATGTATATAAAAAGTGGCTCCTTAATTCTAATTTGGATTATTTTAGTGGTATCCCAGACTAGAAAACAGTCATCAATCCCCTGTCTCTCCCCACCCCCTCACACACTGCTGTTCATGATTTTCCTGTCATGCAGACATCCCAACAATGTTCTCTCCTTTATTTTTTCCTACCACATTTTATAGAGCACAGTATTTTCACTTTCAGTTAATATAAACAAAAGAGATCATCTTAAATTTCCTGTGATCAATGATAGTTTAAAATATCCTTATGATGGGTTTCTTATTCTTTAAAAGCTTTCCCCTTTTATAGTCTTAAAGACTCACTAACCATTATTACCCTACATATATAATCACAATACAAACACTGCAGAAAGGAGAACACCAAGATGTAAGGCAAACCAAATCAACCTAAGAAAATAACCCTACTAGATTATCTATATGCTAAACAGATACACATACATTTATATGCATTCATATATAGATGCATATGTGTATACATATATAGAAATTTGTATACACATTTTTATATAAAGGCAAATCTAAGCATTTCATTTTTGTGACTGATAGTTTAAAGTACCATTGGCTTCCTTGGATGCTTGGAAACTCTCTGGATTTGGCCCTGTATTACATTTCAGATGCTGCATACCCTTCTGCTTATGGTTTATTTGCAGCATGTGGAGTAAGTTGCTCCAAGTGATTTAATTATCTCAATATTTACCCCAGTTAAGGCCTGGCCTCCACCATCTTCAGTGGGGAGGCAAAATGGAAAAGCTTTCTGAAAAAAACAGTCAGGCTGTCAGTATTAGCATGGGCCTGATGCTCACAAGCGAAATGCCTTAGTGTAAGACTGTTATGCTGCATAAGGGCTTTGGCTGACACAGTGAAGCCAACAGGATTGCCCACTCACTGGCCCTGGGCTAGCGCGCTCCAGCACCCCTGGCTGCATGGTGATACCCCTTTGTTCAGGATGTCTCTGCAGCTTGCCTGACCCTGTACTGAGATCACCATGCTGTCAGAAACTCCCCCAGAAGTGACGGTCAGGCACAGAGGGTGGTGGTTAATAGGTTGTACTCCGCCTGGAGGCTGGTAACAAGCGGGGTACTGCTGATGTCCATCCTGGGACTTGCGCCATTTAATATCAACGACCTGGAGGAGGTGGTGGAGGCACTCTCATGAAGTTGTGGATAACATGAAATCGAGAGGACCAATCAATACGCTTAAGGGCAGGGTTGCTGTCCAGAGGAACCTAAACCTTCACCTGAAGGCTGGAATGATGGGCTGGCAGGAACCTTGTGAAATTCAGCAAGGACAAGTGCCAAGTCCTGCACCTGAGAAAGAAGAGCCCCTTGCAGTGACACATGCTGGGGACCACTGACTTGGAGCAACTCTGCTAGAAAGACCCTGGGGGCCAGTGCACCAGCAACATCCCCCAGCAGCACAGATGACCAACAGCATCTGGGGCAGAATTAATGGGAACGCAGACAGTAGATCAAGGGAAGTGATTATTCCCCTTTATTTGGCACTCATTAGACCACATCTAGAGTACTGCATCCAGGTTTGTCCCCTACCCCTCAGTACAAGAAAAAAATCAACAAACCAGACTAAGTTCAGCCACCAGGATGGAGCCCTGTGAGGAGAGACTGAGGGAGCAGGGCTTATTCAGCCTGGAGGAGAGACAGCTTCAGGGTGATCTAACAGCTGCCTGCCAGGGCCTATGAGGTGGGGTCTGAGAAGTTGGAGCCACGTTCTTCACAGCAGTGCATTGCAGGAGGATAAGAGTCAAAGGGCATAAACTGAACAAGAGAGGTTCAGGCTGGATATAAGAAGACACTTTATCACCACAACAACAGTCAGGCAGAAGGACATTTTATCCAGGGAGGTTGTGTAGTCTCCACCCTCAGAAGCTTTCAAGACTGACTGGACAAAGCCCTGAGTAACATGGTCTGATCTCATGGCTGACCTTGCTTTGAGAAGGAAGTTGGACTAGAGATCTCTGGAGGTCCTTTCTTGCCTGGGTTATCTTGTGATCCTATGAAAAGTGAATAGTGTTCCTGTGGTTTAATGAACTGAGAAGGCTCAGATCCAATAAATGCTAAACTCAAGGGATGGATAGAGATGGGACTTTGGTAGCCAGCAGTTAAATCAGTTTAGACTGCTATGGGACCATGGCCCAAGCAGTTGAAAGGCACTTTAGCCAGTGACCCTGCATGGGTCTTGGGCAACTTGTGGGGCACGCACTATTCTTGTTCTCCCTTATGTCAATCTAGTCAGTGACCGTTCAAATCCAAATTTGGAAAGAAATATGGAAAAGAGATAACTAAGAGAATGTCCTGAATCTGCCTCTGTGAAAATGTTGTACCCTATTTTTTTTATTTTGAAAAGATGAACTTGGAATAGCACAACATTCAGGAGGTGCTTATACTGTTTTTGAGATCAATTACACATTCAAATGTTTGCTGGGTAGGAAGAAGTATGGAGGACTAGGGAGGTGAAAGAATTAGGCTACAGCGAGGAAATAAGGATTGTGGGGAGTGGTCAAGCAATTAACACTGTGAAGAGGCCGGATTGGAAAAAATGGGAGAGTGACATGAGCATGGGTAGATTGGGGTGGAAGTGTGTGTCAGCCCCACTTTTTTGTCTTTCTTGCATATGCCAAAACTGAAGTAGCTCTCCACTACAGAGAAGAGGAAGGTATAGAAAAATATGAATATCTTTTTAGAGGGATGAGCCCCTGGCTCCAGGACAGATGACGAAGTGGAGCAGAGGGCTGTTAACATGTATCTTGAGTGCAAAAAAGCACACCTATAACTATAGCACTATGATCCTCATAAATGGTCAGTGCAAGCACCTTAACAGTAAGATCATGAAACAGACACACTTTGCCTAGACAGACTCCGTTACTCCATGACACCTACCAGGTACAGTCTACACATATAGTTCATCCTTGCATGGGGCAGGGAATGAGGACTGGTTGTTATCCTGGTGTACTTTCTAACTTTATGAACAGAAGTGTGAAGAGAGGGAAGTCATCCTCTCCTCTCCTCTCCTCTCCTCTCCTCTCCTCCTCACACTATTTGTCTATGTCCACCTCACCAAGCAATCCAGGTTGTTCTGTACCTGTAACCTGTTGTAAATTAGTATTTAGTCAATCTTTATACCATCTGCAAGCTTTATCAGTACTAATTTAATGTTTGATTCCAAGTCATTCATAAAAGCCTTAAAAGAGAAAGCAGGATGAAAACTGACCAGCAAAAGATAAGCAATTCTGCTCATTCATGTTTTCTTATGTTTTGTGATCTGATACTAAGTTGAACTCTCAAGAAATGAGAAAAATTATATTATGCCTGTTCAGTTACTTTTACTGGCTAGACTAGAAATCTTGTCAAAGAATAATATCTTGTCAATATCAGCTATATCAAGTGGCGACAAATATATACTAATTTTGACTTTTAATTTTAGGCTATGGTTTTTCCCTTGAACATCCACAGACACAAAGAACAGATTTTTCCCTTCTTCACAACTGCCAGTCTGGATACCCAAAGTCCAGTCCCTTTCTGTAAGGTTGATGGATAGGAAACTCAACCCAGGACCTAAAGGGAGTTTATTGAGCCACAGGATTGCCATGCCAACCTCCCACCACCTCTACTCCCAGTAACTTCCGCCCAAGAACATTTTCTTCTTTCTTAACGTCTTCAAGAAATTAAGTCGATTAGAGTAGTACAAAGAGATGGGTTAGATGTTAAGGCTGGGGAGGAAATATTTTGATATGGTTCCTCTCTTCCAAATTACTTCTCATCTTCCTCTTTTCTTTTCATCCTCCTCCAAGCAATATGATACACAATAGATGAAATAGATGAGTAGGTTCTTTGTGACTCAGAACCTCCCTGAGAGAAAAGGAAAAATGACTGTTTTAATTTGCTGTGGGAATATACTGACTCAGCACAACCTCACGCCCCTTCTCACTTCTTGCCTGGCCTATGCTTCTCATGTAGCCACTCCTCGTCTCCTCCTTCTTGAACTGAGTTAGAAGCAGTTAGCATTGCATTTCCTAAATAGAGGTTTTGTACCACAGCCTATAGTGACATAAATCGGCTAATATTTACTCATATTATATGTAGCATGCCTGAAAAAGAATCCAAAAGTCAATTTATCATGGCAAAACTGATTAAACTTGGGCACTTCCAAGCCAACCTCATCCATCTTCCATGGAGACTTGATGGTCATAAAACACATTGACAAGTGTGGGATACAGTACACACGAAGAAAGCTTTTCACTATAACCAAATCACTTCCCTTTAGCTGAGAATAGAGATTTTGTTATTTACACCTTATAACAACCAAAAGTCCACCAATGTGGTTTTCCATGTAATAACTGGAAATGCTTCCTTTGAAAAATGACAAAGTGTGGGTTAGATTCAGTATCTGGCATGCCATTCTCAGTGATGGTGAAGTTAAGGGTAAATCGAGTCTCTTTTTTAAAGTTTTGGCAACGTAGTATTTATACACTTTTCACTGCCCAGCTTTGAACATCAGGGATGGGTTCACCATTTTTTAATTTACTACCACATCACTGATTGCTAGAGGCTAGATGCCTTCAGATTAAAGTTAACATCAACCACTTGAAAAATTTCTGGTCTGACTTCTTTTGAAGACTGCTATCAGCACAGAAACAACTGTAGCTTAGAGTTTTATTTGAAAAAGAAGAATACATATTTACTTTGATAATATTTTTGAGTTCCTAAAGGCCAGATCCTGCTCCCACTGGTGTCAGTGGCAAAACACCCATTAACTTCAACAGAAACAAGAGCAGCCACTTAGTTTGCATAATTTGCAGAAAGTAAATATTTTAACATTTGTTATCTGTGATATTTAAGTAGCTAATAAAAATGTGCATGTAAAACTGCTTCATATTTATTTAAGTTGGCAAAAAAGTGACTTTCAAATAGGACAAAATATAGGACAAAAATATTTTGTAAATGAAGACTCAATAAATAAAGCTGATTTTTCCCCTTTCTCCCCCAAAGTACAGCATATGCTATTTAATAATGTCATGGAAATATGGCTGTGAACACTGAAAACAAATAAAATGTACTTATTACGGACATAAAATGGTACATAATGACTTCAAGTTCTGGAGTCTTCTACTATAATACACACATATATACTTATGTAAGGAAAAGGTAAACTGACAAACTACTCTCCTTGAGCTTATTTCTGCAAAAGCCATCTCAGCCCAGTTGCTAATGTGCTATTTATCCATTAAAGAATGTTGCTATAGTTACAATATCTATTGCAAAAATAGTTCAGTAATATGAGAGAGCAGATGAAGAATGCAGAATAAACAAGCTTTCATATTTCCAGTGCTTGGATTCTTATACTTGCATATGAAAGTTAAAAAACATATAGTTAAAAAACTCCTTTAATGCTAGCTCTGCTTTGAATTAAAACCTTAGAATAGTACCATTTTACTCAGCAGACCTTTTTTTTGTACATCTGGTGTTATAGGATCTAACTTCTATGACTCAAATAAAGGTTCTACTATACAGGTTTAACCAAAATTTTCACTATAGGAATTTTATGAGTGATCACGTAGGAAGATCAAAGCATCAAGATTTGATCCAGCTATCCTAGGTTTCATTTGGAAGATCAGAAGGTAGAAACACTGTTTTACTGATAAACTGAACAAAATAGGTACGAAAGTTTCGACTAATAATTACTATGCAATTCCACAATGTTATTTTAACAAGGTCACATTTCAGCCCAGAGCTGCACTTTGGCTATGTTTTACATGAAGATATTCCAGATCTGTTTGATCTCCCTACTCCAGATTAGCTTTGGTGAAATCTTTTAACTATACAGAAGAGTAGCTGCACCACAACCCAGCTGTTTTGTCTTGTGGTAACTTGCACCAGAATTATAATGCATACTGTAGTTATGTCTAAACAATGTGTAGATAGATGCAGTAGTCTGCCAAACTCCTGCTTACCTTTAATCTTTCCCATCTAAACAGAAAACATGATTTTTTCCTCTTTTTTTTTTAACAGAAAGGAATCCAAAAGTAATAAACAATCCTATCTAAAAATTGTGCAATTGAACTAAGTGCCTTTTACAACTTCTGGCCTAGAATCTGCTCAGTCAACACCAGTTTAAATGAAACTAGGATTAGGCTCTTCTTTCAGATAAAGCACTCCTGATGTGAGAGTCATTGGGCTTAATTCAGAAGGTACTTGGACTAGTATGAAGACCTGAACTAACTCCAGAAAAGTCAATGTAGTTACATCAGCCTTAAAACCAATTTGATATCAAAGGCATTCTTCCTCCATATACTTTTTTGTGGCCATTCTGTTTGAGAGTAAATGAGACAATGTCGCTCTCAAAGTAATTTTCAGGACTTTGACCCTTCACAGTCAAAGAGATAAACATAAAGACATGGAGGCAACATTTCTTTTTTGGATAACCTCCATGAAACTTAACCCAGAAGAGGCTATGGGACTTTCAACTGGAATGTCACCTTCATAAGCATTGAGAATATTTGTTTTTCAAGCACTAAAGCTTATGGCTCTGATATAAAAAAAAGAAAAAAAAACCCACAAGTGCTAAAGTGAGGCTGTGTCTATATTGTCAGATAATTTAGCTCCTCTGTTCATTCCCTGGTTCTTGACCATAACACTGCATAAATGTTAGTCCCATTCTGATTTCTGTCTTGCAGAGATCCAACTCAGTTCCCTGACAAAGTCCAGGCTGGGTTCTTGTTTTCCTCAGGTCTGCTTCTAACGGGCATTAAGGACAAGAAAAGACCCAGGGCCAGTGCTAGATAGTGAGAATGCAGCAGTCTGCATCTCAAAAGGACTAACGCCTGATAGTAGGATACACACCACTTTGCAGCACTTGGCCTGTAGGCTACTGAACATTTGCTGGGACTGATGCATTTAACAGTATAGATGTAGCCTGATACTTAGTCAGAATTTACTCTTTCAAGTCAGAGACTTATGCAAACAGGCTGTTAACTAAGCATCAGACAGTCAACGCGCACCCGCTTTTTTTGCCAGTAGCTGTGTCTAACACTCTGCTGTCGTGGCTATCCAGAGGTATTAGCTTAGCTGCACTGAGCATCTTTTGCCCAGATCCTGCTGAAGCCTGTTTGAAATTCACAGACCCCTACCTAAATCACCAGGGAGGCCCAATCTGTAGTAACTATGCTAAGTGCAATGGCTTTGGCAGAAAGAACAGCAGCTGCTTTTGCTGAGAAGTTCAGTTGGCTGTGCCTGTCTCTTAAAGCTATGCCTGTCTCATATATCTGAGTAGCCAGAGTGTTTGCACAGGAATTAAGGGATGTTATACCTTTGGCTTCTTATGAGGGTGCCCTAACTATGAAGCAAACAACAAAGCTTAGATACGGAAAAGCTCCATGACTGCTACTAAGGCCGTGTCCATCATGCCGCTGAGAATATGGCAGAGCAAGCAGGCAGAAGTCTGGTTAGATCTCCAGACATTCACTTGATAAAGGAGTAGCCCAACATAATGCATGTATTTTAGCAACTGATTGTATAATGCAAAATCCACAAGCAGTCCTTGTCCTCAGGGACAGGTCTAGAGCAAGAATGAACAGCTTTGGAGGCAGAACAGTACTGGGTAGAACAGTGAGCTGTTAGCCAAAGGTGTTTGGCTCTTAAGTCTCATTCTGGATTTGGTTCAAGGGATTGGAAAAGGTTGTTTTTATTTTATCTGAGGAAGTCGGCATATTCTGTAAAACCTTACTTAATGAGCTAGTCTGATTCTGTAACACCCTATCATATTCACAGCCTGGACCATGTTGTGGAGTGCTGCATGGAGACTCTTCAACTGGCACCAGTGAGCTGAAGGGGAGTGTGATTAACTCAAACATAATACTCCGCTAATATATCTACACAGCTTTCGGGACCTATGCTGATGTCTTGTATTGCTCTCCTTCAGTGGCCAGTTTCTGCACTATGTGTCCTTTGTGGTATTTTGAAATTGCTGGATGGGAGGAGAAAATTGGGACATAAAGGGACACCAGCTACACACACTCTTAAGCATCTGCTGTGGGTCATTGCTGGAGGAGTGATAATGGGCTGGGTAAATATATCCTCAGGTATGACAGATTTTGTGTTCTTTCCTTGGAGTCTGAATTCACCAAAGGCAAATCCCCAACAAACTTGAATGGTGGCACACCTCTGTTGTCAAGCCTTGCAGGATAAACTTCAAGGCTGCCATGAGGCTTTGTACCCAGTGTAATATCAATTAAATATACATGAATGTTCCCCCACAACCCACCTGTTGACTGTCTCATGTCCTACTAATACAGAAACTACTCAAAGGACAATGCATGCTAAGTTGATGTATTAGTCATTTATTATTAGTTTAACCTGCACTTATAATACTTCAACATATCTAAGATCCATATGCCAGAACTTCTAAGCCATTTCAAATCACTTTTTTCAAATAATAGCTAATGTTAGACAAAGTACTAAGAATTATGACAACTTCATATGTATTCCTGCATTTATTGATTGTACAATATGAATAAAGCAATAAATGTTGATAAAATTATTCCTCTTTAAACTTTTATTTCATTTTTTTTTTGTCCTAAAGAGATTTACAGGATTTTTTTTTTCAGTATTTGCTGATATTTTCACTGCAGACTGTAAACTTAGTGGATCATAAATGTAAAAAAAAAAATCCTATTTTAATACTAGATTCTTTTATAAAAGTGCCAATATTATTTTTAATGAGTCTGCATCAACTACTTGCTTCTATATAACCTTTAATGAATATTTCATAGGAACTGAACAAACTCACTATTCACATTAAGACTCAAGAACTGTAACCCATACTTGTTCAGATGTTCTTAATAGTTACTGATCTGCTTTTATAAACCATTACTTTTAAACCTCAAATTTTCCTAAACTAGCATGAACATATGTGGTTTCATTACCATCATAGCCTGTTATTTGTTTTCATTGCCAGATATCACCAGATGTATTGTTCTGGTTTGGTTCCTTCCCTTGATCTCCAGCTTCAGTACTAGTGGAGATGGGACCCAATTACCAATAAGCCCCACTCTAAAAGTTAGACTCTCAGAAGTCCAACTCTCTGGCCACCTAAGAATCCTAGGGAGTAAATCCAGAAATATATATCAGTGTCATGATGTGCAGTCACCTGGAGACTGATCCCTGTGGTGAATCCACAGCTCTGAGCCAAGTTAGTTCCTTATAGCATGAATGGGAAGAATGGAGGGTATGGGCAAGGGAGCCAGCTGCCAAAAGAAAATGGCAGGGGAAGGGTGTTTCTTAAGCCCCATTTCTGGGGCTCCACTGGTCCGCTCTGAACCATCTTCCCATACTTAGCACCTCTGACAGCTGTTTCTTACAGAAATGTCATCCTGCTGTTGTCTGACAACTGAATGGCCAGAAAAACCATCCAGGAGTGATGTGGGTTAAACTTGAGGAGGTCTGTTTGGGAGAAGAGAATGGTTGCTTCCCTCTCCTAATGAAGCAGATTGCTGGACTGCAGTATTTCACCATTATCTAATGAGGAGCAAATTCTGATGAGAGTCATTGTTCGAAAAACAAAGGAAAAGGCTTAATCAGAGACACTTAGTGAGGGTCTGGGAAATCCACTCCCAGGTAGTTGTTGGCAATGAAATGAGTACAGATTGTCCTCAAAGGGTATATCTACATTGAGCATCTTTTATGTAGCAGTATTGACATGAACAAAGAGTCACGGTGCCAAAGAAAGTGAACAAGAATTCATTGGACACATAATGGGAATTTATGTACCTGACAGGGGATGGAAACCCTGGATTTCACTCAGAGCAGTGCATCATATCACATTGCAGAAAGGATTGCAATGCAATCTCTTACTTAGATGAATTTCCTTCCCAGAGGATCAGGGGCAGACAACCTTTGCATGCCAGGACACACATGGGTTCTTGTTCCTATTCTCAGCTTATGCCATGTTAGTAGCCATAGGTGCTGCTGCGTAAATCATATTCCCTGCTGCTAGCAGGGAGATGGGCAGCAGTGGCAGCTAACACTGACATTTCTGGTTACTGTGTGACCCAGCTCATGTCCAGTCCCCTTCCTTCAGCCCTCATCCTGGGAGGATTGCTACGGGACTGATGAAGAGATGGTGTTATCTCTTACTTTCAACTCTTTCCAGAATTCCAGTCTTTGAGTACGTATCGCTTGGTTTTTAGTCCTGTGATGATTCTGGCGTATTGCTCACAGTATCAGAAAGTAGACTCACATGTCGCCCTTCTCTTTGGCCCAAGGAGCACTTAATTATTCTGTCCAACAGGCTTGAACGAAAATGTTTAAGAGCAGTCAGAGAAATAAGGCTTATGTTAACAGCAAAGATAAAAATGAAAAGTTGACTGGTGAACTCACAATTGAATGTTTGACTGCTCCTGAAGTCAAGACAGGCTGTCTATGTACTTTTCTTCCACTTCTCTGAAAGGGAAAAAGACAAAAGAAAAAAAAATCCAACCTATGAACAAGCATTTTTTGATCTGACTGTTGTCATTACTTTCCTGCAGAAGATCAATAAAATCCCAGCTTTGTTTACATGAGCTCAGTAAAAAATAAAGTTATTTGGACACTGGCGTACTGATAGACTGGGATTTGACATCATCTCTTCAGACAAGTAGTCATACTAACACCCTTCCTGCTAACCATTTAGTACCAAAAATCTTTTTGAAGAAATCTATTATTTAAGTATATTGCAATTAATCCTTTAGTGGTTGGATCTTTGAGGAATCCACCTAGTGGTTTTCATTAGATGTTCTCTTTCCTTTCCTGTGTAACCAAGCAGCCTCACTGGCATTCATTTTATATCAGCTCCCTGATGCTAGCTCTCCCTTCCAAGAGCCAAAGACTGTTGCAGAGATCTAAAGCTCTGCTTCTATCCAGCAGTGATCAGTGACAGGACTGCTCACTCCCTTCAGAAACTGTAACCCACTCATGCAGATCTGTTTTAATCTCCACCTCATTGTGAATTATTTTTCAATTGTACCTAAAACACTTCACTATACAGCATTATTGCTATGGGTGCTATTTACCTGTGGATGCAGTAATCAGACCTCTACATTGCACTGCAATACTCCTTTCAAAGATACTGGAAGGGTTAGAAAGGGGGTGATACTAGGGTCCCGGATCTGAATCAGCAAAAGGTTAAAGGAGATTTTTCTGGCCATTGCCTCCTGTCTGTATGGCCTATTCACACAGTTCTATTGTTATACTTCTCTCCTTGATTTTTCTAGCAAATGTTTGATAAGGTTGAGATGGTCATTGCTTCTTGAGTCATGGTGGCATGGCAGCAGTGCAGTTTAGCAGGACTTTGCTATTGCCATGAAAGTGCGTGAACATCAGGAAGATCAGAACAAAGACAGATTTAGAAAAGAGTGAGGATATAAAAATCTATTAAAGTTCTTCTCTTTCTTTTTTCCTCCCAGTGAAAAATCAATAAAGTGGTATAAGCCAGACAGCATGAAATATACAACTCCTAGACCTCCAATTTATGCACAAAGTGACCTTGACCTGTAGACATCTATTCTGCAATTTCCTATCATTAATTTATTATGTATCTCTCCTAACCATATCACTACAAACCACACAGAAAAACAAAACTCAAGAGCTCGATATTTTTCTTTTCTTTTAAAAAAGCAGACTTAGCAGGGAATAAAAAATATATATATTTATAATGAAGAGGGAAATAATTTCTGAAACTTTCTGAAAGCATAATTATTGTCTGTACCTTTCTACCTCTAGCATCACACTGTTTTCTGTAACATTTTCATTAGTATATGATCATAATGAAAGCAGGAAAACGGAAATGTGAAAACAGTTTGTCAACCAGTTTAAAAAGAATTAAATACATCACAGTGACAGTCATAGATCAGTTCATTATATAAACTGCAAACAGAGGAAGATATTAACTTCTGTTTGCATGTGGGCCAGGTAAGACAGAGATGTTAACTGGGTTATTCAGGTCATACAGTGTTGAAGCAGTGGAGTCTGAAGTAGATCTCAGTGAGTGTTTCAATATCAGTTATAACAAACAGACTTTAAATAAACATATGGAGAGAAAACTTGGGAAATTCTGTTTCCTGTGCTTCTAGTCAAACTCTTTCTATAGCTATAATGACACAGTCAAGATCCAATTCATACATATGTTGTCTAAAACTCACCGAAGCAGTAATCCAGTCCACGGCTTTATAGGGCTGATCTTGCTCTGGGAGTGCTTCATTTCACTTGGCTCTTCCTTACTTAGCTTGTTCTGGGAAGGTGAGTCCCTTCCTCTCAGCAACAAAACTGTTGTGGGCCAGATTTAGTCACATACATGTCTTTCCTTGAAGAGCCCTGCAGATGACTGAAATCATGAGAAGGTACGAGCTTTTGCACATATTACTTGATCATCAGACAGAAAAAAACTGGAGGCAAGGATTTAAATCCATTTTTCTTAGTCATGGTCAGTGCTCTAGCCGCTGGGAAAAGGCCTTCAGTATTTTTTCTTGTTCAGTTACATACCTGACAAAACGCAGGCCAAGCTTCAAGAGAAGAGGTGAAGACTATATTCACCCAGGACAGGCTATGGCCTGGAAGCTTGGTCACAAGCTGGAGCTTTGGGAAATGATACTTCAATCCTGACAGATTAACTAGTGCCTAAAATCCAGGATCTTCTCCTTCCAGACCAAAAGACCAATATTGAAAGGTAGATACCTCCTCACTCTGTCAGATAACCCTCCACAGGTGAGGGCAGGATAGCATGGCTTTCTGTCAATAAGACAGCCAGCAGGGATGTTAGGACACACTATATAGTATTTAAGGCTGAGAGAGCTGGGCCTGTTTAGCTTGGAGAAGAGAAGGCTGAGAGGAGATCTTATCAACGTGTACAAGTATCTGAAGGGAGGGTGTCGAGAGGATGGAGCCAGACTCTTTTCAGTGGTGCCGAGCGACAGGACGTGAGGCAATGGGCACAAACTGAAACACAGGAAGTTCCATCTGAACATGAGGAAAAACTTTTTCACTATGAGGGTGACAGAGCACTGGAACAGGTTGCCCAGAGAGGTTGTGGAGTCTCCTTCTCTGGAGATATTCAAAACGTGCCTGGATGCAATCCTGTGCAATGTGCTCTAGGTGACCCTGCTTGAGCAGGGGGGTTGGACTAGATGATCTCCAGAGGTCCCTTCCAACCTCAGCGATTCTGTGATTCTGTAAATTAGAGCTTTCAAGCGAGGAGTATCTCTAGAAACAATTGATCCCTGTCAGCTCTTCATCAGCTGAAGAGAGGCCTAACAACTGGCTGAATCACCTTCTCGAGGTACCCAAGTTCCTTATACAGCTGATATTAGGGAAGTTCCTAGGTGAGGGACAGCAGTGCTCTCTCTGCAGTTTTCCACCTCTCCCTTTTGACAGACTGGAGAATTTAGACAATTCTGTTCACGCAGATCCTTCTTCCTCCTCCCCTCCAACACCCATCTCCCCCTAGGGGCACATGCCTGAGATGAGGCAATGCCTAAATTAGGTGGCCTGGATTATCACCCTGTTCAGGTTAAACACACTGTCCGGATCTTATGAGAGTTTCAGTTCAATTTTAATACCAAAAAGCCCTGAGAACATTGTGCATGATGGCAACAGAAGCTGATACTTAACCAAACCCAAGCTTTTATTTTCAAGCATGAGCATTGAAAGTAACTGCTGGATTTTTCTATTCTATAGCATTTCAAGTCTTTAGCCAAACTGATCAAGCAGGCAGTGTACAACACAATGAAAGGCACTCTTACATTAACTGCAATTACTTCCCAGAACAACACGTTTTCAAAAGAGTTTCAAAATCATTAGTATAGAGCATCTCCAAAAATAGTTGCCTGCTACTGATCCTCAGTGCTGTACAGATGTGAGGCTGACAGGGCACGTCTTCCCCTGCACGGCTACTGTAGTGCCTCAAAAGCACGGGCTCTTTGTGGATCAGAGCAGAGCGCTGTGAACTACAGCTAGCTTCATATATGTGCCGTGTGGGCATCCACCACTTCTTAAAATCCCCAGATCTGCTTGGATGTTTGCGCTTGATTTCAACAGGAGCAGGATCCTGCTCTCTGAGGGCTCTTGAGAGCTTCTCTGCACCTCGAGTACAAAGTGAGCGCATTCATACGGGGAGCCCTGTCACTCCTATTCACTGCCCGCTATACTAAACCCCAGGGAAGCTTTTTCTGGGTCAATGTCTTGTACAGTTGTTCCAAAGTCCTGGTCAGGAATCTGGAGGGGACAGACTCAAGACTTTCCAAATATTTTCAGATTCCCCTCCTCTTGCACTCTGGTTGAAATCTGCAGGGGTTTTACCCTGTAACCTTGCCTTCTGCTGCAGTATTGATTGGTGCTCCCCTGGCATTTGGGGATCTATAAATCATACACACCTTTCACTTTTTCTATTCAAATGCAAACAGCATGTAAAAAAGACAGTGTCTCTTTTTGCCTGATCAAATGCCGCTTTGTAGGAAGAGCAGCATCAGGCCCATACTGCTTACATTTCCATGGCAGCAGAAAGAATACTATAAACTAGCTTCCTTCAAAGTGAACCACATGCAAAAGCAGGGCTGCTTTGGCTAACTGGAAACAACAGGTATAAATAACCTCCCCTGCCCTAGAAAGCAAGAGCCTGGAAAGGCTCCTTGTGTTGTTTTCTGCACGGCAGCCTATGAGCTCGGCGTGTTTAATGCTCTGTTGATGCCACAGGAGCCGATAGAAGCAGGGACAGATTGCATGGAGAAGGAGGTAAACAAGTTGTTTATGACTCAGCGGGGCTGCAGCGTATCCTCCTTGCATCGGCTGAAAGGCAATGAGAGCTTTGGACACTGGGCTGCTGATGGAACCCTGGAGCTGCCAAGCTCTGGCTCCAGAAATGTCTGTGGGGCTTCAATAACAGGAAATCATGTGTGCCGTCATTATCAGCTGCTGAGCGAGACAGATGCACCCAGATCAATATCAGTGTCCAATATCAAAGAGCTATTGTGATGGTACGGAGCATTTTGAACTAAGGAGAACAACAAAAATATTTTAAATGATTAGGGCTGGCAAAAATCCCCAGACTTTCTCTTTTCTGTTTTGTTTTTGTGTTTTTCCTCTCTGAGGCAGTGGATTAATCACAATTACAGGAACTGAAAGTCCTCTCTGCTCAGAGTAACTTTGATCCTTATTGATCTAATTAAACTATGTTTGCTTAAGGTTGCAGAGGGAACGGGCTGAAAATTAGCAATCTTCCTGATCTCTCACAATAGTAAAGAGTATCTGTTCACTCAGCTTGTCTTTCAGCATGGCTGAAACTAGGCTAAGCTTCTCTTAGTATGCCACATCTTATGCTGTCTGAAAATATAATTTAGGAACACAGCAAAACATCCTCAGGGCTTTTGTTCAAAACGGGACTTGGTGAGCAGAAGAGTTGTGAACATAGACAAGTGTGCTCCCTGCACTAACATTATAGCTGTGGGGGTCTTGATCACACTGTCATTACATGAAACTGTTGATTTCTGTAATGGGCTTTCTGTTTCTTGTCATTAGTGTTGTCAACTAAAATGCAACTGTAAACAAGCAAGCCATTTTTGTATCATACAAATTGCATACTAAGAGCTAAATTCTGTTTTATGTGGAAACATAGCCCTCATGACATTTGTATTTTTTTAAACAACTGGTAGGTTAGGATATTTCTGAAGGATCATTTTTCTGTTTAAAACATGGCAAAATGCTTCAGAGAATTCGGAAGTCTCCAGGATGTTCAATGGAAATTCACAGGTAGAATCAGGGAGCTGCTTTCATAGTCTAAACAAAAATACTTCTGTTATGCAAGGAATAGCCCCTGCAAAAGGATTCATAGGATATTTTGGCCCCTCTTTTTTCAGATAGAGAAGAATCTGTGTCAAAAAAGAATGGTCATAAGGTGAAACATGTACTTCTCCCCATTGCTTCAGCTGGGTGATTGCTGCACTATTGGTATTTCAGAAAAAAAACACAACAGTTAAAATAGTTATTGTCTTTTACCAGTTCTGATGGTGGCTCATCTGTTTGCATTACATGCTGTAGTCTATATTAGTGTGGCTGTATATTTGCATGCGTGTGTAAGCTGCTCACATAATCCTGAATATCCTGACAAGATCACTCTATAAGGATGAGAGATGGCGCAGCTGACATGCTAACTCGCATATACATTTCTCTTAAGTCAGATACTTGAAGGGAGGTAAGCAGATTTACACCAGGAAAAGGTCCAGCTTTGATTTTATTCCAGGTTGGGGAGTGGCCCTGGACTGAAGGAGGCTACCAGGTTTCATTCCCTTTAGTTTTTAACAGCAATCAGTGCCAGAAAAGCTGTCTCCTTTCAAAGATGAGGAAGAGAGGCAGGATGGTACCAATGCTGGCTAAAGCACAGACTTACCTTCGTACCCTTGCCCTTACCCTTATCCTTACCCGTACCTGTACCCTTACCTGTACCCTTACCTGTACCTGTACCCGTACCCATACCCTTACCCTGAGCAACTCCTCCACTGCTTCATTAAGGCTTATACCTTTAGCAATAACCTGATTGCTGCCCTTCACCTGCCTTTAAAGCAGCCCTGCCTACTTTTCAAATAGATGGGCTACTTCAGCAATTGAATCTGAGGTGGGCAGCTATTTCCTTTCTGCTTGAAAAGGCTTCCACAAGGAAAGAGTTAAAGCAGCCAGTGCTCAGTGCTGCTATGTGATTGCTTAGGGCCTCTCCCAGAGACTCCCTCTGCCTGTGCCTGTTTTGGGAGCCTGAAGGAGATAGCCTCTGGAGTATACTGCTCGTCTTCCATGATAAGATAGACGAGTCCTTAATGCAATTCTTCAGATCCCCAGAGGGAGATCCAGAAATGCTGCAGAATAAACAAACAGGGGAAATAATGAATGGGAGTGGAGCAGGAAGGCAACAAAACAGGGCAGCGCCTGTAAGCCGTAGTAAACAAGTGCACATGCAGCTCCAGAACCGCCCCTTGCTCAGCAGGCTTAAACCAGCCGCCCTCAAGCACTCTTTTCCCCTGAAAGAGATTACGGCCTTGTCTAAATTTCTCTTTTCAACTTGCTCCAAGGCTGGACTGTGAGGTGTTCGCTCACGTGCTTTGAATGCATCATGCAATTTTTACAACTGTCTGAGAGCCCTGGTTTCCTCTGGCAGATCCACTGCTAACACTATTACCCAGCAGAGGAGAAAAGAAATGAAGCTGCTAAAATAACTGCGCATCACAGAAATAAATGGAAAAGGCATATTAGGTCAGGCAGTCCATGCCCCAGCTGGCAAAGGTTGCTCCCTACAGAATAAATCTGAGTGCTCTGTAGATCAGCTTTATATTGATATATTAGACTCCCTGTTGCAGATGGTTCTTTTTCAGCCCAAGTTTTGCTGTTGTTTTTTTCATCACCTTGACCCAAAGACTTTGCTACCATAACCTGACACAGCTTCACTGTATGGTGGTAACTGTTTATCCCTAGCAAAATTTAGTCCCTTTTCCTTTTCTGACCATTTTTAATGATGCAAAAGTTTTCTCTGGGCAATATAGAAATGTTCTACAAGGTCACTTGCACAAAATGTAATAAAGCGAGCTTACTGTTTCCCAGAAGAAGTTTATGTTTGAATTTTCCCCCTTTTTATTTAAACTGCTGTCTGCAGTGTGTTCACTTGAGCAGGGTTCAGCTGTGAAAGTCACGCAAGAGTCCTGACTGACCTCTCATAATATTGGGTTTCACACCGTTAACATGTGTTCCAGTCAGTGAAGCAGATATTCCAAGGTTTCTCTGACCTTTCTAAATATTGTAATAATCAATGGCCATCAAGTGACCCTGTCATTCCCTGGATGCTTAGACAGTCAGGTAAACAAATCCATGCTGACCTTCCGTTTGCATCCTGCCCTGCTGCCCATTCGTTCTCTTTGTTCTTCCTCTGGGAGGTCCAAGGGGGACCTGAAGGGGGGACCCTCTCCTCAGTGCAGCATAGCTGGAATGCCCTGACCTCGTCAAAGAAAGTTGGAGGGAGAGGCGGAAAACAACAGCTGAAATCTGGTGGTTGCTGATATTTGCTGAGACAATTTCATTGCCTTGGCTGCATCACCAGATCCAAGTTTCTGAATCGGGGTGGGTGCTCTGGCCATATCCTAACTCTGCATCAAAGCCAGATTCACATGTCAGCCTTCTCCAGCCTGCTCCTCTGTATCTGTGGAAATGAAACTTCATACATGAAGGCTGGACAGGAATGGTGGCACCTTCCTGTCTCGCTGATGCACACCCACGGAGTGCTGGAGTGCTAAGTCTAGATGTGAATCTTCTTCTTTGTCCCTTGTGATCCAGTGGAAACATATTAGCTTAAATCGTCAGAAAGATCTGTTAGACTCCAAAGTGAAACAGAGGAGGAGTGCTTACAGACTCAGGAGCAGGTAGGAGATAGTTTTAAGAAGCTGCTCCATATCAGACCTCAGGTATTGGCTTCTGCCACCCAATGGAGGCAGTGCCTTACTGTGTCCTAATTTGTCTGTGGTGGGATTGGGCCAAACATACAATCCAAATGTGCAAAAACCATTGAGAGAAAAGTATGCAAAACCTTTTTCCTACAAGGGTTTAAAACCTGCATCATCAGGAGAGGAGGGCGTTTTGAGGAGAGAGCAGGGATAGATTACAAGGAACACAGCTCTGTCATTTGAGATAAGGTGAATATCCTTCACTGTTTGCACATAAACATAGTATCTACGACAGGCAGCAGAGCATTCCAGATTTATTCTAAGAGAGCAATGGTAAACATACTATATAGGTAGCATGTTAGACTAAATTTTACCTGTGTGATAAATTTTGCAGTTCTGAAACAAAAGAAAAATATTTTCATCTAATCAGGTTTTCAAAAGACATAGGCCTTGTTGGGGCTATTTCACCATGGAGATAGAATATGAATTAACCATCTTTACAATTTGGTTAAGGAACAATAGCCAACAGAGAGAGACTAAAATTAAGTAATACATCAAGGTCTAAGCTCTTTGGGGTACCTAGAGAAGGTGGGAGGGAGGCAGGACCATTTCCAGTGAATAAGGAAGATGGGGGAGTGGGTCCAGATGTGAAGGAGTAGGCTATGACTAAGTGATTATTGAAAGCAGCAAGGTGTTTGAATATGCAGCTAGTTCCTTGAGCAGGAGACTTCCTGAGATACAGAGATGACTTTGGTGACGCTGCTAAAAAGAACTGGAAAGCAGGAAGAAGACGACGACAACGACGACGACAACGACGACGACGACAACAACAACCATGATAGAGACTGAAACAAGGCAATGGGGATTAGAGCTACTGCTGTCATAGACTGAAATGAGGAAATAGCATTAAGATGGCAGAAGAGGAAGTGCAAAGAGATTTGAAGTGGAGGAAGTTAGCTTGTGTTGAACTTTTCCCAGATTCTTTCAGTGGCACAGCATTTGGCAGAAGAGAAAATGGATTATTGCTGATCCGTATTTCTAGATTCCAATTTAATTTTAAAATGTAAAGAATGGGGTGGAGAAATGTATTTGTCTGCATCTTTTACAGCCATTTTGTCTATTAAAAGAATGACTTTAGCCCTTTAAATTTCAGCTTGTAACAGCTCTCCAATGAATCACACAGTCCTTTTAAGTAGATTCTATGTAATGGCTCTTACAGGCATCTGCTCAAACTGTATCCAATTAAAAAAATAAATCTAGGAACAAACTGCTCCCAGTTTCAGCTGGCTGACAGGTATGAATTCTACTTTCGTAAATGGCTTATTCCTGTTTTCAGTCCTGTTTATGGCCATCAGGCCAGGGGAAATTTATCATGTAACTTTAAAGTCATACAGCCTTTAAATTTATCTAATGTTATTATTTGCAAATAGAATTATAACAATGACATCAATGCAGTATAATAAACAGAACAAAACAGAACAAAACAACTCAGAAAACAAAATTGTGATAACATACCTTATTATGAAATACTACCAGGAATTTTTGGGAGTTAAATGTGTCACATTTCATTGTTTTGGGGGATAGATCTCATTGATTTCTGCCAAAATTACGATGCTTCTTAAAGTAAACAGTTTCAGTAAACACAAAACAAATACACAATCTCTGTCAGTCTTGATATCTCCCATCTCATGAGATCCGGGAAAAAAAGAGTTTACAAGCCTCCCTTACTTAAAGCCTATTCAGCATTAGCACAATTAACATCAGTATAGAATGGTGTAAGGGATGGAATTCTAATAATGGCATTATGGTAGAATTTTTGGCAGTGGGCTTAGTATTCACTCATAAATATGCCACGGTAAATTTTTGCACTCCAATCTCCCTGCGGTTCACAAGAGCTAAAGCTGCTGGAAGTGTAGCAACAGGGCACGCAAGTGTTAGAATTTGCACTTGTGAAATTTATAGGGACCAACTGGTTTTGCAGGTGTACTGCCTAACACTTGTGCGCATCCAGTTGCTGGAATATAAAGTGTGAGCCAGGAGCTGGTATGCTCGCCAGTGCCTCGGGTGTTCGGTGCCACCCCGAGGCAGCTAAAAGGGGCCTGTTTTAAGAGGGAGAGTTCTTGGCTCCATCTCTAAAACAGACCCTTATATGGTATGAAGCTTGGCTCTCAGAAACTTGGGTATCTCTAAACACTACACTTTTTAAAAAAGGCTAGACCAGAAAATCGTTCACACTTAGAAAATACAGGCATATAAAGTAGAGGCCCGGTACAAGGTCTTTAGATAATATAACTCATAATGTCAACTCAGGCACTTTTATTTTAACCATTAGACATAATCTCCAGCTCCTTATTTACTACCCATCTGCTCAAAGGATTTGTACTTGTGACCAGATTTATTGGGGGAGAGGAGCAGGGAAGAATAGGAGTGGAAGAGGTGCTGGAAGGAAAAAGAAGACCCTCCTATGGGTGATATGACTGAAGCAACCCCTGTTACTGTGCATTCCTTTCACTATTCAGGCTGCAGTCGAACCTGGCTTTTCTTTTGAAAAGCACAAGATGAAATTTTAAAGATCGAGATGTTCCATGGCCCCTCATTTCATTCTCCTTTCCTTTTTAAATATTCTCAAAAGCATAGGTGAGTAAATGAATATATCCAGTAAGTGATACATTCCCATTTTTAATGATGACTGCTATTAATGTATGATACAAACTGATTGTTGATGACACAATATTCGGACATAGTATTTCCTTAGAGATCATCTGCTGGTGACTCTGTTTCCATTTCTGATATACTTTCCTAGTAATTTTTCCCCATCAGTAGAATGGATATCATTCAGTGATTCACACTTTCAAAGAGTAAGTGAGCATGGCTTCCTGTTAACAAATATATAATTCTAAAATGACTTATTAGTTGACTCTAAGAGCTGAACAAATAATTTTTTTTTTACTCTGTGCATCAGTGCCAAATAAGCTCCATAGTACTCATAGTCTTTACATTTTAGAATTCAAGATATTTTGATTAGATACACTTTATTTGATTAGTTGTGCCTTACTGTTTCTGATCAGACTGTCTATCAAAAGTCATACAGTATAAGAATGAAGAAGAAGGAAGAAGAGTAATAATTTCACACATTCCTCTGCAGGACTGAACGGCCAAGGTCATCAACTATCATACGTTAATTCTAATAGCTTTGCATGAGAAAGAACTACTTTAAGATCAGTTGCACCCAAGTCTCAATGTGGCATAAAACTGTGAAATTGTATATCCAAACCGAGGATAAGCAAACCCTCCTGTGCAGAATCCTTTTTTTTTTCTATTTAAACCTTGGTATACTGTGGATCCAGGTGCAGTGGTGGTGGGGTATGTATCTATTCATATTCTAAGTCTAACAAGTCTGAGTCTAATATCATCTTGGCATTGTCTTCTGGCAATCACACAAATGATTTTGTGGGAAAACCTGTCCTGCTATGCTCCATCTTTCTCAGTGCGGACAGTGGCGAGGAAGCACAGTGCCGCGATACCCTGAACTCCCTCCTTCTGTGCTCGCTGACCTCCCTGCGTGTAAACATGCCGGGACTGGAATGCCGCAGGCATTTGGGTTTGGGAGCCGGCCTCTGAGGGGCAGCGGCAAGGAGCAGCTGCTTTGTGTGACAGGCTGTCACCCGGAGCTGGCGGAGCTCGCCTGAAGCCAGGGAGCCTTCTAAGGCTACGGAGAGGCTCTCCAGGAGGCTGGCGGGCTTGGCGGCAAGGCTGCCAAGTGGCTCTTCCGCCGATCCGCTGGTGGCAGCGGCTTCCACGCGCTCGCAAGCAACACGATACTGGCACATCTTGCCCTTGCTGCCATGCTGGGAAAAGCAGATTCGAACGTATCTGCCCCCTGGTCCTCTTTCAGAGTGCAGAAATTCTAACGCAGAGGTGTCATGTGCTGGGAGGCACGTTAATTTCACGCTTTTAAATTCATCTTAAAACTACTGTAAATGCATCATCAGTGAAATCCTACCCCATCAGTTACCCTGTGGTTCGACATGGGAATCCGACCTAGGCTTTCCTTTGCACGTTCATTGCCAAGCCAGACACCAAGATAGAAGTGGTTTATTGAGAGCAGCTTTTGCTCAGAGCATGTTGCAGGAATTCCCAGCTGCTCTCCGTGGACATCTTTATGCTGAAATTCACCAATAGAGAAGAATTGAAACGAACTTTCTAGCTGGGTGCTCATGAGGACAAGGTAGAGAATGGGTCCATAAATCAAGTTAATACTTTCACCCTCTTTGCAGATTTATCTCATTTTCAGATATCCTGTACGGCACAAGGATTTCCTTAAACTGATCAGTAAGAACATCCCTGTTGCTCTGGGAGAGCAGCAAGGGTCTTCTTGTTGCTTCACTACAAGTCCGTGTCATTTTGTGAAAATGTAATCTTTTTTCCGAGTATCCCGACGCTCTATTACATATTGTTTGTCATACATTCAAACTGAAACCCTGGGCCTGCAAATTTAACTTAAAAGCAACAAAGTATTCTATGCTGAGGGAAAAAGCCGATGTGACACACAGATTAACCTGGGATAAGAAAATTTGGCTAAATTGCACCAAACTGTCATCCTTTTGTTACCAAATATTTTTTGTGCCTGAAAACAGAGTTGTCAGAACTCCCTAAGCACACAGAATAACTCTTTAAATAGCCACTGATCATCATATCATTAGTTTCCTGTTCTGAAAACTGAAATGCCCTTTAATTATCCAGCTGTAGGAACATACAAGATCATACTAAATTTTGCTTAAGTACAGACTATTGCCAAAAAGGAAGCCAAAATATATAATTATGTTGGCATTAACATTTTATAGCTGTGTGATATCAAACTGCACAATGGCTGGAACATTCTGTGAAGGGCAACGCTGTCTGGGTAATGTAGCAGAAACACTTATCTAATAGCATGCCCTCCTGTGCCCTCTGTCAGAGCGCCAGCATATTAGTCCTATTATCAGCCTGCAAATATTGGAGGCTTCCACATTGTAGATGCTGCCAAAAGAAACAGTCTTCCCTGTTACAGGAGCAAATGTCTGTGCACATAAATGAAACTGAAGAGTAATTAGATTACTGTGATTCCAACTGACCCCTGTGCAACAAAATATTTGGGCTTGCTAATTTACATTAATAAAGATCCCACTATTTTTACAGAATGTTTGATTTAGTTCACAGGTCAGGCATTTTCCATAATACATTCTAAACAGACTATTTCAATCATGTAAGGAAGAAATGCCGAGGTGACCTCTCCTAAAATCGTCTTTAAAAGCACTGCTTGTCTCTTCTTTTCCCCTGCATTATAGATATATATATTTTTTATGCAGGATTATTATTTCATAGATTGTTTGGTTTTTTACTTGACAGTTTAAGCTGAATAGGTAAAAAAAAACAAACGATAACAAATACTTGTCCAACCAACACCCCCAAAAAACTGCCAGGAAATTGTTTAATGTATTTAGCTCTTTCATTAGAAGCATACTGTAATAATCTGTCATTGTATGACAGGCATCTTTGAAACAATTTCATTTAGTACAAGAAAAAAGGAACCAGGCTTTCTTATGGATCTCAAACAAAAAACACAAATTAAAATAAATTTCTCGTCTAAATTATTTTTAATAAACAAATAACAAAATGCACTTTTCAGGAATGAATTCATCCATTTATTTATAAATATTCTCATCAACACTGTAGAGTAAAAAACATCTGTTCACTGGAAGCCATGTAGCTGAATTCATATTAGCTTGTATAGTCAACCTATCTACTATTAAGCTCATCACATTAAAAATAAATCAATTGGTGGTCGAAGAAGATAAGAGCTTAGGAGGGTGGGTATTGTATGTAGTTTAGATTCTGTATTTGTAAACTTCCAAAGTATTTTCTTGAAACCTAAAATAATAAGCCTATCAAAACCAATCCCTTCATTCTTTTGCTTCAGTTTAGATGACTCTTTATAATCCTTAGAAGTCATCATAGGTGAGAAAAAAATGAAATAAAATCTTGATATTTTTAATGACTCCTTTGTATTGAGCACTGCCCATTTGTATAAGATTTTTCTGTTCTACAAACTATTCCTATCTAGAACTTCTGGGAAAAATGGATTCTCCTGGGAATAAAAACTGTCAGGTATCAATCTGCTAAATCCTGTCACTCATTAGAGATTCTGAAGAGTGTTCAGATTGGAGCAAGAAAACTTCATGGGATATTTGGGAGTTTATTATAAAAAGAACCAGGGATTCAATGACAAATTCATTTACAGTGGTCAATTTTGTTTTCACAACTTATGGAAGAATGCACTCAGAAACAGTTTAATGTAATATTGGAACATTTTACACACACTGTTAAATTTTGACTGTAGTAACAGTTCTTTTATACGGTTCTGGGTGTTTCATTATTGACAGTACAGGTTACCACTATTGCCTTGCAATACATATGGCTTTAAGCCTGCTCTCATCTAAATCACTGAGAAACATATTTCTCAGCTTTTGCCCTAAGCCACTTCTACAGTGCGGACAAACTGTGAGCACTGTAGAAAATCATCTCCCTCTTTTAAAATAAACTTCCTTTTTTTAGTCACAAGGAAGACTTGTAAGATGTCAGGAAAGAAAGAGCTAGAGATAGCTATAAAACCTAGCTATAATCCAGTATTCTGGGAAAAAAAAAAAAGAAAAAAAGAAAAGAAGAAAAAAGAAAAACGAACTGATATACAGGTTAAAGGTAAATTCTTCCTTATCTGAGCAGTGAGTCTTAAAAAAAAAAAAAAAAAAAGCCAACATGTTTATTCACATTCAGGATATGTACCATTAGCTCTTTTTCCTCTTCATAAAAGTAATGCATCAGCATTAAATCAGCACCCCCCCCCCAGTTAATCAGTGTCTCAGAAGAGTATGCAAGCACCTCACTTTTTAACAAGCAGTTTTGCGAACACCAGGATGGATGAAGCCTGATTTCCAATGGATTCTTGCTTGTAGTCAATGGATGTTTTAGTTTCTCATACAAAGGCTGCACAGTAAGCACCCTGCTACGTCCCTTGCTCTCTCGGTTTAATTACCTCTGGGTCTCGCTACACCCCTCTCCTCCTGCACCGAAATCTCAGGGCTCCCCAAGCCGCACTGAGCTCTTGGCAGCCTGGGGCTACGCTGCTGGCCGTGGGCCGGCTGCTGGCCTGGGGCTGGGTGAGCCCTGGGCTGCCAGCCGGGGGAGCTGAGCAGCCCCTGTGTGTGGCTCCCGGGGGCTGGGGTTGCTGCCTCTGGGGGGAAAACTGCTCAGCAGGAAACTGGGGCTCGAAAGGCTTCACTCCCTTAGGACAGCAGGCTAAAAATGCATGTTATTAATTTTCTCTTGGCAGAATGAAGTGGCAGGGAGAAAGCTGAGGTCTTGTCAAAGCAGAAACCAGATCCAGTAAGAAATCAGTGGAGGTGCCCCTGAGTAGGGAAGTGGGAAATTTGGGTTTAATTCCTTGTTCTGCTCCAGAATTTCAGGACATTCCCAGACAACTTGTTTAACATGAACTTCTTTATGAAACATGAGGATAAGGACAATTTTATGCATTCCATACTGCCAGCATGGCATGGCGTAACGCACTGGTGATTGGTGATGGGGGACCCGCTAGTGAAAATATATAGAGGGAATGCAGACATAAGCAGATTTGTATTGTAGAAGAGAGAAAACAAGAGAATGGTGATTTTATTATTATGTTCTCAAGAGGAACTAGGTTAATACTTAGGAAAATCTATTTGCAAACAAGTATGTGAAATCCTGTTATGTACAGACTAGTGCTTTTCCCCTTTGCCTATGAATATTCATGCAATCAATTTTAATTCACCTGACTGGAGAGGTGCTTTTATCTGAACAGAGATGGATATTCATACATGAATGCGGTATTTCTAAGCAAACAACTGAAAGTCAGACTCAGAGTTCCCATCTGGACGCAGTGTACCTGCTGGTTGTGTGAGTTAAGGACGTAGATATTTTGAGATCAGAAGAGAAAGGAGCAGGTGAGAACACCAGCAGCTTGCGAAGAGCCTCCGGTGCCTCGGTCAGCACAGGCGACAGTGACAAAGCGAGGTGGCGTAACAGAAGGTGAATGCTGATATGGTGGCAAACCCCCTGTCCTAGTGACACATTTAGTGTGTTTCAGCCTCAAAAGGCAGTGCTGCCTGCCTGTAGTGTGGGACATGTCCTGGGGAGAGGATCAGCCTCTGAGCACAGCTGAAGGGGACACAGTGTGCCTGGGTCTTAACTGATCTTTACACTTACGTGTCTTTGCCTGCAGGCTGAAATTGCCTCCAGCGCTGCATTATTAAAAGGCACGAGGGTCTGAATTCATCTTGTGTAATTGTGGGATTATCGAGGATGCCTAAATTAGGACTGTAGCCACTTCACACTCCCTCTATGGGCCTCTCTAACTATGAGATATAGGCACTGTCAGTACGCAAAATGTATACATAGCTTTCTTTGCTGTATATTGCGTAGTACTTTTTATAGACAGTGTCTTTTCATCTTACCCTTGCAGAGTCCACACTGAAGATGTTAGTTTTCACATTCTCTCTTTTTGGCTGTTTTGACAATTACTTCTTTGCTTTCTTCCACACTCTCCAAAGCATAGTCTCTAATCTATGCTAACCAAAAAGCCCCTATTTTTTATTTTTGCAATATCTAGTTCTCTCGGTGTCTAAAATCCTGAGACAGCCTAGTGTTCTGCATATTCCTTTTAATCTACCTCCTGAAATAATCCATCTTGTTGCGTCCTGAATCTTACTGATGTTTCCTCTGGTCTATTCTTTTGTCATGCTCCACAATTGCATTCCTGTCTGAGATCCATTCATAAGCTCATCAAGGCAGGAATTACAGCATTTATACATGTCACATCTTTGTTAAAATAGCTAATAACATGACCAGTCACACAGCTAGACTAGGGGATGCTGCAACTGAATAAGGAAAAACACTCTAAGAACAGCTTTTACACAATAACATCCAGCTCAAATGTTCATGATTGTTGCTTCTTAAACAGTTTCTACATATCCATAAAAATCATGATCAATACTAGCTTACAGACAGCAAAAAGAGGCATACCTGATGACAGTTCAGAAATGACATTTGGTCAGCTGTAATCTAAAGTGTCCAGTTTAGAAAACAAAGCTGATGTTGCAATCACATATAATATCTTGAAATTTGTATTTAGAAGCTAAAGTTATGTAAATTCAAATGGGAATTGGCAAGTAGGTTTCTAACAGTGTGGATAATCAATCATGAAGCACAACTCACTTGTGGATACAGTTGCCTCTCCATCACTGCTTTTTTTCAAATTGACCACAGACCTCTGTTTTGACCATTAAATCCTATAGTTCAATCAGAATTTATGATTAAGATAATTATTGACCAGGTCTTCTGGTCTGACTTATGCAGAAGGTCAGACTAAATTATCATGATGGTTCCTTGCAGTCTGAAAATCCATTTGGGGGGTGGGGGGGGAGGAATGGGGTGGGAGGTGGTGGTGTTTTGTTTTTCATTTTGCATTTTGTTCAAACAGCAATGATTTCTTGTCAGGTACCAGAAATTAGCAGATGTGGAAGGAAGACTAAAATAATCTCTCACTCTTACCACTGGGTTATATTCCATTATAAAGATATATTCTCTGTATGTTTCAGGAATAAAAAGGTATTTTCAACAAATGGTCAAAGCAGTCAAATACTTAAAAGACACTAAATAAAGAGTTTGTAAGATTTTTTTGACGGCTTCTCAAATACCATTGCCTGCTGGTCTGTGACTAAAGGTAGCATTATTCACTTTGTGGCATTGTGCTGATTGAATCTTCTAAATGCACAGTATTCCTTTCCTGGTCTTTATCCAAGTTGACTGTCTTTGAGGTCTCAGGGTGATAACGGTTTGATTTATATTAAAAATACAGATTTATACTACTGCATACAGAAAGGACAGAGAAAGGAATGAAAAAAGTGTCTCTAAAATATCCATTATCAAGCTACATTGTATGACCTTACTTTTATTAAACTTGTAGTGTTTGAACTAGCAGATCTTTCTGCTTGGAGATGACATAAGTAACTAACTTTTATATTTGATGTTTCAAAATTTAAAGTATTTCAGTAAAACAGAGAAAACACAAAAAAGGCAACAAAAGAGAGGTGAACTTCTGTGCCTCCAACTCTAGAAGAGGAAAGTTCTTCCTGTAAATTGTCAGCACTTATTTTTCAGATGACTGATATGATAGTGTATACTAACCACTGTTTCTAAAACATTTTAATCATTCTTAAATTTGTACAGTTCCTCTATAAAAGTGACATGTGGAAGACAGTTTCCAGTATACACGTATTTTCAGATGTGTTGTTCAAGCTTACAGCTTTCTTTTTTTTTTGCCAGAAAGGTCTGGAGCTGGCTTCTCACCTGGAGCTGACATTTGACATTTCAAGCACTCCCTGTTCTGAAATAATCCACACAGAAAAATCTTAGACTTTATAAATCTTTAGAAGATCTAAACTATACCACTACCTGAAATGATCCAATGTGTCTTCAGCTCATCAAAGTTAGCCAAGGGTTCTCAAATTGTCAGTGAAAAGTACAATAAGCTGAGTTTTAATTCATGTCATTAGAGAGGGGTAAAGCTGACAGAACAGCTTGGGGTTGAATTTAAGAATACTTGCTCCTAACTTCTGTTAAAGTTATTCTGTTCTCACTGCTACCTAACCTGAAATGATGAACTTTGGACAATTAACTAACATTTGGCCTATATAAGAGCCAGGCCTAGAGCGCAGCTAACAGAGGCAGCGAACAGACGCAGCAGTTCGCGCAGAAGGGCGCACGAAGGGACGCGCGAAGGGACCTTCGTTTCTGTTCCCTGTGGTGTAGGTTTCCTCAGGTATGGTTGTGACACGCCGCACAGCGCGTTCCCCAGTGGTTGTTGGAGTTGCTGTGTCAGAGGCTGGGACCCAGACCGACCCTCTGACAGYAGATGYRGCYCTRCAGGTCTSAGGCTGCAGGGAGYGCTTGGGGCCTCTCCGGGAGGCCTGGGCTGGCAGCCAGCTCTCCTGCAGGAGGTGTGCTGCTGTTGACGAGTTGTGTCGTCAGGTAAGGGAGTTACAGGAGGAGGTCAGTAGGCTG
>NW_020451040.1:165862-389589 GCF_003343035.1 Apteryx rowi | reverse complement strand
TGCAGCGTGTCACGATCATACTTGAGGAAGTGTACACCACAGGGAACAGAAACAAAGGTCCCTTCACACACCCTTCTGTGCAAACTGCTGCCTCTGTTCACTGCACTCTAGGCCTGGCTCTTATATAGGCCTCTCCCTAGCACTGACTAGAGGGTGCTTGACCCGCCCTAATCAAGGGCCACCGGGATCAAAGGCCCCAACTCCCTCTGGCCAGGGGCAACCAAGAGAGCTCGTTAGCAGCAGCCACTCCTAATATTATTCCTCAATAATGTACTGGACAAAAGGTTAAGAAATCTGGGACCAGCAAGAAGTCTAACACTTAAAATTTGCATTTATTAGATTTTTTTTTTCTAATAAATTAAAACCCTTTACCTTTTTACTATGATTTTTATGTTGTGTTTTTCTTATTTCTCTGTAATTAAAGATTTGTAGTAATGCATTTACAAGATTTTTAGGTCTCAGGACCACTTCAACAGAATCTTAGCTTGGAAACAAGAATTATGACCATTGCTGATATAAGTAGAATCTTTTCCTATAAAACACAATATTCTTTGTAGCATGTTAACTGTAAGAAAAATAAGTGTTGGTGGAATTGGAATGGCATATGACGATGAGAAAAGTGATAGTGGTATGTGATTAATTGTAATAAATGGTTTAGGCCTCAATAGTACTGAAGTAATGCAGTGTAATTTGTTGATTTAGATTCAGGCAGACTTAAGTGTGTGGATTTGTTAGTTTATTATTTATCTTAATATGTAATGGAATATACAGTCCAATGTACATAGTACCTGGGAAAGGAAAATACTTTAGTGAAGTAAGAAAATCGGTTATTAAAAGACCTAGCTGAAGAGAATGTCTCTTAGCAGCAGTTCCTTACAGGACTGATTTATTATAAGAGACTTGGATTGAAATGTTAGCAACGCTTGAAATATTCTGGTTAAAATCTCTTGCTGTTTAGTAACATCAAGGTGTGTGAATAGCTTCTCCCTTGCAGGATCTTTCCTTTGTCACTGAACCTGTTGTTATAGTGAAGAACAATCACATTTTTAAGCTCTGACACGTTTTACTTGAAATTATGTCTCAACCTGTTTTATGGGCTAGAGGATGAATCAAATAGGAATATGAGTTTGAAATCCATGACTTGCTGTAACTTTCTCTTTTTTTTTTAATTTGTGTTGCTTAAATATTTTTTGTGACAGTAAAGAATAGTATCATTTGTTTCCCAGACTGGTGTTCTAAAAGTAAACATGCTGACTTTCATTCAGATAACTGAAGGGTGGCTAATCAGAGATTAACCAAAAAAAGTATAATTAAAAAACATAGTTCCAGGTGTCCCAACTCAGTCTGGCTAGCTAGCATCTTCCACTGTTGTCCCTCCTTTATTTTTGGAAGTCTGTCTCTTCCTTTTTCTGTGCATTGTTTTCCTTCTCTCATGTATTTCATTCTTCCTTGACCTCTTTGTTGTTTGACATCTGTCTTATCTACCTAAGGTCCAAATACATATGTTAGAAACTCCTGGGATCCTGGAGTTGTCTGTTTTTCTTATTAAAAAAAAATAAAAAAAAATTCTATGACTTGGGAGTGTAAGAGTCCACTTCTTTGTAAATGATACTTCTCATAGGTACTGGAAGAGGTTGCTAGAGAATAGTGGAGAAGTGCTGTCAGAATCTGGCACTGATCTGGCATTGCCATTTGTGTGCCAGTGATCCAGGGAGGCAAGGACTGCTTAGTGCTGCCATGGATTTATCTGTACGTGTTAAATTGTTCATCACAGGCAAAATAAGCTTTATATAGAAGCAGGCATTTTATGTCCTACTCAGTAATTGTTATCATCAGACAGTGGGTCTTCACTGTAATTCAGACTTTAGATTCTCACACTTACCAAGGTTTGTTAGTCTACTGAATAGTTCTTTGTAAAATTTAATAATGATTTTAGTTTTACGAGCTTCACTAGAACACAGCAGAGCTCTGACTTTATTTAATATGAAGAAAAAACTGAAAACATACTGTTTGCTTATACTTCAATAAATAGTTGCTTCGCTTTTCTATGCAGAATTAGTGTAATAACTGCAGTGATTCTAGATGCCATGATGTTTTAACTAAGACTATTCAAAGGTTTTAGGGAGAAAGTGGGGGAGGAGGGCAGAAGCCTCTTCTCACTTCATGATTCTCACTTCAACCTCTAAAATGTTTTCAACAACTAAACCCCCAGATCACAGCATTGTTGAGGTTGGAAGGTGCTTCTAGAGATCACCTAGTCCAACCTGCTACTCAAAGTAGGGTCAGCTAGAGAACTGTGTCCAGTCGGGTTTTGAATGTCTCCAGCAGTGACCCCAGAACCTCTGGGCAATCTGTGCCAGTGTTTGAACACTGAACAATTTCAATTGTTTACTTTTAGAAACATCAGAAATGGAAAAAACAGTCATGTTTTGGAAGACTTATGGATGATTAGGAGATGTTATGTTTTCCAATACTTTTGTAAAAGGAGCAAAGGTTCTGAATTTTTAACAGAATATAAGTCTTTTGTCATGTTAACTCATCATCAGTAGGTGTTAACAGAAATATTTTGAAATGTCTGCCTTGTATCACTTCCTTCACTTTTCTGGACTTTTAAAACTCCGTTTTATTTGTTTTACTTTCCAGACATAGATTGATTATCAAGTTAGGTGGAAAATAAGGCTGCTATTCTGCTGCCAACCATTCAAAAGAAGAAAGCAACATCCTAAAAAATGCTTTTCTGGATACCTATGGATTTTTTGGGATCATTTTGTTATCTTAAGAGGAGACGTGGAAATGTGACTGTATATCTTGTAAAAAAATTCTCCATTCTCTTCCTTCTAGGTCTGCCATTTCTGATGTGCCCTTCCTGGTTAGGACAGGTGTCTTGTGATTTCTAAGCTTGGTGCTGTCAAACTCAGGTGGACAAAAAAAAACGAAAACAAGCTAATTCTGGAAAACAAAATGCCACGGAAGAGGAAAACTGGTGGGAGTCCCTCTCGGAAAAATGGGAATTTTGACAGAACTGCTGTTGCTGTATCCCCTCAAGGGGACCCAAGACCTTCAGTATCACAAGCAATGTACAGTGTCAATAAGGAAGAGCTCTTCAACAGCATGTCAGAAATGTTTTCTGATCTGGATCCTAGTGTGGTTTATATGGTTTTGTCTGAATGTGATTTTAAAGGTAAATAAAATACAGTTGGCATTATAGTTTTGTTGCATACGCAGATAGCTCTTAAATAGGGCAACTCCAAAAAACTTGATGTGGGAGTTGCAAGCATATTTGTCAGTTTAGTTTTTAAAGAGCAGGTGAGTCATAATATTTTGAAATCTTATACCTCTTCCCATGCAAGATTCTCCCAAGTTTGACAACATTTCTGTGAGGCTGGTGAGTTGCAGTAGCAGTGTGCTCTGTAAACGTAGGCACAGTTTAGGTGGCTTGTTCTGTGACACAGAGCAGGCAGAGGCAGAGTTGTGAAGAGTATCCAGTTTTTCCAGTTAGTTTCTGTGCCATATCAGTTAGACATGCTGGAAGGGTGTATTAAATTCTGCATCACAATTTCTTAAGGCAACAGTACGCAGTGTATGGCCCTGGCAGCTTTTCCTTTTGCTTAAATGTTTGAGTTGTTCTTTTGTTTTACTTTGTTTTGCACCATCATCTTGTGATTTCCACTGAGGATTAGTTTTTGCAGGATAAATTCTGTTTGTCATGTCAGTTCTCTGCAGCCTTGCTTGAACTGTGTTTCTGCCCCTACAGTCTGCCAAATTACTTACCTACTTCTGGTGGTCTCTTCGTTTATGTGTCTGTGCCCAGTCCTTCTGATCCTTTTGTGGTTTTGAAATCATCTTATATATGAGTTCATTAACTTATAATAAAAATAATGGGTGATATGCTGGATAGCAACATCTGAGGAGTTATTAAGGGGCGGAGAATAAATCATATGTGGAACATTTTAATCAATCTGTATCCATATGATCAGGTGTGATTAGTTAAGATTTTTCTAAGGATGTTTGTAAAGAAGTCAAAGATTGGAATTTCTCCTACGTATGAAAGCTACTTAGCCATTAAAAGGGCTACTTTTATTACTGTTTTTAGCTTACTTAAATTGTGCAGAGTTTAAAACTTAACACCTTTCTCATGTTGTTTTGTGCTTTTTTTTAATCCTTTTTTGAATTGGAATTGATGAATTTTGATTCATGCCTTGAAGTCTAATAAGATTTACCTTTATCAAAATAATAGCTCTATCTAGAACTCTATTGGAGAATTCAGTGGATATCTGTCTACCTGTCAAGGGATGTCCTATTGTAACTTTAGTATGCATGTTTTTTACTTTGGCTTGTGGAAACATGTCCGAGTTCATTATTGTGTTGTCCTTCTAAAACCAGGGAAAATTTGAAAGATAAGCATTGTCTTCACATGAGTAATAATTGTTAGTCTTGTATAGTAGACAAGGTGGAAAGATTTAAATAAAAGGAACATGGATCCCACTGTGCAAAGAGAGTTGTACTTTAAAGAACTTGCACTTTTTGCTGCGTTGTCCTTCAGAAAAACAGAAGCTTAATTTTAGGTCTCAGATGCTGCATGTCGTAGGTTTTCATTTTGTTCAGGCTGATCAGAGGCAACCTATACTTTGTTTAGTGGCTTTACAAAGTATTAATGCAGATACTGTTTTTTTTGAGACTGTTAGTTATGACACTTTCAGTTGGGCCTAGTCATAATGAAAGCAATTTTTATACTTGTAGCTCTTTAATCCTTTCTTAACTGAAATGTCTTTCAGTTAATTTGACATTATTTCTCCTATATGATATGTGTTATAAATAAGCATCCATTTAAACATCCAGTTCTGTTTTTTTGGGTTTGTTCCCCCCCCCCCCCAGTTAAACTTAATATTTCTTTAGTCATTTTTATGCTTATTAGGTTACTATTTTGCAGTATGTCTGCATTCAGTTCTGTCTTTATCTCTGATGAGAAACAGGTCAAGTGGTTTGTGGAAGGTTTGTTAAAATGTGAATTGGTAAGCTGTCTGACAGTCGTCTTAGTTGTTTTAAGTACTTGATGTAAAAATTGTGTTTACATCAGCTTGTGTTGCTTCAGTTGACCATTCTTTGTTCTCTTTACCTTATTCAACAGTAGAAAATGCTATGGATTACCTGCTAGAGCTGTCCACCCATGCAAAAGGAGTAGCATCTTCAAAAATCTCAAGTTTTGATTCAGTACTATCATCAGTAGCTCTTGTTAATCAGCAGAGGTCTCTTACAAATGAAAGAGTGGGGGAAAGTACGGCAGAAGAAAATAATTGTGAAGAAACAGAAGAGGTCCTATCACATGATGCACAGCTGACTGAAGAACTGGATTCCTTAATAGAGAATGCTTTTGTGAGATACAGTTTGGGTGATGAATTGCCTAATTCTGCAAATGACCAAATCATACTTAGACACTCTGTGGAACATGACAGTTCTAGTGGCTTTAATGAATTTTCTGAGTGGGAAAAACCTGGTTCAGGTTGCAATGCCCTGCTATTTCCACAGCAAATGGAGACAAATAATGAGAATTTAGAAAACTTCTGCTGTTCTCAGCCGCCTATGAGTGAGCTGAGCATCCACACAAAAGTTAGTTCACCAGCTGAATTGGACCCTTTTGCACAGACGTTGCAAGTTCCTGGTTTGTCAGAAATGTGTGTTTGTGATCTAGCTCCAGAAGTCTATAAACAATCAAATGGAGACATGTCATGCGGAAATTCTGATCAGACGCAAAATACTGTTTCAGACCATGAAAGTGTGACTGCTGCTTCTGGTCAGTCTTCCCAGAGGTCCGTGGAATTTGTAATAGCTGTCCCTGAAAATCCTAATTCAAAGTGCCTGGAACAGCACAAAGAGGTAATGCCTGCCTGTAACAGCCACCAGAGCGCTTTTCTCCCGGAGGTGAATGTCTCTCTTGAAAGATCCAGTTTCAAAACACCAAAACTTGTAGATTTTCAGCAATCTCAGCAGGGGTATAACTTAACTTTTTCTACACCATCATGTCAAACTCAGCAACATTGGAATCTCATGGCTCCCCAGTTTTATCCGTCCAGTGGAAGTCATAGCTTTGTAACTCCTGTGGCTGTTAGTCCGGGCCAGTGGAGACCTATTTCAGACTATAAGACTTTTGAAACAAAAGGACTTTGTTTTTCCTCTCTAGTAGTTTCCAATGCCTGGGATAGCAATCCTTCTTTGAAGGTATGGGGAAATCAAGATAGAAACTCAAAATTGAACCACTCGCAAGCACAGCAGCCACCTGTTTGTCACATGATGAGAAAAAAGATGCACCTTATAGGTCAAGTACTTGTTCTTCTCAGAGGCGTTCCAGGATCAGGAAAAACATTTTTGGCAAGGTAGAACATCTATATTGTGAGCTTATAAAAGAAGTTGCTTAATTGTTTTACGGGATTCAGTGGAGGCAGAGACAATTTTCTGACATTTGTAAATAGTTAGCATAAGCCCTGATTGGCAGTCACATGGTACATGCAACATCATGTGTAATAATAGTTGCTGAGCTGCTTGCAGCTCCTTGACCTCTAGTGGAAACTGAAATAAGAGGTGTTGGCTCTAACTTCTGTCACTGGCCTAAGGTCTGGAATGGAGTTTATGCCAGCAGAGGATTAGTGCAGTAGTACTTAGCTCTACCATTTTCTTCCAGTCCCTATCCATTTCAGGTGTTTCCTTCCGGTTAAATGGATGGAGATGTACCAAAGTCTGCAAAGGCAGAGATTTGCTTTCCCTGGTGGGAATTCTTTTCAGAGAATTTGTGCAAGTAGTATGTGTTGAACTGGCCAGATCAACCCCCTTTTTTTTCTTTTTTTTTCCCTCTAACTCCCCAAAAGCTTTGATTGTATTTAGACTTCTGTGGCTGGCATCTGAAACATTTGGTGCAATTAAGGCTGTATACATGTTTGTCAGTGCAAAAGTATGTCACTAGATTTAGATGGAAAAATCTTTCTGGTTTCTTGAAATGAGACTTTCAGGAGGCCTCTAGCAGCTGTTTCCCCTAGACATCTTCAACCTTTGGAGAACGAGGGAAATGATTATAGATCATCTTTGCCCTGAGGGTGACTCTTCCCTCATGTGAAGTTGCTCCTTCTGTTCCTGGTAATCAGCCATGCCATTTTTGTGCAAGAATCTAAATACATACATGGGAGCAAATATATCAGATGGGGAGGTGAAGGGAGAAAAACTATTTACATCTCGATCTTTCACAGGGCTTTGCTTGAGGATAATCCAGGTGGAATCATTCTTAGTACTGATGATTACTTTTATAAACATGGACAATACCATTATGATGCCAGTTGCTTAGGGGAAGCACATGACTGGAACAGGAAACGAGGTGAGAAATGAAGCAGGGATTAGCTTGCTTGTTTACCGTTCAGTGTCTGAGTGCTGTTTAAAAAACTGCCTGTCTTGTAATGCTTGTCACAGGATGAGCATTTATCCCATTTTAGAATTATTTTTAGTAAGTGGGAAAGAGTATGAGCACCAACTCAGGAGTGACCTGTCCATTGGGTGTTTTACACTTACAAATGCCCGTGTCTGTGTCAAAGGATTGTTTTTCTTCTCAGATTCTGTCACGGTATGTATTTTGGGTTGTGTCCTGTTTCTGGAGTGCTAATCTTTGCCATCTCCCAAGATTATTTCTTCTAGGATTAAGATGAACAATTATATATGCATATGCAATAAGTAATGAGGATGTTGATAAAAATAACACCTACACAGATTTTTTGTGCTCTTAAGTTTTTTTTTCTCTTCAGCAAGAGAATTGCAGTTGTTGGCAAATTTAAAACAAAAACTGTAAGAACAAGACAGAAGAAATGATGAATGATGTTTTTACCATAATCAGTGTATTTTTCTGATGTTGGTTTCCACTCAACTCTCCACGAAACAGCTATTTTCAAGCTTTTTTTTGCTAAATTTGAACTTTCCTGCTGTCAAATTTCTAACCTGAGGGAAAAATGGGTTAATAAGAAATGTGTGATTCAATGATAACTTTGATTGTTTAGACACATTGTAACATAGCTACAGAAACACGATGCTGTATCTCAAAGGTAGCGATTCTAAACATTTTATTACTGTGTATTTAAAAAAAATTACAATAATTCTTTTGATTTTTTCATATTTTATACAGTTTACAGAGTGGACTAATCTTAAGACTGTTAAAAAGCCAAGAATTTTGTATGCAACAAAGAAGTCCACTTTAAGGTGATCATGTAGTTTTTTTTAGTTTAATTTACTGATTAGTCATCTTGGTGCATTTTACATCTGCATTTTCATTCCTTGATTATCATACATATGTTAATTCAGAAGTATAATGCCATATCTCAGTAGTTTTCCATGTGAGGGTGGGGGATTTCTAAAATAAAAAAGCCCTTGGAACAGAAAGATCAAGCTATGGCAAGAGTTCTTTACACAGTGGTTAATCATTATAGATTATCTATTTGAAAAAAAAATAATACAAATTTAGAGAATTAGTTGAAAATGTTACGTGTCTACTCTATTACCAAGAAGTTAACTGTATCACATTCTTTTGTACATGTATGTCTTTCAGCCAAAGAAGCATTTGAAAAGAGAATGTCTCCTATAATAATAGACAACACAAACATACAAGCATGGGAGATGAAGCCTTATGTTGCTTTGGTTAGTATGATAACTTGAGCAATGTGAAAGGAGATTGTTGACCAGCATGAGAGCATATGTTTTAAAATGCAGTTATCGTTCTCTGTCCAGCTCTTGTTTCTCTTCCACAAGGGAGGATATAGCCTGGAGTCAGAAAAGTATCATACGGTATTATATTACATCATGTCATACTCTGTGCATGCCTGGGTATTGACCTGGCCTAGTTTCCAAGTGACAAATCCAAGTGCTTTGTACTTGGAAGCAAATACAACTTTTGTAGAGGAAACTAGAATTCTATTCCTCTTTGTATATTATCAGCAAAATTGTAAGCTTGTTTTTGTTATTACTCATATTAATTAGTGCTGATTATATGTTTGATGCTCTGTGAAACTCAAAAGCTCAGTCTTTTTTGCCTCTGTGTCAAATATTATAGGATGAGATTATCAACCAAACAGTGGGAAGGCTAATATTTTTGATGAACTTCATTCCTTAAAGATTAGTCTGAGGATCAAAATTGTGTTTATTTGAGAATAAATATAACCTACTATCAGAAATTTTGTGCCTTAAAGTTGCAGTGTTACAGGGAACTGTTATCAATGAGAATTTTTAAAAGCAGTTATCAGACGTTATCTTGCTTGAAAATATACAGATATACTTGATCATTTTTATTGAAGTGATGTAACCAAACTAAGGCACCTGCAATATTTTATTAGTAGTGTAGCAAAAAGTGGCCTGCTTTTATTTTGTACTAAGCATATGCAATCTCCATTTAACTTTCAGAGTTACATTTAATGATTTAAATAACTCAGCGAACTCTGTTGCAGGGTTCTCCTACTCCAGTTTCTGGATAACCTTTCCTTTTTACTTAATCATCTCTAAATGCATATCAGCACTTCTAGGGTTTAGCTCTTATTTTGCTGTTGATCACTCATCATTTTGGTTGGTGGTTTTTATATTTTTTTCTGTTTACAGAACTGCATTATTGAATTAACTTGGTTCTGATAAATAGAAAAAAGATATTAGAGGAAATGTTATACCTTTAACATAACATGTTATACCTTTCCAGAACATTATGACAATAAAGTTTTGTTTTAAAGAAGTACTATGAGTGTGCTGGCAACAAGGGAGGGATAGACAAAACATCCACTAATCATTATGCTGAAAACAATGGGTAGGTTTCCAATTGGATTTAGCAAAGGAATGAACTGGGGTGAGAACTGATAGTACTTCAGTAAGCGTCTTGCCCTCCTGTGATTTTCTCATACTCTGGCTTTAAACATATTTTTGGATAGTGCTCTAGCTTCTGCTTCTGCTGCTCATGCTGTACTAGTTTTGTTGATGAATGGATTTCATTCAGCAAGTTTGTGCCTCTGAAGAGCCCTGATTGCTTTTTTAAAGTGGATCTTCTGGGATTTCTCCTACACACATGCAGGAGCCTATGCAGCAGCACACCAGAGCTTTTGAGCAGATGCTCTACATGTTCTGCAGGATTAGTGAACAGTGAGACTTGCATCCAGATAATTTTTGTTAATAAAAATTTTGATTTTTATTATATTTGCTTCTGTTGACATTTGTCAAATTAACAGGTCTCTCAGAAAGACAAAAAGCCTCTGATTTTGCTGTATAGTGAAATAAAGGTATAACAAAAGTTCTTCCAGGAAATGCAGGGCTTGGGTAGGGTGCTAAGAAGTTTTTGCGAAAACAGGAATGGGAGGAAATGGCATAGTACTTGCAGTGTTTGTCTTGATGAGACTTTGGGCTGCCTTTCTCTTGTGATGAAACTAGACCATGTAAGGACCATATGCTTTACTTGTAGTCTTTACTTGTAGTTTCCCACGCTTCAGGAAGGCTGTCCACTATAGCTGCATTAGTGCAACTAATTGCTGCTGTTTTGGAATTGGCTTGCATCTGGTCAACTCTGAATAGAAACAGTGAGTTTGTCTCTGTCTATGAGAGACTGTGTAGACATGCCTGTAGCATACCTGGAAAGAGGAGATACTCTGCACTCTGTCTTGGGAAGAGATTGAACATTTAAAGGGATAATATAAAGAAATTTTAAAAAATCACTATAAATAGCACTTTTTTTTGTGTGTGTGTGTAGCGGGGGTGAATGTTAGCTTGAGTTACTTATTTAGATCTGGTATCTATCTGCCTGTATGTGATTAATACTTTACTGTGATCATGGTACACGTTTAAGCTTACAATAAGAGATGTATATAGATCATATATGCGCTTTGAAAAATCTCCATTTATATAATCAGAAATGAACACTGAACAAAAATATCTTATTCCAAATATTTAATTTGTTTTGAGAAATACAAAGTCTGCTTTGTTAAAGCTACCTGTTTTTTTGTATGCTGTGTGTTTTTTCATAAAGAAATGGCTGATTTGTCTATGTTTTGTTTTATATCTGTTTTATTCAGGCTCAGCAGTTCAAATACAAAGTCATTTTCCGAGAGCCAGACACTTGGTGGAAGTTTAAACCAAAAGAACTTGAAAGGTAAGAATATAAATGAAAATGTCATATTAGATTGTACATCCTTCTTGTTCTGTAAACTTGTATTTTTAAAAATGTACTGCTTAGTACAGTGGCTTATGAGGTAGTCAGAGATCAGTGAGGATTTTTGTGATTTAAAAAGTAGCTTTCTAATTTTATTTTGTTTTTTTGCATACAGTATTTATTTTTTTGCATACAGTATTAACTTTAGTGGGATTTTATGTAGTATTATGAGAATTTTCTCCTGTCACTTTAATTGCATACAAAAGAAACTGATTATTATCAATAGTGATTATGTAATGCTTCCATGACTGCACTTTGTTTGCATTTAAGGTACAGTGACTGCTCCTTTGGGATCCTGAAGTTGCAAAAATGGTGTCAGGTTGTGTCTGTGTTTGCATCCAGGTGATCTGTTGCCTTACTTGGAACATTTCTGCTGCCACTTAGTGTAGGGCAATCAGTACCTCATGGACTGAGAGGAACAAACCCTTGTTTGGGGGTGGATCAGCTTTGTTGTTTACCTCTTCTTTAGCAGCACCTTTTACACTGTCTCCCATAGTATACTTAGAGCCAAATAGGTGAGATATGAACTATGTAAATGGATGACAAGGTAGCTGGAAAATTGGCTGGATGCCAGGTTCAGAGGGTTGTGATCAGTCATATAATAACAGTCCAAGACGAGACTGGTGTCTCTCAGGGATGAATACTGGGACCAGTACTATTTAATGTCTTTTTTTTTTTGACTTGGATGATGTGATGAAGTGCACTCTCAGCATATTCGCAGATGATACAGTTTTTAGCAGAGTAGTTTGTTCAGCATAAAGAAGAAAAAGTTAAGGAAAGATTATATTGCTGTCTTCAGCTACCTATTGGGAGGTTATAGAGAAGATTAAAAAGGTCTCTTCTGAGAAGCATGCAGGGACAAGGACAAGAGGAAACGAACACAAGTTGGAACATGGGAAATTTCGATTACATATAAGAAGAAAATTTTTTTACTATGAGGTTGCCCAGAAACTTTGTGGACTCTTCATCCTGGGGATATTCAAAACTTGACAGGATAAGGCCCTGTGCAGGCTGATCTAGTTGGACCTGCTCTGAGTAGGACGTTGGATGATGTGACCTCCAGAGGTCCATTTCAGTGTAACTTATTCTGTGATTTTATTGTAAGCTCACATTGTGTGTCATCATCTGAATTTCTGTGCTTATCTTAAAGCTGGCCACCTTTCAAAGGTGGTATGGTAGATTATTTTCTTTCTGAAAATAGAACTTACTAGAACATGGCTCCAGTAGGAGCCAAGGACTACCTGCTTCCCGTTGACTGGCAATATCTTGTCTCTTTAAAGAGCAGGAGTTCCTCACTGTCAAGCCTAGATGGGCCTCTCAAATATTTCAGAGAGCTGAGAGTAGCTTTGGATTATTCAGAATCCACCCACTGGTTATTTTGGGCAACCTTCAACGTACATACCGCTTCCTTGCTAACACAGACCTTGTTTTCAGAAAGTAAAAAGTGAGAATCATTTTGGGGTAAAGTGCAATTAGGTAAGATGGAAAGAAAGTCCTGCTTTCTTCTGTGGCTCAAACTCAATTGGAACTTTCTTGTGTACCTTCAATTCCTGTTTTGTCATCATAGGCAGGTTTCTCTTGTTCTAGGCTGAACTGCTGCTGACCACATTGCTAGTTGGTATGTAACAAAATCAGTAGAAATTCCTAGCCAAAGGAAATTGTCCAGAATAACAGGTGAATAGATTTTCCTCAAGGCTCAAGTAATTCTTAGCTTAGCTTCCTAGGAACTCTTAGCTTCCTTCCAGAGAAGGAAGACTGAATTAGAAATCTTCCCTACCCAGTTTGGCTCCCTGCATCAGAGCCAGTATCTGATATGGTGTGCTTCTGATACTTATTTGAAGAAGATGCGTTATTAATGCCATTTTTAGATTTTTAGTATTAAGCAAAACATCCTCTTGCAGAAGAGGACCGCCAGATGGGGTGGAGAAGGCAGGTGGAGCAGCGGTTTGTCTGAGACTCCCTGTTCTGAATGACTTAGAGCACTGATATAGAAAGAATAGCTGTTTCAGCTTTTGCCGTGGCCCCCTGAATTCTCTGGTCAGTCTTTCTGTACACTTAATTTTTTATCTTCTGTTTAGTCTCTTTTAAAATACAAATCTGAAAATTTTTTTTTTAATTTTCTCTCTCTCTCTCTTTTTTTTAATCCAGGCGAAATATTCATGGTATATCTAAAGAAAAGATCAAAAGAATGTTGGAACGGTATGAACGCTGCCTTTCTGTTAGTTCAATCTTGAATTCTTCAGTCCCAGACAAATCAGAAGCTGCTCGGTGGAGTGAAGATTCTTGTCAGGAAGAAAGCTCTAGGTTAGACTTTTTTATTAGCTTTGTATTCTCAAATAAAAGAGTAAAAATGCAAACTTTGTAGCAGTGGAGCCTGGCTAATGCTATTGAACTGTGAATGTATTCCAAAAATTAGTTTAAAAAAAATGCACCACAATTTTTTCTTGAATTTTAAGAATTTGAAGAATTTGGGAAGGAACAATCAAGGGATATAGTCAACTTTCCACTGCTTTTTGAAAATCTTTCGGTACTGCTGTGTTACCTTTCAACAAGCTAATCTGGACTGACTTGTTTTCTCTTATCTTAGAAATGTGCTGTTGGATCTATACTGTAATTAAAGATACTTAAAATCTATAAAAAGATTTCAGAAATAATCTAGTCCCATATGCAGGTAGATTACTCTTTCTGAGTCTGTGTGTTGGTATAATATGATGCATTTGTCAAAAAGAGGGATTCTTAGTGCAGTAGGAATGAGTCATCTACTTGCTCTTCTGGAGTATATTTAATGTAGAATTGTGTAGATTTATGTTGGTGTATATGCGGGACTATTTTGTAGTGGCTAATCTGAATAATGCTGTACATGCATTATAAAAATGCACAGGAAAGATATTACTGTAGTTATGCCGACCATCTCGTATGTTGATCATCTCATTTATTTTTGCATACTTAATGTATTTGAAATGAAGTGGACTCTGGTAATTAATGGAGTATAGCAGATTGTGAAAGGCATTATGACAAGAAATAGCAGGCCACTTACTAGTTAATTTCTAGACTTGTTTAGAATCTAGCAATCAGAATTGTGTAACATCCATTAAATAAGCATAGCTAACAGGTTTGATTATCTAAAGGAGGAAGGCAGCAGAGTGCTTCTGTATATAACTAAATGTTAGGAAAGGGGAAAGACAGACTACTGAGAAAGTATTCTTAGCCCCCTGCTTAAGTAAAAAGGCATACTTAGCAAGTAAAGTTCTGCTTTACTTGTTTTTTTTTGTTTTTTTTTTTGTTTTTTTTAGATAAAGGAGTACTGAGGTTTGTGCTAAGTCATCTTAAATTTGTTTTTTTCTCTCACAAGATTTCAGGATGTGAGGCTGTGAAGATTTCATATGTATTCTCCATCTGGATGATTACAATGTGTTCTAACAGGCAGCTTTTGATCTGTGTCTTGAATAAGTTAAATATCCAAGCCAGAATTAAAAACGTGAATAAGGACAGGTGCTTAAAAACATTTCAAATGGGTGTATCTTTCATTCCAATTTGTCTTTCAGAAAGAGAGAGACCCATTATGATGCAAAGGAAGAAAGACCTTTTGCTTCTAAACTGGAGCCTCTTGAATTAGCTGAAGATAAAAAACCTTTGTCTGCTACTTCTTTAACATTAGAAAATAACTCTGCTCCTGAAGGTTTTCATAAAGAGGGCAAAGAACTGGAAAAGAACTCAGTGAAACACAGTTCTGAGAACAACACTGTTCAGGATGACTTGGATATCTATTTGTCAGACTGTGAAGGAAAAGTACTGCCTTTGGAGAAAAAAGAAGAAAAGGGAGAAAAAATAGAAGGAATTACTGAAACGGAAATGGGTGAGGTTGATGTGACAAGCTCTGAAGGGACTGTATGCTTGTATATGCCTTTTTCTGAAAGAGCTGAAGAACATAGTGATAACAATGTTGTCAAAGTTAAAACTGAAATTGAACAATACAGTGAAATACATGCAGAACCAGAATTAACACAAAGAAATAATGTAGTTGAACCAAGCAGTACAGCTTTGGACACATCAGGAAAACCAGAGTTACTAAACTTTCTGGGGGATTGGCCTGTAGAACAAACAATGGGACAGAGAGTCAAAAGACCTAGAAGACTAGAAAAATCTTTGAAGAGTGATAAGGAAGGTGAAACTCTCAGTCAGCCTCCTCTTGAATTAGGTAAGGAACAAGTGGGCCTACCTGATACCTGTACTATTGAAAAGGGACTGGAGGAAGAAAATTTGTCTGTTAGTTCAGATTTGCAAATGGTAGGACCTTGGCCTCTCTCGGGCTCTTTAGAACAGAGACAACAAAGGTCAAGGAGAATGAGAAAGACAAGTCTAAATCAATCAGACGAAGGTAGAAATACTAAAGGTGACATTAATAGAAATGCTCTTGACACAGTAGATGTGCTTCGTGGGACACCTGTGAACACCCTGGAGCTGCAGGATACAGAGAGATTGCATTTTCACCAACCTGAAACAGTAGCTAGTGAAACAGTCAGCGAGAAAAAACTCCAGCAAAATAAGAGAACGAGGAAACATCACAAATTAGCCCTCACTTTTACAAACAACAATTTGCCTCCTCCCAAAGCAGAGGAGCAGTTGTCTGTGCTTAATTCCGCAGAAGAGAAACATGACACATGGTCATGTAGACAAGTAAGTAGCCATTCGCAGACTGAATCACAGGATTTTGCTCTCCTGTGGAGACTAGAAAAGAAAATGCTTTTTCCTGAGACTACCAAAGTGTTGCATGGCAGACTAGATGGCTTCAGACCCAAAGATGTAGATAGTGCCTCAGATTCTCAGGAAAAAATACCCTATCGAGTTACATATGATAAAAGTACATTCGTGGAGGAAAGTGAACTTATCGATATTGATGAGTCTGAAAAGTTAAATATGCTGTGCAAGCTCTTTGAGTCTTTTTCAGTTGAAGCTCTGAAAGATTTGTATGAAAGATGTAACAAAGATATTGACTGGGCCACAGGTCTGCTGTTAGACTCTGATGAAAAGCTATGCAAAGATGTTGATACTGAATGCTTGCAGGTAAGAAAAGCCAAGACAGTTGTCACAGACCGTGATTTCAAGGCAAATGCAAACTATGGTGAGAATCTCAAAAATTCCAAACAAACCCAGCAAGTAATTGGGACTGAAGATATTTCTGAGCCTTCAGAAAACAAGAACTTATCAATCAGCATTGCAGAAGGTAGGACTACCAAGGTAATTGTGACAGATGCTGATATATCTGACTCATTAACTACTGTCTCCATGAATGATTCAGTGGAACACAAAAATTCCAGTGATACAGCTCCTAGAATTGATGCAGTTAGCTCAGCAGCAGATATCACTGAGCAGTCCATTTCAGAAATGCAAAAAATAGACAGGCAACCTGTGAATACTGTTGAGGAAACAAAAAATAAGCAGTCAGGTTCTCAGCTTGATGTAGGTTTATGTGCGCCTGTGACTTTACCTCATGGTCTTAACACAGCTTCTACCAATTCAAAATTCAAACTAAATAACGAAAGTGACAATAACCCTTCAGAAAGCTATGCAGAGAATGTCAAAATAAATAATACAACTGCTTTGTTACTGGAAATGGATCAAACATCTCAGAAGGATCCTACAAGTGATAAAGAACTGGAATCTGATAAAGAATCCCAGTGGAGTTCCAGGGAGACATTTGGTAAAGAAGAAAGTGAGACTCCAAATTGGGATGAAGATAGAACCAAGATACAAAACCCTTTACCAGTACCATCTGTAGCCTTCAATATAGATTGCCTAGAGCTAACATTACCTCCTGAGCTGGCACTCCAATTGAAAGAAATATTTGGGCCTGTTGGCATTGATGCAGGTATGGACATAATTATAATCCATATTTTTGTGAAAAATTAAGTTTGGCTAAGAAAAACCTTTTCTTCTTTTCCTTGTTCTTCCCTTCTTCCATGATTGATTTTGGGAAACAGAATTGTGCAATTCCTCGTGATACTGTTGTTCTGCTTTTGTTAATTTAAAAATGGAACTGAACCAAGCATGGTGTAAAATGTAGATGCAGTAGTGCTACCTTCTGCCTGTATCTCTTCGTCCATGTGCAGACTTTAAAAGCATGAGAAAATACATTGGCTTACTTTTCTTTTGAGCAACAGGCCTTTGAGCTTATTTTCAGACTCTTGAAGGATACTGAAATGATGAGGCTGGTGCAAATGATGACTGTTTAGCACAAAAAAAAAAAAAAAAATTAAGCATTGGCTAAATTGAGGAAGGGGAAGACAAAGACTTTATTTAAAGAGAAAATTAAGTAAGACTATCCCAAAAGATGAAAACAACAAAACACCACACCAATCTGCTGGGTGAGCATAGTGAGGAAAACCATAAGCAGCTTGAACATGCATCAAGATACAAAATGAAAAGTGAAGACTGATAGAAGAAGGCAGGAAAGAAAACACAGGGGATGAAACTTATTTGTTTTCTCTCTCTCTCTCTTTTTTTTCTTCTCTTTTCCCCTGAAGATCACTTGATGTGAAGCCTTAGATACCTGATTTATTGGTGGGTTTGGCTGCTGGCCTTTCTGCCTTCCATCCACACCCCTCCAGGAAAAAAGTTTGTTTTTGCTAGCAGAAAGGTGTTTTTGGTGTCTTAGTTCTATGCTGCTTTTTTATGATGTATATACTTTCTCCCATTTTCTTTTGGAAAGTATGAGAAATGTAACTGTATCAGAAAGGTATGTCAGGAGAAGGATGTATCATGATACCATGATCATTGCTCTTCCTTTTCTGCTCTTCCTTTTCTGCTCTTGCACTTGGCAGTTACTTGAGTTTTTTTCAGGCATGACAGTTTGTGCAAATCTCCAAAGTGCAAATTAATAAGTACTAAGCTACTGTACTTTAGTTGCTTGGATAAGTCCTTATAGAATGCCTTAATGAATATATTTTCTTCTTTCCATAAGGGTCACTAACTGTTGAGGACTGTGTGGTTCATATTGATCTGAATTTGGCAAAAGTGATTCATAAGAAATGGAAAGAATCTATTCTGGTCAGTAGCTTTCTTAGTTATGAACCATTACGCTTGCGCTTTGTCAGACCAGTTGTCTCCTTATTTGTTGGTACAAATGTGTTTGTAAGATGTAAATATCTTTGTGAGAACAATAATAGAATATGATTATAATTTGTGAACTATGTGGAGTATATCAACATGTCATATAGGGAATAATCATCAGAGCTGTTGAAAGTAAGTTTCAGGGGTGAAGAAAGTGCCCATAACAAAACCAGGATTTTTTTTTAAAAAAGAGGGAGGGTCATTGTATACAATTTCTCTAGAAGATTGTCTAAAAATCTTGTCTAATCATTACTGGCCTTTTGAGCTGGAAGAGGAATTCTTGGTATGAATTATTCTGTATAGAAAATGTCCACATGTACAATAATTGAGAAAAAATTTCTACCCTCACAGTTTCATGTCACTGTACGCTCTTCCGTAGCCTTACAAAGCACAGACAGACACTTTTTGGCAAAGTTTTCATTTGTTTTTTTTTAATTACAGTTATGAAGTCTTAGCACTTCCTCTAGGGGCGTGTTCCTCTAGTTTGATATGTTGTTGGAAATATAGCTGTATCTTTCAAATGTTACTTCTCAAATATTTTTCTTAAATACAGTTCTTTTAAAATATCCAATCTTTGAGAAATACTATGAAACATCATTTTGAAGCTGGTTTACCTAGAAGCTAACACTTGCTGCATTTTGCTGGGAAATTCTATATTTATTGCTTCTTAACATTCATTGTTTTGCTATTTTTATTTAGAAGCGTCAGAGGAGAGAAGATGAATCATGCAAGTTGTTTGCAGAAGGTATGCTATGTATTTTCCTGTACTGTAAAAATATTTAATTCTTTAAAACTTCAGTAAGGTTGCAAATATTCTGGCTGTTGAAAAATGGTGGATTCATTTGTTAAGTGAGGTTTTTATTTATTGGCCTTGGTTCCATTTACTGTTCTCTTAAAGGTATAGAAAAGAAAATCTGCTAATTTTAAGCAGTATTGCTGATCCCAGGTAGATACAAAGAAGTAGTACATCTTTGTGGGTACTTAAAGGGAGTCTCTGTGGGCAGAGCAGGTACTGCTCCAGGCTAGAGTTACTAGCAGGGTAAGATTTCTGCGGGTCAGGGAGGCAGGTCAGGATTATGATGTTCACAGCTTCTTTTTGTCCTTCTTGGAGGAACTGATTATAGCAGGAAGATACAAGTCCTTGTTCAGAAAGCATTAGAATCTCTGGTAATCTTAGTTTCCAGTCACTCAGCTCCCAGGAAGAAATGTCTGTCTCCAGCACAATCCACTGCGCGTGCGTGGACCTGGGGGGTGACTCAATTGCAGCAGAGATGCAAACTCTCCACCCGGACAGCCAGACGACGCTGTTAGCACTAGCTCGTGGAAAGTGTAAGATCAGGTTGTTACACATCTGTCCATAAGTTCTAGAGGGAAGAGGCAGGCAGGTAAACATGAGTCAATAACTATCTTACAAAAGTGAACAAACCAACCCCCACACTTGCGTGTGTGCAAGATAGCTGTTTACAGCAGTAAGGTAAATCTTAGCACTTGAAAATTCAGTTGGAATCTAGTAGTTTTGCTTTTGTTTTACAAAATAGATGAAGAAGATCACATAGTCTTTGGAAAATAGAAACAAGTATGGTAAAAACACTGCATTGCTTTCTATTTTAATGATAATGACATTGTTTTAACAAAAACAAAACATCTAGGATAGAAAAAACTTACTTTAATTACTTTTGGCCTTACTTGTATAAGAAAGTTAATAATTGTTTTATTTGTCACCTCTCTTTCTATTGCCTTTGAAGGTCCCACTCTGAGTCAGCAGATAGATACAGATGACTCAGAAATGCAGTTATCTCAGAACACAGACAGTAAAATGCAGAAGAAAAAATCTAGCTGGGTTTCAGACTCGTCTAATGACATTCAGACTAAAAAATCAGCAACATCAGAAGTCTTTCCTTTTATGGATCACTGGAACGCTCAGATTCATAAAGTTTCTCTCAGACAAATAATATCTGAAGAAATAGCCATGCAGGAGAAACAGGATCTCGTATGTATATTACCAGTTTTTTAATGCAGTATAACTTGGTTACTGTTAGTGAAGCAGAATATGGCTTATCTGGTGACTCATCTTTGTGCTGCTGATGACAGCCTGAATTCACAAGAGAAGTGTGTGCCAGCTGGCATTATTGATTACTGTAATACAGAAGTTTGCTTGTGGTTGATGTAAAAAAATATATATATATAAAAATGTAATATTTTGATTGTTTCACAAACAGTTCATGCTGAATTTCGCTGTACGGRTTAGCATTTGCATTTGTTTGAATTGTGTTTTTTGATTGCTCACTTTAAAACAGAGAGAGATGATCAGTGTGATTTTTCCACACTTCTTGGTGGGAAAGCTGTATCAAAAAATTTAGCTCTGTGCCCTGTTTGTTTAGAAGTTGATTCTGACACTTTTTGTAAGGAGAACCCACAACATTCCTAATGGATAATACATTTTTAAAAAGTTTTTTAGATTCATCTCAATCAGTTTTTTTATACTGACTTCTGAGCAAATAGTATTTTTTTTCCTCAAATTTTTGTTAATTTTGTGTTTTCTGTAGTTTCCATATTCTAGCTGGTGTGTGTGTATTATTGTCCTCTACTGGATGACAGTTCATAACATGAATTTTAATTTTTGGTAATTGTCCCTGATAAGTAGCTGTCCTAAAAAGAGGAGCTCTGTTTTTACTGACATATGAAGTTGGATGTTACTAGGTTGTACTTTAAAAGAATGACTTGTGGGTTCTTTCCTTGAACGGCATGTATGTGGCTGACTGATAACTGCAATGACCGCGGATTTATTTTCAGTTTGAATTCATGGAACTTGGCTTTGTTTTGGCCTTTCTTTTTTTTTTTTTTAATCTAAGTATTGGAATGATCAGTCCTATTTATTCTGGGCTATAATTAGGTTGTCTGCTCAGCGTGACTTCACAAATGTGAATGTTTATAACAGTATAGCTACAAATAACCTACACCAAAACAAAACTGTTTCCTGAACAGAAACTACAAAACAGAACTCCAAACTGAAACACCTTCTAAAAATCCTTCTCATTTTACTTCCTCCGAGTTATGAGGGAGCTCCAGCCTGGTGGCTTCAAACGGCTGCAAAGTCCTGCAGCAGTGTGTAACATGACTCGTCTGTCCTCTTTTCTTCTTGTCAAGTCAGTATAGTGAGCTGATACTGACTTGTCGTTGCTGTGGGTACATGCCTGTTGAGTAGATATTTTTTGAAATCGTAGCAAATAACAGTGTGATTAGATTGGCTACACTGTTAATATATTTTGTTCTAATCGTGAGCATGTAATACTACTTCCTTTGTCTTCTGGGTAGAAACGTGTTCCTTCCACTGCAAGAAAAGACTGTGCTGCCAAGCTAAAGGAGAAGCAACTTTTTGAGATGTTTCCAACCATTAATCAAAATTTCTTAATGGATATCTTCAAGGACAACAAGTAAGAGATCTTTAAAGTTCTTTGCAAAACTGGTACTCAGCAACGCTCTATAGTGCACAGCTACCGTCTTAAATATCAAGAGTTAAGAAATTGCAAAAGAATGGCTTTTTTCAAGCTAGCCCTTTTCTGTAGACCTAATTAAAGGCAAAGCTAGTTGGTCTTCAAAAGCAAAAAGGATATAAAGACTGTATGTATACACTTGTTTGATTCTTTGAGCAGTAGACTTTCTCTCATCAGGAGAAGAATGTCTGACTGTCAGTGGATCTGCTTATTTGCTCTAGAGCTGCAGTGAAAATGAAGTGGGAGAAATTAGTGGCGGATGCTAACAGTGGGTGAGCTCACAGCAAATGACATCCAGCCTAAGAGGAAAACTACCATGGCCTGATGTTAGCTGCTAATACTCTCAAGGTTACTACAGTAGCTCTGAAGGAATGAGCCATTGCTTCATCTCGTCCATTTCTATTTTCTGCATTATATTACCAGGGTCTGTGGCTACCTTCTTAAATCCAAGTTCCTGAGAACAGAGCTTTTCTTAAAGAAACTTTTCTTCCTTCTTTCATCCTTGACGAGTTGCCTGTCTTTCTATTCATATGGGTTTGCGTGCTTACTTGTCAGTCTTTCTGCTTGCCCAGGTTGTTATCAAGACCATTCCTTGTGGAATGTCTAAAATATGTTCTTTATCCATCTCTACCACTCAGACATTTCACCACCTCTTGTTTTTTCACCTTCTAATTTCTCTTCACAGTGAAGAGAATTTCCTTTCCCAAAATCTGTCTTTACTTTGGATCAGATTTCTTCTTGTCTGCTTACTGAACAGCATGAGGAACAAAGAAAAAAGAGGACTTAGTAGAAATCTGATGGCAACTGATGTCCTATTCTTATTGCATTAAATTTCATAATAAAGCTTGACTGGAAATACAAGGGTTTGCCTGCACCACTGTTTCAGAAAACTGAGCTAGCTTTAGACTAGTTTGTACTATCTAACCCTGGCCAAGGGGAGTTTAAGATGAAATAATATATCTAGCCCAAAAAGCAGTGTTTACTTCTAAACTGATGTCTGTTTGATTAAGGTATGATACGATTTACTTTAGTATTTCTGTGTCCTTGTAATATTCAAGTGCCCCTCAATCACACCTCTGTCAACCAAGATTGCATGTGTGTTGATGCCACTAATGCAATACAGTGAGTCTTCAAGATTTTTTGTGATAAATAAGATGGAAAATTCAGTTTCAGTGCTTTATTTGCATTGACATCTATTTCTGTAACAATATAAAGGTCCATAATGTGTATTCTAACAAACGTAGCAGCTATTAATGTGCTTGTAAAGTTACAGATTTTACTTATTCTTTACAGCTATTCTTTAGAACAGACTGAACAGTTTCTGAACTGTGTTCTGGAGGCAGATCCTGTAAAAACAGTTATAGCTCAAGAAAGTGTTCAGCAAAATGAAACTGTTCCTTACTGCAGTGCTGCAAAGAACCGGGAGAAGAAGGTATTTTTTTGATAGTAATTACAAACATATCCAAAGTCATGTCAGTGAAAGCACTCTGCAATGCATACTTAGCTTCAACATTGCTAATTCCTACAGGCAAAAAAAAATAAGGAAGAGGATGATGCTCTGAGTGAAATGATTTTCCAAGACTTTGAGTATCCACAATATGATGATTTCAGAGCAGAAGCTTTTCTTCACCAACAAAGGAGACAGGAATGTTTGAAAAAGGCTGGGGAGGCCTATCGCATGGGTATGAAACCAGTGGCAGCGTTTTATGCACAGCAGGTAAATGTAAATTTTGTGCTTCTTTTCTCAATTTAGAGAGATACTTAAATACTGAGTTGGAAGTGATCAAAACAAAATTTTCCCTACTACAGTTGATAGATTTCTCCAATTACTGTTCCCTGCATATGGTTGTATTGGAAAATCGCCTTATAATTAAACTCATCTTCATTAGTAATGATGCAGCTAATGTAACCAAATTCTGTGTGAGACCCCAGGAAATGTGATAATTAAGTGCTCAGTCACATATGCTCATTTTCATGTACATTTCAATCCCACTCTTGCATCCCCATACTTGCAAGTACCAAGATTTTTTGTCCGCGTGCTCTTGTACACGACACAGAGTAAAAGAAACATCAGCTATTGAGTCCTCCCTGTGTCTCTTGGGTTCCTCTTGATTGGTGACAGTAAACTGTTTTTAGATGAGTCTTTTTTACTTTTCAGGAGTCAAACAGATATCATGATCTGATCTTTTGCCTCACAATCTTACTTTCTTCATCCTGCATAAATCTTGGGCAAAGTTGCTGCCCATTGGCTTTGTTTCCTCATTTTGGGTAACTTTATGGCTACAGTCTGTCTTCCTGTTAGGATAATATAGTGTGGTATGCCACACTTTTTGCCATCCTTCTGTCACTGGAATACAAGTCTTCTGCTGATGAGTCTTTTGTGCTCTGGCTGTGGAGCACCGGTCTTCTGGTCTTGATGTAGACTTTTCTTCGTGTATACTAGTTTGATTGTTGTTGATCATATTTTTGGTTATGAATACCAACCATTTTTGTAACCCTTACTGTACATTGTTTCTTCTGGTGCCTTCACACACAAGATGTTTCCATTCGTACTTCATTCAAACCACTCTTAAAAATTCTGTTACAGATCTCTACAAAGGCTTGTCACTGATCTAATGGCGTATATAGAATTAAAGGTGAATTTTTATTGAAATTTTTTCAAATTATGAATTACCTCATGACGGAACAAAAAGATAGTAAACTAGTCACTCCTGAATTTGCTTATTATCTTTAAAAAGCTTTCATGCTACTTTTATAAAATATTCTAAATATTTGGGTTATTACTATACATGTGTGAAACACTGAATATCTGTGTCTTTTTAATGGACAACTTTTATATTCCTGGTCTATATGTTCTTTAAGTTTGGGGAGTTCCTTAACAGAGATCTGCATAGTTTTTGGATAGAAATGTAATTTCAAGTCCTGCCTTGCTGTTTGTTCTTAGACCTAAGGACAATTACACTCTGGAAAATATAATATATTTTATTTTAGGTAATTAAAATGCAAACTGTTACCTTTATTCATGAAAAATACTTTGATCTTTATGCTTGGTGGTCTCAGTCTGTCCTGGTAATCCTTTGCAAGTGAGAGTTGTGGGGCTGATGTCTCTGGTTTGATGCTAATACGCTTCAGATGATTCATTTTAAGAGAGTATAAGACAGACTGTCGCTTCTGTTCTCTTACTTGAGCTTTTGCCAGGTCAATACCTAGAGTTAAGTGTTCCATTTCTTTTCCCACTGTGCCTACAGATCTTCAAATACATAAACTGTTGCTTCAGTCTCTTGCATACTATCGCTTCAAAGTTCATAGGAAATAATTGGTACTGTTCATGTTCCTACAGTGTGTGATGTGAATAACTCTACACTGCTTCTCACTCCTAGTTCTGATAGGGACTATGTTGACCTTGTCAATCATAAAAGATCTGTCAGAAAATGAGTAGAGAGACTAGGTGTCTATCAAAAAAGTGTTTGCCCTTCTTGGCTAGTCTGATTTCAAGGGAATGTGTTGGTAGAGTCAACCTCAAACATAACACCTGGGCTATTTGTCAGTTTCTTGACATGATTTCATTAAATTTTTAGCTAAATATTTTCAAAAATTAAAATACCATTTTTAGGATAATAATTTGAAAATCAATATGGAGTATGACTTTCTTGAGTTTATGTAAGGATCTTATGGTTTGTGCTTTTTCTGTGAGGATTTCTTTATAATTTCTTCTTTGTGCTAGCTTTGAGTAGTTTCTTAAGAAAAAATTCCATGAAATCTCCTTGTGAGTGGGTCTTACTGAGCCTCTTCCAAGTTCTGTTGTGATTATAGCTCACAGTTTGAAGCAGTGAAATCTAAAAGTGCCCTGCCAGTGCTATCATTTTGAATCTCAGCAACCAGTGTGGAGCTTAGATTATGTCTCAGAGTGTAATGGTTGATGTGCTTATGAATAAAGGGTCGCCTTCATGAGCAGAAGATGAAAGAAGCCAACCATGCTGCTGCTGTGCAAATCTTTGAGAAAGTAAATACTTCCCTGCTGCCTATGAATGTGTTGGATCTGCATGGTCTTCATGTGGATGAAGCTGTGAATCAGTTGTCCAGAGTGCTGCAGGAAAAAAGTGAAGGTAGGGTAAGCTAATAATCTTTAACAAAAAAACCCACAAACCCACTCTATTTTTCTGATCACCCTTTTTTCCTGATTTCCAAGAAATCACTATGTATGGCAGTATCAGAGTGTCTGAATGTAATTGAGCAACTTATTAGAACAACTGGCTTTTTGTGTTGTTTCATTTTTAAAGCTCCCACACTGAATTGTTCCTCTTTGACATGACCATGATTCTTCCTCCCCTCCCTGTGCTTCTTTGTAAATCTTCCTTTTCCTTCTGTTTTATTCTCTTTTTTTTATTGAAGACTTGATCTGTCCCTTACTGATCTTCTTTCCTAACATTTTTAACAGAATAGGTAATGCAAGCATTCATGTCACCTTTGCACTGCTTTGTCAGAATTGTTTTGCTTTTTTAATCTTTAAAGAGAAATCATTATGTTGGAATTCTAACCACAATGGTTATATAGTCTTCAACTTTTACATGAAAGTGCACAGGTTGAGCCATCTTTCAGTAACTTTCGTATAGGTTTGTCTTAGATATACTTTTTTTCAATATAGGTTAGAGCTTATTAAATTGTATTATCTTGTACTGCTCCTAAAATAGTATTTGTATACTTTTAGCTGTAATATAATGCTTTTTAGAGTTTTATTTTCCTGAAGGTGTGCTTACATCAGGAGTCCTGGATATGGTAGTAGGGGCTCCCTATTCAGTCCACTTTCCTAGTTCTAGAAAACATTTATTTCAGTCTACGTTACATGTAAAGGGATCAGTCCTTAGTGCTGGCAGTATTAACAGTAAGCTAATACAAAACCCAAATAAAGTTGGGCAAGAAAGACAGAGGATAGGTTAAGAAAGATATCACGTGAAGTGATAATCTTTAACTGACAGATCTTGGGTTGTTGTGAGAATCCAGTTTCATTTATTTATTTTTTTCCTCTTTTTCAAACTCTTCATTGATTTTTAGGCTGTTATGATATTGTTTAGGAGAAGAGGTATTTCCTTTGTTAGCATAGATAGATACCCTAATAAAGCTCATGTCATATGTTGATATATTGATTCATGTGTTGCAGCATTGCAAAAGTTAGTATCCAAATAAGTGTGACTTGAAGGTCAAAAACTGTGTGGATTTGTATTTTCCTTCTTCCTCCTTTCTTTTTTTTATCCAGTAAAATCTGTTATATTTTTATTCACATTATTTTAGAGTTAAAGAATTTCACTACTAATAGAAAGACTCTTACAAAATTAACCAAATGTGACACCTCTCCTTTTAATTTTTCAATTTTAATTATCTTATATGCTCATAGGGTGTAAATTCTAAGTAAAGATTAGGTGATATGAACAGTAAAGCTGCTATGAAATTAAAAGGATTTTGTGATGATCAGAATGTGCATATAGCAAGTAATCTGGATAAATCTAGATATTTTCTAGACTCTGAAGATGTATTTAATTTTTTTATGCTAGAAGAGGGGAAAAATGGCAATATTCATATAAAGGATGCAGGGCCAGTGTGGGAAAACAAAGTTCTAAATCACTGTGGTGAAAGTTTTCAGAAGTATGGATAAAAAAGTTATGCTGACTGCCAAGTCTCTAAAGAGAAAAAATTTTAACCGTTACAATCCCTGCTGTTACAGAGTACCAGCAGACTGGTGGTAAACCATATCTCTGTGTGATCACGGGAAGAGGAAGCCATAGCCAGGGAGGAGTTGCTCGCATCAAACCAGCAGCTATCAGATACCTCACAAACCACAACTTCAGGTGAGTATAGATTTTTGTTACTGATACTTTCTTTTTTTAACCCACACTTAACTAACTGAAAATTGAAGTCAGTTTTAGAGTACTGCTAAATTACTAAACCATTTAAGGCAGGTCTGCTATCTTGCAATTCCAGTGGAGATGCAATTGTATGACACAAAACTGTCTCCTAAGGGACACTTATTAAATCTTTTTCTGAGATAGATGAAAATACTATAAAATAAACTAATCTAATCATAGTTTAATTAACTTCTCACACTAAAGTTAGCAACCTTGAATGGAAGTGGGTAATTTTGTTTTTTATTAGGCTGCAATATATGCTTTAGCTCTCGACTTCTTGTGTGGGAGAGCAATGTAGCAAGTTTGGGTTGGTGTCAGCATGTTGCTCACTTTCTTTTACAGGAGTATGAAGGTGACTGTGAAGATGGGACTCAAAATGAGTATAGCAAAGATTTCTCTTCCCATTTCCCTCTCACTTTCTACAGAAGAAAAGGGGGAAAGTATATTTGGGGGAGGAAAGGGAGGAGGAAAAGACAGGAGCAGAATGAATATGACCAACAATATTGAGAAACTTTGTTTTTTTTAACTCTTCCACTCAGTTCCTTCTGTTTACCGCTCTTCACCTCTCCAGACCCTATAAAATCCTCTTTTGCTGTCATATCCAGAGGACATGATGCTGATTTTCTCTTCTCTCACATGCATGCATATTTAACTGAGAACCATATCACTTTCCATATGTTTGTTGAGGGCTGAAGGAGAAGACATTGAACATAGCTTTCATGTTGAAGCTTCATCTTTTCTTGTTTCACAGGTTCACAGAAATAAAACCAGGCTGCCTGAAAGTCATGCTGAATTGAAGGGTTGTTGTGAAGAGAAAAGGAATATAGAAACTAAGGTGTCAGATTACAGCTAAAAACTTTTTAAACAACTGCAATAGTATTTTGTAATCCGTTTAAAGGACGGTATTTTATTAGGAATTGTTTCAGTTTACAGTAAGTGGTTTTGTCAGTATATTTCCAAGAAAATTTTGATGTGGAATGGATCTCCTGCAAAAAGATGACACTTGCAGGATTTGAAGTCTCAGAAATTCAGATAAGAATTCTGCTAAGCAGTATATAATGTTTTAAAGGGAAATTAAGGTACAGGTTTCAAATTTAACTGTCTTCTCAGCATACACAGCCTATGACAATCTCTTGACCCTCATGCATCTTAATTGCTGTGGATTCTATGCTTTTAAAATATAGTACCTCGTAGGAAGTTATCTTGTGATTAGGAACTTTGCGCTAAACCCTTCAAAAGACACAGAGGAGGCAGGAACTAAGCAACTACTGATATTTGAAATCCAGTAACAGTTTAGTGCTAAATATTCTTAGGTTTCCTTCAAAAGTCTGATGTAGTCTTTTTTGTGGTTATTTTGTGATAGAATAGGCCAGTTCTGTTGTCTTTATTCCATTCTAAACTTCCTGAGATTCATGGAAGTTGCATATAAAGGACTCTGCATTAAGACTAGCTGTGTGTTAGGTAATTTTACAGACTTACTGTGATCCATTTAAAAGGGAAAATATAACACTGTAGTTCCATCTCTACTTACACATAGCTAATACTCTTATATTGTAATTTTGCAGGAAACGCCCCTTTTTTTTTCAACATCAATTGGATGAAAAGTTTTCTTCCATTCCCTTTTCAAATGGAGTAAAAAGACTACCTTTTCATTTTACAGGTGCTTGTTAGTGATGTTGTTTTTAGTCTGTATGTATTATATTTGGTACTTTCCCTGTAGCAAATACGGTGCTTGTCTGCAAGACATTTTAAATGTATTTTTAACATCAAAATGAGTGCTAATGCTACAGTAGTAACTGTCTAACTGGACAGTCTGGGAGTACAGAAGTTATTCTGTTGGTGATGGTGTCACATCAGCATCTAGAAACACCTATTTTAAAAAAGCAATTAATATAAAAACCTGTACTTTGGCAAGTGTTTCCAGTAAGCAGTCAGAACATTTATTTTCATAGAATTATCTTCTAGGGTGCATTACGTCTTTAATAATATCTTTGGCTATTGGAAGGCGTAAGATTTCTTTACTACAAACCGTTTAATTTTTGATGTAGGGCTTTGTTTTTCAGAACAGGTATGAGATGTATTAGGAATAATATTAATAGGATAAGAATAATGGGAGGGGGTTTAATTTTTAAACCACTTTTTCAGTAAATTTTATGCAGGAACTACATGCACAGAGAATTTGCATATGAATCCATATGTGTGTGCAAGTCCTGCCATTTGTGTGAATAGGTAGTAATAAGCAAGGAACTTCTGTGAGAAAAGCTGTGCACAGAAATAGGCTTCCCTTGAAAATGTGTCCATATAAGTTGCTGACAAACTGAAAGACATGATGTTTCGTGAATATCCTTATTTACTGTAATATATACACAGTGACTGGAATGTACAGTAGACCTAATGAGCTTGTCCTGCTTTAACAGATAAAATAATCTTTTTACAGTGATTTCAAGTGGAAGAAAAGCTTGAATAATATTTAATCAAAGGGACTTTTACTAGAATAATAGACCTTTGTAATAAGTTTTATATTTTTTGTGGGTACTTAATTCGTCCAAATTCTGTCCCTTCACTTTTTCTTTCTCTCTGGGCTGCTTGGGTAAGCAATGTTTGAAATATGAAAGAACTGTGCTCCCTGAACAGTGCTAGCAGAGCTCTGTTTGTGCCATTGCATGCTGACCTGTGGGGCGAAGCCCACTCTCCATCCTCTGTGACAGTACCTAAAATGGACTGAGATATCCTTTGGGCATTTAGACTTAAGACAGCAATTCAGACTATCTGCTGTCCTGGATTGCAGATGCTAGAATTGCCTAAGTGGGGCTAGGATCTTTGTTTTGGAGAGTACCTCTGTTCCTGAACAGATATTTGAGTGCTACTTTCTGTAATGAATGGATGTGCAGCTCTCTGGGGCACCTATTTAAAGTGCATTGTGCATAGTCCCATTGTGCATAGTGGTTGGCCTGGATGACTGGGTCAGCAGAGGTCCCCGTGTACGCTCAGAAATGTTGCATGTTGAGCTGCTGGGTACCCGAGTGCTACCGTGATGCACTTGTGAGCAGGGAAGTGTCTACACTTCTTGTTCAGTGAGGGGGCCTGATTCACTCAGCATGTTCAGATCATGCCTCACATGGACAAAAACTGCTTAGATTTCAGTTCAAAAGACAAGTAGAAAAAATTGTTGTCTTGCCCATCTGTTCATCATAACCTAGTTGCTGACGTGCTTACCCTGGAGGTGAGAAACACAGCTTTTTACCCTCTTTTGGCTTAGGAGGGGGAGGATGATTGCACTTGACTCTTGCTTCTGCAGAAAATGCCCTAACCAGTGGGCTCAGGGGTATTCTTGAAGACGCCGCTTTCTGAGCCTCTTTTGAAACTGCCACTGGAAGCTAAAAATGCAAGATTAAGGGATTAAGGAGATTAAAGAATGCAAACTGCATAAGCGGTCTCTGAAACAGGGCCTAGGACTCTTAGAGAAGCTTTTCCCACTGAGCTTCAGATTCCCTCCCTCTCTTTATTTCCTCTCTTTAGCCCTGTTTGTTTGCATAAACGCATAAAAAATGTCAAGGGCAAAAACCTCAGCTCCATCCCTTACTGTGAGAGTTTTCTTCCCTCTGTCAAAATCAGTGGTAGAATATGTAGTTTAAGATCCATTAGGAGTTTTTCCTCTCCCTCCCTCCCTCCATTGTCCTTTTGGGTACATGTTTGCGTTCACTAAGGTGCTCTGAATACCTGGTTATAGATTTATTGGTAAGCATGGCATTCACTAAATTGAGCAGTTATAAATTGCTTGATTACAAGCTGAATTTAGATGAAGGATTATGGTTTAAAATCAGAACACAGGCAGAACCAATCCTGCCTTTGTTGAAATTAGAGGCAGAACCTCCATCAGCTTCAGCAACTCAGGATGAGGCACTGCAGTTGCTGTTCAGAGAAAGTATGGTGAGCTCAGCCTTTTTCTTCAGTAGGACTTCAAGTGTGTGCTTAAAATTTTGCTGAGCTGGATACAGGATGAAGCAGCTCAGATCACAGAGAGCAAGCAGATTTTTTTTATTATTGAGAATCTCTATGCCTTGAACTAATTGCCAAACTGTCCAGAAAAAAACACTGGAATTTTTATACTTCTTTTGGCTCTATTTATAATGTATAGTGGGATGAACTGTTTCAAATATAATTGTTTGAAAATGTTATTTGAAGGTATGTCACATTTTAGAACTTGCAGCCTTTCTGATGTCTTTTGCAGTTAAATCAATGAGAATTCTGAGGTATCATGTAAATTCCATATTTTCTTATGCTTTTAATGGAAAAGAGCACATAGCAGTATTGCCACCAGCACTCTGAAATAGTATGTGACTCTTGATACCTGTTCTTGTGTACCACTTTTTATTTTATTCTTCAACAGCATGTGGTTGTGATGGCTGGTAGCCTCTAATATGTGACTTGTTTTAAAAAAAAATACATTTTAACATTCAGTCCAATTTTTAAATTACTAAGATTATCAGTTTTTTCCCTAAGAACGTTTAATGCATTGATCAGTAGCCCTACAGTTGAAGAAAACGACCACAAAAACAAAACAACCCAGAGGTGCAATGGAAAAAAGATATTCTCCAAAGAGATGTGTGTGTTAATTTTATCTATATCTATATCTATCTATATCTATATATATATATCTCCATATTTCCATTGATTATAAAAGTATTGAGGCAAAAAGTGATTTTAAAAGATTTTAAGATACCTTGAATAATACTTTAATATTTTGGGGTCTTGTTATAATAGTATGTGGTTCAATTTCTTTTAAACTTAGTGTTTTTCTTGGCCTGTTCAAGGACATCTCAGGCAAAGTGCACTTAGCATTTTCTGTGGCCGTTGGAAACCATTGTGACTTGGGAATCCCCATTCAGACAATGTCCAGATGCCAATGTCTAACCTTCTAAGAACATCATTGTAATGAGTAAGCATAAGGTCAGGGCAGTTCTTTGCATGCTCCACGGAACATGTATTCTACATGAGGTTTTACTTGAAGATGTGAAATGTAACCAAATTGCTATTTAATCTTGCCACAGAATATGGTGGGTAGATAAGTGAATAATCTCATTGTTGGTAATAGCAAAGAAGGATCATCATACATGTACTATGATAAATTATACATAGACTTTACATTACTGATGCTTTTATTTTCTAATGCAATTCACACTTCAGAAAAATATTGCCCTATTTGCAGAGGTGAAGAGAGGATAGAGTATGAGCACTGAAAAAGAAGAGTTCTTTGACTTGCCACAATTCCTGAGTATCGCAATTACTTTCTCTCTAAAAATGATCAGACCCAAAACCTAGCTGTTTTTGCTATTTCAGCTAAATAAACAATGCTGAGTATTAAATGGCTATGTATGTGAATATGCACGTGAAAAAACACAGTATTGTAGCTACCAGTTGTAAAAGCCGTTAGGACCAGTACCTTGGAGAATATCAATGTCTATTTTTAAATTAAAATGAAAAATGATTTTTTTATTTGTATAAAGTTGTAATTTTGCTGTTAACTATAACTTTCATTTTTTTACTGGAATACAATTTTGTAATTTGCATTTAGAATTTCTAATGTCAAAAGGAATTTACTGAATCTAGTTTAATAAAGGAATTTTACCACAAGTATGGCCTTCTGTCTTTCCTTGGAAGACTACATTTCAGCTTGTATCAAATTTTGTCTTGGAGTTCTGCATGAAAGCCACTTGTCTTGACTTCAGGATACCATCTGTAGAGAGATAAAGCAACCATCTGCAGGTGTAAAAAGGAACAGATTTGTGGCCTGATTTTAAGTGATGCGAGTGGGAGCTGAATGCTCACATTACTGAAAATGAGGGTCATGGTTTCAGAATTTTTTTGTCTGAAGTTGCTGACGAGAAGCTGCTCAGGAGCAGCTCCCTTTGTGGCAGAGTGAGAGCAGAGGTATATGTCAAGGGAGGGGTGCTATGAGCATTGTGAAGATGGGACATGGTGGGAGAGAGGTGTTCTCACTAGACCTCATTCAGTGGATGCCTTAGGTCAGATCCTGAAGAAGTACAGTTGTATTTGTATGTGCAGATCCAGTGCAGGTATTCCTGTGTCATATTCCTGGAACTATGGAAAGATACCCGAGAACAAACTGCTGGCTAGTCTGGCATATTTTACTAGCTTAGGCTAAGGACAACTAACTTGGACCTGAGTTAGCTCCTGCAGAGACATTTCTGTGACTTTGAGTTACAGGTTGGATATGGTGCGGTAACAAGCCAGCTTTGTGCATTTGCACAGCAACAACCTAGCTAAATAAGCTGTTCAATCGAGTAGGGGAATAGGATTTGGAAACATGTTAAAGCTTGGCATATGCTAGCTTAGGTCTGGCATGGCCAATGCTGAGCCACAAATAATAAACTACAGAATCAGTGAATGTATAGTTGGCTGTATGCACAGTATTTACAGGACTCCCTGTTCTGGCAGTGTGGTTCATGGTCCAGCTTGGGGATTATTCTCTCAAATTGCACTGTTATAAAGTGGAAATGCTGCTCCTAGACCTACTTTCTCCTTGGAGACGATAGAGTAGTATTTATAGAGGGCTCACCTTGGAGACCTGGTTTGACTCTTATCCTTGCTAAAATAGTCCAGTCCTGTGCTCCAGTTCATGCCCTTCATTAATATACCTGTTTAATCTTTGTGTTCCCTCTGTGGGGTGGACTGGCTTCTAACTCCTCTACACTAGCACCTGGGAGTTTTCTACTTGATGGTGCTCTGGAGATTAATGAGAAAGGAAACATTTGCAAGGCAGACTTTGCCCCTTGCTTAAATGCTTGGATTTGGGTGACTAAAGCTGTAGCTGTAGAAGACTTTCTTAGTCCTAGTGTGTAGCTTGTCCAGCATAGAAGGAATCTTTGAGAAATACATCTGCTGAAACAGAAAAAGTCTCCACAAAGACTGAGTAAACCACAGTTCTCTAACTGTCCATAACTCTGAACAACTTAACTTTGGCAGGGAAGCCATCTCTTTTTCCTGCCAAATGGCAGGTTCTTGCTCTGAAGTGTGGCTGTGCTATGGCTTTTCAAAGTAAAAAGTCTCCCACTCCCTTTTTAAGCAGGGAAAGTGTAGTATTTTAACGTGTCCTTACTTGTGGAAATGATATGCACTTTATGGCTGAAAAATTGAAACGTAGCAAATAAAAACTTTGCTTGAGGTAAACAACTGGCATAGAAAATTTCAGCCTGAATCGTTAAAAAGTCAGTTAAGGTGGCACCTCTTGGAATGTGTCAGGTATCTGGCCAATAGGTGGTGCCATTGCCAACAGCGTAGAGCAGCGGTGGCAGGAATTTTTACTTTGCCCTCCTCAGAGCTGTTGTTTCTCAGTATGAGGTGCCCTGAAGGGTGTTATGACACATCACATGCTCTTCATTTCTTCCTCAGAGAGACAATACTGTATTCAGAGCATTGTTTTAGTGGCTTTTTTTTTTTTCTACAGGTGGGTGGGGTAGGGTTTGTTTTCGAAAAGTACTTGCTGCTCTGTGCTAATGTTAAGATGGGCAAGACAAAGAAGTGCACTTTGCACTTGGATTTGAAGAGGGTATGGCTGGGGTTCCTCCTTTAGCTGCAGTGTGCTGTTCTTTGCAGTTAGTTATCTGGATGCCTGGACAAACAACTATCAGTTCAGAGACTGACATGGAAAGGGTTTGTGCTGTTTGGTAATGTCCTTTGTCCCTGTGGACAGTGCTGGTGGCAGGTGCACAGATAATGAGTTTTCTTGAAAATCCATGGTGAGAGAGGATCCTCTTGATGTTGCCTGACTTCCTGCATCAGGGGACCTGGCTGGCTAGCTGTCTCCTCATTAATTGCCACCATTAATTATCCAGGATAGATCAGGAGGTAAAGTTCCCTCTCTCCTACAGCTTGGGTGGCTTCTACATGGCATTGAGCTGAGAGGTGCTGTCTCTTCAGGATTGGCTCAGAGACCCTTTTTCTTACACAGGGCCTGTAGTTGTCCTGAATGAGAGTTACGAGCTTTGACTTTTTAGGAGTGTGGCATTTGATAGCTTTCTTGCCCCATTGCCCTCAGGAAGGCCTTAATTGTCAAATTCATGGTGCCCCTTTCCTCTTGCCACTCTTCTGCTAAATCCAAGAGTCTCTCCTACCGTCTAAGCTGGCCTGTCCTGTGTTCCTGGGTACTGGTGAGCCCTTAGGACACTGAATCAGGTCTGTAGCCTCTCTCCCCCATACCTCTATGGAAAATGCATCAAGGAGATGGTGAGGGAAACTACAGGGCATGGAGATACTGTGCAAGAATCTTGTGGGGAAGAACCTGATCTGTGAAGACATGTGGATGGGCTGCATCTGAGGGGGCTATTGCCAGAGGCAGGTACAGTGCCTGGGAGAGCTGTGCGGAAGGCTGACAACTGGATCTGGAGGTCGAGCAGTGACCAAGAGCCTGTGGCTCTGTGTTAGGTGAAAAACAGAGGCCTCTTATGGCATGAGGGTGGAGGAGGCCTCCCTTGGAGGAGGGTGGTTGGTGGCACAGGGTGCACGCAGTGCAGGTGAGTTGGGAGGAAGGCAGATGCTAGAAGGGATATGCAAGAGCTGAGAAAAGCATCACATGGGGTGGGGAAGTGTGGATGTGTCCAGGAGATCCTGAGACATCACAAGATCCTGGGGTAAGGTACCATGCACAAGTGGGGCACTACTGCTGGGGCAGCCCATTTCCCCCAGCTTCAGCATCATGGTGTGATATATCCAAACCAACATCTCAATGCAGACTGTGCCACTGGCATACTCTGTTCAGAAGTTTTGCTGAATTAGTCAATAGGGCTCAGCATCCTGCAAGTAACTTGTTTTGTACTGCATTCGGGTTTGGGGGTTTCTTTTAGTTTTTTTTTAATGTAGTTTCCATATTTTTAGAGTACTACAGATGTTTGTCTTGGCAATAAAATTATGTTGCAAACATTGCAAAAGTGAGGGGGGCTTGCAGTTTTGGCAGCTTGTTGGCGAACAAATGGAGCTTTTGGCATCCACTTGGAGACAAAAGTCTAGGCAATCTCTGCAGCTTTAGGGTTCGATAAAGGCAGCTGTGTGCCCCCAGTGCCACCAGAGGTCCCCATGGGCTGAGACCCTTGTGCTGTCATGTGATGAGAACTTTAACTCAAGCTGAGAAAACAGAAAGAACTGAAGGGGGGCAGAGGGTAAATGCCACCACCTTGCTTTCTGCCCTACTGTCCTAAGCTATTTTCTATTCTCCATCATGGTGCTGGGTCTAAAATTAGATTTGTACACTCCTTCTGAGCAGAAGTGGTCTTCATATGGCTTAGAAGGTATTTAACATGACTTGGGGTGTGCTAAAATAATAGTAAAATATTAAATGCTGACACATTTCCTCTGTCAGATCAGGATCTGGTATCTGCTACATTCTTTGGGCTGTAGGACATTTGAGTGGGGCACTGTTTCTATGATGATTGGTGTTTCTACGAGCAAGCGTTTTTATAAGCAATGTCGTAAGCAAATGGATGGGCATTACTATTTTTGTGTTATCTTGAGAAACAGGACCCTCCTAGTTACTCTCCATGAAACACATCCAGAGTGGTAGTGCACACTGGACAGAAGCATGAGCAGCTGAAATCCTCCGCATGTGCTCCAACCTTCGTCCATTTGTTCAGTCTATAAATGGAAGGAGTAGTGCTCTTGTCAGGTCAGGCTGTGGGAGGTCTGTGTTACAGTGCTTACTCTGCTTAGGTTAACTCACAAGACATTGCCTCAGATCCCACCTCTAAATCAGGATAAAAGTAGTCTTCCTCATCCGTGGGTCTATTTTGGCTTTTCCAGATGATCCTCTTTTACTGGCTGTGCAGTGCAACATAGGCAAGCCACAGGAGATTGGAAGCTTAAGCTTTTCAGTATTTATCAAAATAACCATATAAAGTAGTTGTAGTAAATAACCATATTGCAGAGAGAAGAGAATTTTCCTGGAAGGATAACATATCCTGGCTGGTTGGGAGTTTTTTCACCCCACAGAGCAGTCTGGGAGTAGTTCAGAGCACCTACTTTAGGCTCCTGGTCTGCATCTCCCTCTATGGAAATGCCTCTGTCTTCATGGATTGGACAGGTAGTTCAGAGAAACTGGCTGGTGAAGTAGGGAGCCTCAGCCTGGACAGCATGACTATCCCCTTTTCCTTGTATACAAGACTTTCTTCAAAACAGGAGGAAATGGAAAAAAACATGTTTAAAATAAAAATAACTACTGCCTTTATACTCTTGCTTTACCCAAGGAGAATGCCAGTGGCTTCAGACTTTGCTGGGGCAACAGGCCTATTTTGTTCTAGCATTCCTTTTTCTGACAAGTCAAATGCACAGATTGCAAAAATTACTGGTTTCGGGTTTGAGATATTTTGTAGTTTCTCAGTTAACACTTTCTGTAGTTCTCCAAGAAGAAATTAAAAGCACACATTCTCTCCAGTGTTTCCTGGGACATAGCATGAATATGTACAAGGTGCTGTGACCACATCTGCATGCTTTTTAGGATGCTTGTGGGGACTGCACTGCATTCACACTGATAGTGGCGCTCCCACCATGCTACCATGGGGTGCACCCCCTCCCTCTTCCCTACTGGCTTTCAGGGCATGCCTCGCAGAGCCCTTTTGGCATCTGTTCTGCACCGTGTACTTCCTGTGATGTCATGTTACAGCCCTATGAAAGACTATCATTGGCTACAAACCCTTAGTCTCTGCACAAATCTGAATGCATCAGCATAATCTTGCATGAAGGAACTTGGGAGATGCGGACAAGAGATACATTTGACACTCCAGAGATCCCTCTTAAAGGAATGGTGGGGTGCTAATCCCTAACCTGTAAAGTGCATACTCATGCTCCCATCTTCTGTGCCATGTCACCTTCTCATCTCATCTTGAATTTAAGCTGTAGGGACAGATTTAGCATGGATGACAGATTAGCTGATGCTGGCCAAAGTCCAGTGAGCAGCTACCCACTTCCCCTTCACCACTTCTTTCCCTAGTTACAGATCTGCCACTGGTCCTTCTGCCCTCCAGCTCTTCTCTCAAGCTCATGAGGAGGAAGGAGGAAACGCCTAATCCCAAGAGTAGTGACCAGCCTGCTCCAAAATGAACAGAGGTCCTCTTTGCCCAAGAACACAGTGGCCCATGAGAGGGTAGGAAAGGAGAGAGGGAGAGAGCTGAGAGCTTTCCAGATGAGTCCAGAGAACAGAAACTCAATGCTAAAATACTTAATGCAAGCAAATTATTTTGGCCTCTGGGGTGGAGGGGGTTGTTGCTGAAAGCCCTCTCACTTCTTGCAACACTCCAGGGACTGCCTGTCCCTAGGAGAACGTAGTTTGCACTGGTGGTGAATGTGTAGGACCACAACTTTGCAACGGCCATTCAAAAGAGCTGTGCCTCTGCAGAGACTGTGGGCTGGACCGCCTGGCTGGGGCACACACCGACAGGAGAGCGCTGTGGGGTGAAGGTGAGAAAGTGGAACGAGGCCTGTGGTGGAAACAATCTCTTGGGAGAAGTGAGAGAGGAATGAGTGGGTGATGGGGCCATGCACCTGGTCCCGGCTTGGTGTGACGAGAGGGTGGTGGCGCGCTGGGTGCAGGAGTGCAGCTGTATAAATGGGAGAGCTGTGTGTTTTTCCTGTGCAAGGGAATTTGGAGGGTGAGTGGCCCTGCGTGAGGGGGGGAGGCCTTTGGGCAGTTTGTGCAGTGATGTGCGGTGGGGGTTGCATGGGTCCTGGGGGTGCACCAGCTGGATGCTCTCTGGGGTCAGGAGGTGCCAGGCTGGGGCTGCCCCAAGGGGAGCACCACGTGCTGGTCAGCTGTGTCCCAGCAGGGAGGACATCCCGGGAGGCTCTCCGCAGGATAACTGAGGGGCTGGCCCTGTGCCCACGGCCCCCACGCACAAGGCAGGGGCCCTCCAGCCACGTTCACCCACGCGTGGGGCCATCGTTACGTTTCTCATGGTCCTCCCTCTGCGCGTCGGAGTCAAGCTGCCCAGCTTGAACATGCTGCAGCTTCCTGAGGCGCAGTAATGCCACCGCTGTGCTGGCTGCTGGGGGAGACAGGAAAAGGGGGGAGCCCCGAGAGCGCTCACATGGTCAGCACGCTATTGACCTTCTCCAAGGTCCAGGGAGAAAAATGCTGCTTCCTTCCAGCTCCTCTCTGGCCTGGAGCAGGGCTGAGAGGGGCCTGCGGGATGGGAGCTGCCCTGAGGCTCCAAACTGCCCGGGCAGCTGCTCTGCTGGGATCAGGGATCCCGCTGCCAAGAGGGGCCTGCTGCGAGCCGGGCGCCACAGCCAGCTGGGGCATTGGCCAGGAGGCAGCTGTGGGCTCTTCCACCACCTCCTCTTCCAGGAAAGACAAGTGCTGTTTCTCCTGCCACGTATTTATGGATAGATCTCTGTTCTTGCTTTCCTGCTCTTTCCCAAAGAGATTAAAAGAAAGGAGGGGGGACCAGCTTTTCCCTCAACACTGCTATTACACAGAGGTAGGTGGTTAAGGGACTGGAGTGTCTCTCATATGAGGAGAGGCTGAGAGAGGTGGGACTATTCAACCTGGAGAAGATAAGGCTCAGGGGCATCTTAGCAATGCATTTGAGCACCTGATGGGAGGGGGAGCAAAGAAAATGGAGCCAGACTCTTCTCAGTGATATCCAGGGACAGGACAAGAGGCAATGGGCACAAACTGAAACACAGGTATTTCCATCTGAACATAAGAAAACACTTCTTCCTGAAGGGTGGTTGAACACTGGAAGACATTGCCCAGAGAGGCTGTGGAGTCTCCATCCTTGGAGATATTCAAAACCTAAGTGGACATGGTCCTGGGTAACCTGCTCTAGGTGACCCTGCTTGAGCAGGGGATTGGATCAGAAGATCTCTGGAGGTCCCTTCCAACCCCATCTGTTCTGTGGTTCTCAGTCTCATTTTCTTCCTCCTTGCTTTCCTCTCAGGCAGCAACACTGGGAAATACCTTTGCTGCTCTGACCCTTGGGACAATTCCAGGGCAATAAATACAGGAAGTTGACCTGGCCCCAAAGGCATAAAATAGCCTCAGGTTAGATATGTTTTCACAGAGAAAACCACCAGAACCTTCTCCATGGTTTCAACAAGCCCACTGTGACGATTTTCATGTTAAATCCAGACTGCAGAGGACCAGCCTGAACTGTCTTTGAGGAGAGAGAAAATTACAAAAGTCAGACAATTTGCAGAAACAGATCCATGTTTGTACTCATGCTGCTTTGTTTGTGGAAGTGTTTATAGGAGAGGGCTGCCTGCGAGACCAGCGGGCTGGACGATGGGGTCTGTCCATCCTGCCGGCCTGTGCTGGTCTGCTGCCAGAGCCCTCCTCTGCTGGCATAAGCCCTGCAGCCCCTTTGCTACCATTTTCTCTCCTTGCGGGCAGCATGAGCTGTGTGGCTACTGCTCCCCCTCTTCCCTTGGGCTCTGGTGCCACGTATCTGCTCTGCTTTCCTTGGGGGGTCTGAATATCTCCAAAGAGCCCAACCAAAAGAGCAGTGGGAAAAACCTTCTACAGTCATGTGTCAGAGGCGGAACAAATATTATTCCCTTAACACAGCTGATGGTTATTTTGGGAATTAGGAGACATACCTAATGTTGAGGAGGAAGATTAAATTTGTTTTCAGTAATGTTATTGCTCTCATGCTAGAATGTTTCAGGAATAGAGACGGGGGAATTAAGTAACCCTCAGTACAGTAGCTAAACACACTTCCCTTTTAAGAAATAGGAAGTAGATATTCACATTATTACACAGGAAAGCACTTCCCATAGATTGTTCCGACCGCCAGTTCCTCCTTGTCGTCATGGAAGGAATTATAGTGGGAAGTTATCACGCTGCTTCTGTTTACAGGATACCAAAGCAAAATGTGTAAATGTTAGTTTTATCACCCGGTGTACATTACTGACAACCAGATTTCAAGAGACATATCCCAAAGAAATAGCTAATCGGTAACCAGTGCACAGGAGGGAAAGATATAAAAGTAATAAAGAGTAATTCTGTAAACACGCAGAAGACTGAGCCCTCAAAAAGCAGGGAAATCTCTGCCTGTCGTAGCTACGCAGGTACACGGGTTTAGTTTACGCAACAGGGCTAGATCAGTTATTGAAAGAGGCTGAATAGCAATTTAGACGCCTACACCCAAATTTCAGAGCCAACCCCAAATTCGACCAGCACTTGCACATCACGGAGCGCTCCCACCCCGTTTGCTGGCTCCGCTTTCCCAGCGCGGCCGGGAGCCTTCAGGGAGGGTGACGGTGGACCCCCGCGGGGGGCGGGCGGCGTTTCGGCCGCCCTCCCCCCCCCCCCGCAGGGCCGAGGAGGCAGCAGTGCCCTCACCTCGCCCTGGCCGTCAGGTCGTCAGGTCGCTCCCGTGGTGCCGAGRGGAAGGTCGCGAGCAGGCCTTTGCCACCCGGCGGGCCACCACCCGTCACGAGCCTGCAGCCGGGCGCTGCGCCGCCGCAGGGTGCCTCCGAAGGAACTCAGAAGAAGCCAGGTTCAAGGCGAGACCGTTCCTTTACGCTGCAGGCCTGGCTACCCGATGCGCGCGCTGCAGCTGGAGGCGAGCGCAGACGGACGTCCCCAGCGCAGGCGTCCTGGCACGGCGGCAGACAGCGCCGGCAGGAGGTTTGCAAGACAGCTAACCTCTAGGTACGCGCTAGCCCTCCGAGCGGCTCCGGAAAGCGGCAGCGTCCCTGGTGTGAGCTTGGCTCTGGAGGTGTCCTCCTGAGCTTTGTAACGTGCTTGGCAGCCTGCTTGCTTGATCGCTGGCCTCGGCGGGGAGTTTGGGGGGCTCCGGGGAGGCCGTGGGATGTCAGACTCGCTCCTGCATGCAGGATGATTTTCTGCTAGGCGGCTCCAGCGTGCGTGTGCTGGGGCGTCTGGAGTCACCCTCTGAAGACATCTAGTTCCCCCTGGGCAATGTATAGGCCAAGCAGCCTTGCTCTGGGGCCCGGGGTCTGTTTTATCTCCACATGCTTCACACTGTGTCAATACCAGACCTAGGGATGTCCAAGCACTGCATTAGCTTGCTTAGGAACCAAAGCATAAATTCACTGAGGCAAAGTAATTAGAAGTGTGAGCTGTTTCACCAAAAAATCAATGTACAAGCTGCTTCTGAAACTGTCTTTTTTTCCCCCCTTTCCAATCTAGTTCTCTTACAATTAGTAATTTCACTGAAACTGCTGTGTCTTGCCTATTTTAGAGGCTTTTGTGATGGTCTGTCCACGCTGGGAGGAAGTCCCCCTTTCTTTGATGTATTTATCCTGACAGCACCTGGAAGGGGAGTGCTCTCACCCCAGGGTTCGGTGGGTCTGGGCACCCTCCCCGGGGCTGCACAGGGGCTGGGGGAAAGCACATTGTGCATCCCGGTCTTCCCAACCCAGAGCTGGCAGCTTGATCACACACATTTCTCCTGCCTTCCTTTGATACTGTTAACAATACAGTTTAAGTTCTTTCTTTACTAAATCAGCATACCTCATGTACATTTATAACGTTAGTAAGGTGTCTAGACACAAGAAGCAAACACCTTTATTTTGTATAATGTAATGGTCACCTGGGATGTGAGAAAGGCTTGTAGGGCTAAATATGAAGGGTGTTAAGAGCGTCATGGTTGGCTGCCTGAGTGTTGCACATACAGTATTATTTGGGGCTGTCCAAAATCAGAGCTGAGAGAACCTGAGAACAAAAAGGAAATCAGGCAGGGGTGATGGGGAAATCTTCCTTCCTTGATCTCCTAGCCCTTCCCAACACCTATAGTCTGCTGGCTTCTCCAAACAAGATGGAAATCAGTGGATTGAAAGACAAATGTGACCTTTCACTGTAAACCAGCCTATGTTTGACATGGCAAAACCCTGGATAATAATATTTTACATGATTTTTCATAAGCCCTTAGTTACCTGACGTTTAAGACTTTATTTTTTGCTGTCAACTGATTTTTCAATGCAAAAATAATTTACAAACCTCCACTCCACCCCCATAAATATTTTCCACAACAAAGTGTTTGTTTCTGAAAGCTCCAGATAATATGACTCATACTGAGTTTAAAAAAAAAGAGAAGCAAGGTATTTTTGAATGCGTTAACAATATTCTTTCACAGCCAGATTTTCCCCTCTGTCACACAGCATGAACAGGTGAAAAGGGGCAGAAAAACTGCAATAAAAAAGACAAAATTAAAAAGCAAGAATCAAAGCAAACATGGCAGTTAGGCTTCAATATTGCACCTAATTTGGGAATTCCCTATGCTCTGTGCAAAGGGCAGGAAGTTGGGGAATCTCTTTGTGGCGTTCCAGACCACTAGGAAGTAAAGTCATGGAGGAAGTGCTATATGTAGCATGTGCATCCCTAGCAAATGGCTCCAGGTTTTACTCAAAAGGAAAAAAAAAAGAATGAAGAAAGGAAAAAAAAATCTGACTTTTAAACTCTTTTATCAGCAACTTATTGGGTGAAGTTGCTCCAGGAAGGGCAGTGGAGGGGAATGGGGTGAAATCAAGATATGTTAGAACTTGTTTCTAATTCTAAAGTCTTGCTTTTTCACAGAGCTCAGTTGATTTAAAAGTTGTTTATGAAGTATTTTACAGATTGATGTGCTCTTTATCCAAAATGCAAACTGCTTACCCAGTTGGTCTCACATCTGGATTAGCCTGCAGTACAAAACAGAAGAAAATAGTTGCATTTTTAAGCGGCTACTATCTGTAGCAGACCTAAAATGGGTGATGATCACCTAAGACATTTATATCAATATAATTTGCAAATGGTATTTATTTCTCTACTTCTGACAAGTTGCAGTGTTCTGGTGGAAACATTTCAAAGTGTTTGGGTGTCTGACTTTCTTATCATGATCGCAATGGAAACTTATTGCCTGATTGCATGCCCTGGTATTGAGAAACACAAAGCTGGTTAAAAACAGAAGAATGGGTGTTTTCTGTGAAAATTAAGTGACATAAGCTCTCATATAAACTGATAATGCACTGAAGCCCCTTATCCAAAATCTTGTCTCAAACCAAAAAGAAGATCGAAGCCTTTAGGAAGAGAGTATTCCAAAAAGGTCTTTTGTGAGACACTTTTCCTTGCCTTCATCCCTATTGCTAATTGTCTGATTTCATTTCATTTCATAGGGAAAACAAGCAAATTGATTCCCCAGTCGATCTGTGCAGCACTGTTCTAGGAGCTTTGTCTCAGCAGGTTTACAGAGTGTTTGCATAGGTAATATTCTTTCTGCAGTTATTTATGTTTTGGCACAAACTGGTTTTCATCTACTCATAAATTATCTTTTTGTTTTCTTTCTGCTTTATCTTGCAATTTATTCTGCTGTTCTCAATCATTCTTGGAAGCAATAAAACTTCCTCGGGTTCCATGTCTCTGACTTCAAGGCAGGTTTTGAGGTGGCCAGAGAAGCCAGCACTGTGTCTCTGGCTGAGGAGCAGCCAGCCTGCTGCACTGGTCAGGTTTGGGGTCCCTTGCCTTCAGCTCGGAGGCATTCCTGCTGTGCCAGGCTCCCTCAGGAGTGCGGGACAAGAGTGTCCTCCCCGCAATTCTGATCGTCTGATCATCCAAAGTTGGCAACCTCTTGTACCATCTGGTGGCTCCCTCCTCATCTGTGCAGCCAGGTTTCCTTCTGATGGAGAGGACAGAGGAATCCTCCTCCACATGGGGATGAGGGGGGTTGGGTGTGCCTGAGTTAGGCAGGAGCATGCAAGGAGCTGGTAAATTCTCATAGATCCCAGAGTGTAGACACAACCGGGACTCTGCCGTAGAGCCAAGCACTTGAAATCCCTACGCTGTCATCAGAGCTTTGCTTCCAGTGTTGTGGCAGGAAACCTAGATGTGATGAGAGCCTGGCCTGCTCCGGGTTGTCCATGCTGGGAAAGTCAGGGATCCCCATGCCTGTGGTCCATCACTGCAGCTCCTGCTTGGCCTCCTTCTGCTGGGAGAAGAGGGTGCACACAGGACATGTATACCAGTAAAATGACACAGGTTAACCCTCACCAGTGGTACTGGGGAATCCTCACTGAATTAAATCCCTATAAACCAGATTCAAATCCGTCTAAAAGCGCCTCCCCTGTGTTTTGCACGAGGGCAGCTAAACACACGTACTCTCTTTTCTTTAAGGCAGGGCCACATTTCAGCTTGCATAAAAATACCCTAAGTCTAATTCATGCTGCTGGAGTGTCAATCCTACATGGCACTGCTGGGCAGTTGTCAATCTGTTCCTCTTTTTCTAGTATAGGATTTGTTGGCTGGTGCCGTGCTAGTAGCAGCTATATCAGAGAGGTGGTGGCTGTAGGAACAGCAATTGAAAAAAAAAAACCTTTCTGAAGCCTGGAGGTTTTGTCCCCCTCCCCCATCTTCAAGGAGCAGGTTTTACATGCGCGCCCATAGTCACCAGAGAGAATAAGACCTATACACTCACACACCAGCCCACAACAAAACCTGCACAGGCAGAGCTGAGGAGCTCTCACCAGGAAGCTGACTTAACCCAAACCACTCAGCTATTTCTCGTCATACTATATCTGGGTCTGCTGCTGCTGCTGCCTCCGGATGAACTAAACCCAGACTCTAGGACTTATTTGGCCTGTACGTGCAGTGCTACCTGCTTACTTCTTGGTTTTTTTTTCTTTTTCTGTAATATAATTGTTCTAATCTGGTTTAAAAAAAATCCATCTGAAAACCAAGAACCCAGAACTCCACTCTTCTTTTTTTCCTCCCCTATCTCACTCAGAGTATTTGACTTCCGTAACGTTTATTTTCAACAGCAGCTTTCAGCTTCCTGCATCTGGTGAGTTCTTTTTTTTTTCCTAAATGTCTTGATGTGAATTTATATTCTGAATCAAATCCAGTGTTTTCAGTTTTACATTTATTAATAAATTTCTGAAAATGATGTACATCATAATCAGTTTTAGTTTTAATAGCATCTGTTAAATCTTCAATATTGTGATACTGTGTTAAACATTGGTCTAATCCCCCAGGTCATGTATGTTCTTCTGGATTTTTGTTTGTTGCAAAGTTTTTTTCCACTTCAGCATAAAAAGGCCTTGTATAAAAGTAGAAGAAGTGGCATCATGGGCTGTGCCATGCCAGTAAATTACATTTTAACTGAGGTAAGAAAAAAGAAAGAAAAAGTGGATTACTCTAAAAATGGTGTGTCTGGTTCTGATCCCTTTGGCTATTGTATGAACTATGAACCCAGCAGAGACACACAGGTGTAAACCTGCAACGCCTCAAAGGACAGTTTGCTTCCTCATCCATGAAGTACACCATGGTTGCGAGAAAACTGTTCTGTTTCGTTTTAAATGGTTCCAAGAAAATTTAGATGAAGATTTTATTGTGGGAATGATGAAGTTTAGGCTATTAGGACCAAAGTGAGATTCAAATTGTCTTTATTTTGCCAGTATCTTTGTCAGCGGTTCTGGTTGCAGTGGAAGCGTGGCCCAGCTTCTCCACCTTCAGTCCAAGCAGGAAGGGCTTCGTGTGCCGTCTAAATGGCCGCAGACGTAACTCTTTGCTTTCCTCTCAGCCCTGCACCTCTTCTCCTCTGCATTCTGAGCCAGCCATGTCATGCTCATGGTATGGGATCGCATCAGAGAGTGGTATGAGTGTGCATGCACTTGTGTGTGCACATCTATACTCACATTTTTAGGTGCTGCTTACAAAAACTGCCTCTTACATTGTTTTAGTGGCTGTGGGATGGTCTTGTCACATTACCAAAGAGAGGTAGTTAATCTAAAAGGTGAATGAGGAAAGAGCGTACAGAGGCGGAACCATCCTTCCGACACAGGTCCCCGCAAAAAAATTTGAATGTGGCTCTAAGATTTTCTATCGGTTTCTTTCAGCTGTGTTTCCATCTGTGGATGGGGTGGGATTGGGGTTGTGGCATCTGGAGGATGCCAGCTTTAACAAAGGATTTGTCCTGAAGAAAACATTTGCAGAGGACAAAGGTAGGATAAATGGGATTAGACAGTTCTTAGCAAACAGATGGGTYGGTGTTTTTTTGATCTCAGTACATGCCTGTCTGCTGTTGCTGTTGGAATAAGGTGGAATTGGGCATTGCATTGTGCTGCTTTATATTTTACCTTTCTGAAACCCGCTGCAAATGTTCCAGTAGAAAAGATCATACATATATACTTGATTTCAGAATGTGGTTTAATTTCCTCTATCACAGACAGGTCTGAAGATGTGTSGTACAAGTGAATTCCATTTTGCCAGGGAAGGGGGCTATGGATTTGATGTGAACACCCTGTCTGGGACGTGGGGAGCCTCTGTACGGCAGAAAAGCCCTATGTCCACTTGCTTCCTACTAAGACAAGATAAAGCCTTAGCAGAGTGTAATACCAAGTTTTACATTCACCAGATTAGGTGCTACAAATGGGGAAAATTAGTAGTCTTATATTTATAGAGAATCTGTGCTTTTATAAGCAATCTGTACTTACTAAGTTTCAGAGCAAAGAATTAAAATACAATAAATGTGCCTGATGCAAGACAAGTTCATAATCCATTGGCAGGGCAAAATGGCTGTAAATTACTGTCATTTAATCCCGTTTTAAGGTAGCTTTACCATGCTGGAGAACTGTAACATGGCCTCAGTGCACATTAATCACCTGTATCAGAGGATAGTCTCTATACCTACATGCAGCCCAGTAAAACCATGAAGTTGGAGATATACTCCCAGAAATACTTTTCCACCCTTGGCAGCCAGCTTTCTGAGGAAAATGTTTAAATGTATAATTTTAACAGATTCTGGCTCAGCTGGTCCATTGGGAGTGTGAATTTGGCGGTGAAATGGAAGCACTCTGCCTGCTGCGTGTCTCTGCCAGGCCGAGAGACTGATATTAAAGTAGCATCAGCTGATTACAGCTGCCAGCACCAGTGATATCAGAGAGGCAATCTCTTGCACAGCTAAGGACAAGCCATATAAAGCCTTTAAGTGGACACTCTGCAGTATTTCCAAACCATGCTGGAAACGAGCAGAATTTGTGGTGGCTGTCTTGCAGACTGAGCCTGCCGCCTGTCTTGTACCGCAACGGGGCTGCGTGAACGGAAGCACCTTGCTCTGTGGCGTGCTTTTTGATAACCTGTCAGAAGGACATGAAGACATAGAGGTCAAAGTCTCTCTGTTTCTCTTCTTGCTATTGCTGTGCAAATCTAGATGGGTACCAGGAGCTGGCTAAGAGCTTTAAATCAAGAGGATTTTTTGCTGAAAAATGCCTTTTCTGCCTAAAACAAACATCTCAGTTTTCTTTATAAAATATTGGTGCTATGATTCTATAACTTTAAGAAATAGTCAAATATTACTGAACRCACTGTTCAAGTGGTTAAGTCAATTTGGCATTGATTATACAATGAAAAATTGCAAATTTTTTTGATGGTGGTTCGATTATTGTTTGAAAACAATTAAAATGAATAACTGAAACTTGCCTGTTTCAAAGTCTTAACTTGGCATTTCAGAGCCTGGCATCATTTCCAAATTAGGTTCTCATTTTTTGGTCAGTGGTGTGTGGTTTTATTAAATCAGCAATTCTCAAATGTTTCCATGCTGTGAACACAGCTTACAGCTGAAAAAAGTCTTGGGATAACCCCAGCATAGTAATCAAGAGAGGAAGTTATCTGTGGCTATCTCAAGCCTGCTATTAAAGCATTGCTGCTTTAAAATATTGGACAAGATCAGAAAAATGTAACAAAGCAACGTTAAAGCAAAATTTGTGGGTTGTAACCTACCAACAACTATTTTCTGCAAAACCAAATACAGTTTCATGTATGTTTAGCAGAATTTAGCTGTGCTTCATTTTTGATGTCAGTGAAATCTTCCTAACCCACCAAAGAGAGAAATTTGGAACCAGAGAAACCTCTGTAATGCAGCAGTGAGCATGAGGACTGGAAGCTGTTAGTACAAAACTTTGCTCTAACAGGTCTAAAATGAGCAGCTGCCAAAGCAGCGAGGAGTAACAGGCACAACCGGTCGCATCCTGCTGGGAGGCTATTCCTGCCACTCTAACAGCTGGGCGATAGCTGGGAACGGAGTTTGAGCACTTACTGTACGCACATGGTTATCCCAAAGTGAAAGAGGGTATGAAAATATCTGCTTGCTCCTAGACCCGCTCTTGGCCGTCCCTGCACTTGTCACAGATCCTTTGATCTTTCCCGCCCTTCACAGCAGCTCGTAGCTGTGTCTGTGTCAGATTTTCGGCACGAGAACTCTTATTTGGTCTTCGGTAACAGAAGCCAAGGAGAGCTGTAAATGCCTGAGTGATGCTGGCAGGACTGAGCTCGGCACGCTTGTCTCTGCCTGGCAGAATAACTGGCCATACGAACCTGCTGAAAACCACGTGTGGATTCTGCTGTTGGTTGGGGGGGTTCCCCAAGGGGCGACCGTGGGACGCGTCGCATCGGAAAGACCCAACATGTGCAGGAAGGAATGAACACCTCTTCCAGCAGCAGCTGGGACGCAGGGCTGTGGTTAGCTACAGCGCAGAGCCAGGCTTGTCACTCACACTGTGTTGCAGGCTGGAGTACTAGTCCAAACAGGTGATGTTCATCCAGCTTGAAGTTGTTTTAATATCTGGTGATATGTCTTTTTCTCTTGACTGACAGCGATATGATTTCAAAGGTTGTCCTGGTTTATGTAAAACTACAGATAAGATTGGCACTCCTAAAGCAGAAGTGGGAGGCCAAGACCCCTAGGTGGTTAAGCCGTTTCAGTTGTCTTCTGTGCACACCGTCACGGAAATACTGTGAAAGCTTTCACTCTAGCAAGAAAGCCTTTCTTTCCTTTCGGTTGAAAGACATGTTAGTGGACACACAGTTTATTTGCAGCCTGCCTTTTTTTAAACTAAAATGACTGTGCTTAAGATTGGTTAAGTCTCGGAGTTCAAAGTGTAGCCATTTTATTAAATTAATGACAGCTGAATTATCTATTAACTTCATCACATCTCTGAGCTTGTGTTTTCCTCATTACAAAAATATATTATAAAATCTCCTTCTTAAAAATCCCTCATGTAATTTCTTTTGTTTTCATCAATATAAAAGCCAGTTTTAAAATTCATGTATCTTTCAGTGGAGTTTTAATTCTGGATGAAAAGCCGCTGTGTAAAATATCTCTGTGAATTTGAACTAAGCCTCCCAGGATTCAAAATCAAGCATGGGAAATGTTCTCACAATATTCAAGCTCTCCTAAAATATCTCTTTTTTTTCATATGTTTGATCATTTTCTTGCAAAATATATAAACCCCAAGAAAATCAAGGAAAAATTTAAAACATTCCTTTCCATGCCTCCCACTGAAAAACAGAAAGTCTGCATTGAGATTTACCATGGCATGGGGATTTGCCCAATCTTTTCACTAGATGAAAGCCAAATACATGTCAGCTTTAAGAACGTGCAATGTCTTCTCAAAAGGTTGAACTGAAGAAGGAGTAAGAGGGACTTGTGTATTACTTTTGGTACTAAAGAGTAGAGCCTTTTCTCCTCTTAACCTGTTCTATATGACCCAGTGCTGCCTGCAATATTACATGTTTTATAAAAAAGTGAGAAGAGATTAAGGTTATACAGGAATTGGAGAAAGGTGAAGGAAAGCAGGCTTGGACGAACATATTCTGCTCTGGCATATGGTTGATCATCAGTGTAAATCAATGTAAAATCTGAACAACCAGGTATAACTTGTGGTACTTTCAAAAAAAAATGTTGTCAGCATGCTCCTTTGAAATTGTGCTTTAGCCATAACTATGCATAGGATGTATGCAATTCCATGTGGGCAAGTAGGCACGCACATTTGTTGTGTTTATTTTAATCTGCTAGGAATTCTAGGAAGTTTACATAGTGAGAAAAAAATCTTTTCCAACCTATCTTGTAAATACGTATTAACTGATTTTTACCCTAAAGCCAGGTAGAGTGCATGAATCCTGGGTTGTGGGCTAGACTGTAGAAGGCAACTCCTTTTTAATTTATAAAACAAATTAAAGGGCTAAAGTACACGTGGAAGGAAAACACATGGGGGGAGAATGATGATAATTGTGTGTTTTTATTTTGCAACTTCTACCTGCAAAGTGTTTAAAATTGTTTCCAAGCATGCACTCAAAATTTTTAACATTTTAACATACATGCATGCACACCCCAAAATTAAGAAAGAATTTAGAATGGCAGTTTCACTCTGGCTGAAATCTAGACTACGATTTTAAACAGCCTAATATATACAGAGGCAAGAACAAACTTTTTGATGTTGGCAATTCTAAGGCGAAAAGTTAAAATTGTCAGCCAGTTTCTTAGTGTTATAAATTAAATAACCAACCAAATTATTGTTGCTCACTTAATCCTGGCTTTGCTCATTAACTTTAGAAGTTTAACACACATTGCAACAAAACTAGTGTCACATGCAATGAATGTGTTCCTCCCTAAATGAAAAAAATTTGATGTGCTTTATCCAGAAGTAATTACTTTGAATTGTTCAGTGTCAAATGATGCATCATTATTTGCTACTCAAAACATGTATACATTCAATGCATATTTTCTTCTTATCATAAAACATGCAAAAATAATCTTCCATCAAACACTGGATAATTCTGTTCTAACACTAATATTTTCCTCCTCCACCTTTTGCCTCCCACTGAAATCAAACTTATGCAAATGCTACATAATTCAATGAATGTGGAGAACCTACTTCTACCCCCCTGTAGTCATGGGGAGAAGATCTGGGCTTGAGAGTCTCCTATTTTTTAAATTTTGTGATGAAAGCATGGTAAGCAACCCCTCTGTGTGTTTAAGTGAGCCAAGTGAAACTTGAAGAGACAGCTTAAAGTAACCTAGGAGCCCTTGCGAGGCATCTGTGGAGGGCAGTGGAGAAATGGTAGGACTTTTTTTCAGACTTTTTAACATTGTGGGGGGTTATGTCAGCTGTATTGTTCATATATTAGCAGTTAGCGATACTGTTTATATTGATTACTTGTAATGTGGCAGTGTTTCAGGGACCTGATCAGGAAGATCTGGTACTGTGCAAACATGCAAGAGGAGACGGGTCTGATCCTAGGTTAGAGTCAAAACACCCTGAAGTCAGTAGAAATAGTCCTTTCTACTGCAGTGGGCTTGACACAGGCCCAGAAAGAGAGAAAACCCTTTCGCCTTGGTACAAGTGTGTACGTGGGGTTGCCAGCTTGTTAGTTTTGACATTTTATCATTTTACACATCTGTTGGATTTAATATAAATCTGTGCATCTCCTTAACAAGAAATTATCATAACATATTGTGATCGTGTCTAAAAAATTTAACAGATGCAGTAGAAATATAAGACACCATGATCTATCAGTTGTGTACCTACGTTACTGCAAATCCAGGCTCATGTGAGCAGCCATTTCTGCATGTGTTTACAAATACACATGCACATTTATACGTAGAAATAAAGGAAAAATATACGAACATTTCAACAATGCATCCATTGCTTGATGCAGAATATATGTGCAGGTTTTGAAATGAGGGTAAGATATTTTGCACTGAATATTTGTCTATTTTGTGTAGCAATCTGTAGCAAAATCTTCCACAAATGAGTACCTGTGCATGTATATATGTATTTGTATGTAGACACACACACACAAACATGCATTCACATACATATGTCATGTATTTTTGTGTACATGAATGTGTGGATTCATTACTGAAATGGTTAAGTTTTTGAATATATACTGTTTCATCTTTGGATATTACTGTGTCTATATATGCATATATAATCATATGTATCCAGTCTAGCAAATAATGTGTCATTCTGAAAAAAAATTACAAGTGTTTATTTAAAACTGACATATATTAGTAATGTATAAAAGAGAAATGGGTACTTCCTGATGACTATACCCGTATCTGTAGATAGCCAGTCAACTATTAAAAACCTGGGGAAAGGGCTAGACTTTGCGGAAAGAGCACACAATTGTTTGAGGTTGTGGATAGGAGAGTACTTCAAATTCGGTGAACCAAAAATTTGAGGAGATTTTGAAGAGTTAAGCCAGTAAAAAAAAGAAAATCTACAAAATATGCCTTTTTTGATTTGTCTCGAACTTCAAGAAGGGCTAACCGTATCAAAAGAGGATGTGGCATGAAAAATGTGAAGTGACTGCGGCTCAAGCTGCAAACATTTCCACATGTCAATAATTCTACACATGGTATTCTCATTGAAGTCAAGTAAATTACTTAAATACTTTGCATTTTATAAGATTAGCCCTTCAGTTTGCTTATAATGAAATTAGACATGAAGACTTGCATTAAGACCAGAGGTCCGTTCTGATCTACAGACAGATTTTTCATAGGTACAGGTAGTAGCGCTATAGTCAGTGCGTAGARGTTTATCCATGTTCATCCTCATGCATATCTGTATCCCTGTCTGCACCCAAAAGTAGTTCTGTATCAGCAATGAATATAAATGTATATATGTATACATATGCATAATATATATACACAGAAATATGTACACAAAAACAGGGACTCCAAGGGAACTGAGATGGCTGGCAAACTTCTGTGCGCAAACACGCATGTGACATTTGCATGTCAGCTGCTTCATATGAGGCCTTATCTGTGGTGAAATTCAAGACATGTTTAAGAGCAGAGAGTAAAGATTATCAGAGGGAGGGGTGGGAAAGGCAGGCTGACGTGCCCGTACCTGGCAGAAGGCACGCGCTCGGTAAGCGCGAAGGAGCAGTACGAGGCATGTGCAATGCGTCGGGCACGACATGCTGCTCCATTTCCACTGGCTTCGGAGGCTATTGGATCGGACGGCGAATGGGCCACGGGCTGTTCTCTGTGAAGGGGTGAATTTCCTACACTAAATTTACTCAAATTTTAATTTGGAGAGGATGCAATCTTTATACTGTAAATGGGTCATTTTTGAAAATGCCCTGTAGTCCCCTGAGTACTGCGCAGTCTGTAAGTTATCAAGTCAGGCCATAAATATGTGAAAAAAAAGACTTCAGACTCTTGGCTTGAGTTCTAAGCAGGCTGCTTAGCACTGCCAGCTCTCATCGGCTTCTCCTGAATTCAAGATCTCAGATCAATACACCAGGGTCTTAGAGACTTTTTGACGATTTTTAGAGTAGTTCTAATTATTTGTGTTTGTGCTTAATTTGTAAGTGGCTGGATCAAGGTGTGATTAGTCACAGCTAGATGATCCTTGACAGTAAAATAAACATTTCCTTTGTTTAATTGGATAATTAAAATTAGGGCTAAATAGTTTTTCTCAGTGAGTCTAGTGGTTAATTGAATGGATCTTCAGACATGTCATTATCCACTGCCTATATGCATTCATTATAGGTATTATTACTGAACTAATGAACTGGCAGTTGTTACTTTAGGCTAAAATATCTCATTATACAGCTATATACATATGTGCATGTATGTAAGTGTACATTTGCTTATAAGGAAAGCTTTCATTCCTTTACTAGGACTTCATGTCTTATTTCATCTTCTAAATAACATTGGTCTGTGTTTATCATTGTTTTATAGCAAAATGTGGATTTTTCCTTTAAACCTGATAACTTGATTTAGCTTGCTAATGATAAAATTGTCAAGATGACTGACTACTTGTTCCTAAATCCTTTTTTCAGTTTCAGTTGTTAAAACTGCCAAAGAAAAAAAGAGAGGTTTAAATTTCCAGGTATTGTCTTGAGCAAGCAGTGATTTTTTGTAAGGGTTGCCAAGAAAGTGTTTGTCCATTTTTTTAAACTTCATGGATTTGGAAGTTAAAAAAAAAAAAAACCTTCATGGACTTGGAAGTTTTAAAAATTTTCATTTTGCATTTTTTTAATATTGAAGCACTGAAATTTTAAAACAAGGATTTCAGTTTGTGAATAAGAAAATGAAAGATAAAAATTTCTAAGTTGTTATGTCTGCAGAGTTGTTATGTCAGGACCCTTTTTAAATGTTTGAAGAAATTTGTTTTTGAGAAAGTAAGACATCCTGTCTTTCAAAATATGGGTTCACTGAATGTTGCTTGTTCTTCTAACTTTAGGAAACCATTGCAGGTGTGATTTTTTTTTTTTTAAGGATAAAACAGCTGTATAAAAGCTCTCATCCAAGCTTCTGTGCTTCCTCACAATTCTTTAAAATATAAAACCACACTGAGTGATAGTCTGGCAATTAATCCATCAGTACCACAAACATACCAGGCATCTGAAGCATCTTGCCAGTGTAATACAGTCTGCCGTCTTGCTGTTGGGCCAGAGAATAAAGATAGATCCTGTAGTAACCTGCTTGGAAAGGGAGTAAGTTGAAGGCAGATTTTTTGGTGCTGTAGTGTGGGGAAAAGACTTGGAAAGATATGGGGCTGTAAGGTAAAGTCCTCTGGGAGGCAGTTCTTCCTCATGACAGAAGACAGGCGGTACCACCGCCAAAAGCCACTATGGACTGAAATGGTGACACTATCTGAGGGGCAGAGAGGCTGTTCCCTAGGTTGGCAAGACCAAGGACCACTTAGAGCTATGGATCAAAATCCTTTAAAAATGAGTTTAAAAACCAGGAGGCAGGTAACGCACATGTCAGAGCACCAGCTTAATGAACGCCTGAAAGGAAGCCTTCACAGCGAGGGGCCATTTGCTTGTGGAGCAGCGGCAGTCTCCGAATGGACTGCAGCTGATGTATTAGTTTTCGGTAGTCCCACGCTGTGCTGGCAAAGGCATGTGCAGCAGTCTGGAGGGTCGCATCTGCATGGAGCTGGTACAACTCTTGTATGGAGCTGAAAGCAAAGGGCCATGCATGACCTTGGCTCTCTGGTCATCTAACCATTCGTCCAGACCAGATCCATGGTGCCCACAAGGTTTCTATCACAGGGGCCAACCTTCTCCCTGCTCTATTTTCTGGTTGCTGCTCCTAACTGGGCAATAGCATCCCTGCCTTCTCCAGATTTATTGCCCACCTGCTGACCCTCACTGCCCCTGAGATTGCTCTCAGACCCTGCTCTGTGCTCTGCAGCGCTCACGGCATCCGCTGAGGAGAAGGTGTAAGCTGTGGGTTGTTCTGGTCAGTGAGGATAGTTTCCACTTCTCCTTCCTCTTGATAGCCTCTAAGTAAGAGATGCAACGGGCGTTTTATGTATCTGCAGTGCAGTCTGAAGAAACAGTGATTATAATCAACATGATAGAAAAAAAACACAGAAACTGTTTTGCAGGCCAGATCTCTGTGTGAGGTGGAACTTGGTGTGATGTAAAGAGGAGAAATGTGGGCAGGCAAAGCCAATACATGCATTCAAGCATTGCACAGCGAATGGAAGTCTCTCCAGTGTTTTCAACTTTCTATTAGTATAAATATTCTTATTTCCTTGCAATATCGGTTCCCTTCAAGAGCCAGTTTATGCAATGCTCAAGCTTAAAAATTACCCAGCTCATGTCCTGGTGTCAACAGGAACTGCAGTAAGCTGTAATTGTGGTAGAGACCGGATAATGGCAATAATGATTAGTATGTTAATTGCTTTAACTCTCAAAAACATTTTCTGACTGGCTGATCAGTGTAATGTCTAAAAAGCCTGTCGTCTTGCCTACTTAATTTTGTTTACATATGAGCTAATCCCTTTCAGACCCCAGCCTACCCGAGGTTCCAGTATCAATATCTGAGATAGGCTTTGGAAGTAGGATTTCCTGACTCTTTATTGTCCCCAGGTCATTAGACACTCTCCATCCCCTGCAGACATTTAGCCGCAGTGAGCCTATGTCCATGGGCATGCTCACAGTGACCTTTAGTAGATGCCAGAGGTATTCCTGGGATAAATGAAAACCCCATTTATTTCAGAAGATAAACTTACCTCTTCTGATATAAATAGTCCTGCTTTCATCTGTTGGTAGAATGCTTCAACAAATCTTAGATTCATTTTTCACGCAGTGTGTATTCATGTGGATCCTGAACCTGCAAAGAACGTGGTGTTCCTGTGCCCTCTTCCCATACKGCCATGTTACGGGATCATAACACCGCTTACCTTCCCATAACGTATGAGGGCATGCTAAAGTGCGGGACTGCTGCCCCAGTGGGAGCAGTATCAGGCGCTGTGCCTGCAGGATGAGCTGCAGCCTGCAGTCCCCAGAGAGCAGCAGCCATTCTGCCCCAGCGTGGCATCGCAGGCGACCCTGGCGCTGGGGTGAGGACACGCAGGCCATGGCTCTGCCCTCCGCTGGGAAAGGTTAGTGCTGCCAGAAACCCTGAGTGTACCGAGTTTCAGAGGCTGCGATGTGATGTGCCTCTGCTGTGGGGACCTGGAGGGTGAAGCTTCTTGTGCTCCGGGGCGCCCATGCTGTGAGTGAAGTCTGAGTGCTGTGCAGCCACGTGCAAGCACTAAATACAAGTTGCTGCTAGTGCCCTATATTGCAAAGAAGGTGCGAACAAAAATATGAAAGCAAAGAAAATGAAGATTGCATTAGTTATGTAGACAGTATCATACAGTTGAAGAAACATTGCTCTATGTAAAACTGTGCAATAATTTTATTTGCAGTTAAATACAAAAATTCATTAAAAGTCACTATTCAGAACGATCTCATCAGAATTAGACATATATTCCTATGCTTAATAATACTAAAAAAACCCCTCACAACAACATTCAAATAAAACCTTCAATTAGTGCGAGTGATGAAAACATAAAGCAAAATAGTGTAAAAGAAGATAGAGGTATTTATCTGGAATTCCAGCTGTAAAATTAACTTCATAAAATTTGTAAGATATGGAAAACCAAACTGCTGGAAAACATTTCATCAACAGCATCAACTCAACCGTTTGTTATTAGAACTTTTTGTGCAGTCTTTTAATGGGTGCAGCATGTTGCACTGTCAGGCCTAGTCTGTAGTATATAATAAGAGAGAAAGGAATGAAAGCTTTTGCAAATATTTACACAACTGGTTGTATACTGATGTTTAGAACTACCCTATGCTGGCAATTTTTAAAGGACATTGTTTTTTATTGATGTTTAAAGGTTTTTTTTCCACTAATTGAGGTGAACAAGCATAATTATTTTAATACATTAAAATTTTCTTGTCCTAAGATGGTGTCAATGACAGGCTATGTACATAATTAAAAATACAACTTGAATATGCATGTATGTAGTACCAATAGTATGTAAAGGAGTGTGAACTCCAGATGGCTGCAAACAAAAGCAAGATCAGGACCTCTGGCTGCCATCTGTCCTCAGGATCAGAATATGGACCCCGTTATGTACTCTTCATTTTTATTCATCAGTGGAATGGAGATCAATACAATTTGCTTTGAAAACATCCCTGCGCTGTTGTGGTGGGTTGCTTCAGTGTTTGTTACTGTGTGTATTGACTAGCTATGCCCACTAGCCCTTAACACCTTTTTTAATCTTTAATTATTTATATATATTTTTTCAAAATAGGCAACATAATCAGATCCATTTATCAACAAACTGAGTAGCAGAACAATTCTTTTATCTGTCTTTGTCTATTTTGGCATTAATGAAATAGCAAAAGTCACAATTTGGACATCCTTATTTTTCCCCACTGTCAAATATACACAAAATAATGAAACTAAAGGCATTAAAGACTACTTGTGTGAAGGAAATGTTTGTTCTGAAAAGGAGACCTTGTACATGCTAACTTTCTCCTGGCAGCGTGCAGTTTTGTCTGAATCATATGCTGCCAGGCTGTGGTGAATTGCGGTGTTCTCAAACTGTGCTGCTGACACAATTTTGAAGTAGATTGCCCTGAAGGAAAGATGATGATGCACTTAAGTAATTGGACTGTGCATCCCGCATAGACTTTTTGAGTTTTGCATAGTTACATTTTGTAAATATCTTGTTTAATTTCCTTGGGAGGGAATTAAATTTTGGGGGAAGAGGAGAAGAAACAGTAGTGTTAGACCTCTTTCAGTTTTAAAAGCAAATTTTCAATTGCTGTCATGAAACTTTAAGTTCATGGAACTGTTAATTTCCCGGCAGACAGGAATGCTGCTGCTCGGGTCTCAGCCTCCATCCAAATTCTTAGAATCGCACTTGCATCGTGAAAGCGTACGTTGCGCTTGCAAACCAGGAAGTGCAAACTGTTGCAATGGTTTTTCTAAATGCCCGTAACCAGAGTAAGCATGACAACTGCCAGACAGGCTCCATGCAGCGTGTATAAAGTACAATGCACAGGCCAAGGCTTGGACACATCTTCTTTTGGCCGGTCTGTTGGATGGAAGAAATGGCAGGTGTGCCAGCAGCTGGCAGGATGAGAGGAGGTAGGGTGCTGCCTAATTACAAAATGGAAGCAGAGGAGTTGCGGGTAGCAGTTGTCGATGCCTGTAAAATCTTCTCTAAGCTCATCCAGTGCTTTTCTCTTTTTTCCTTTTTAATTCCCTTTATGAAATAAGCTGAAGCATTGAGTGTATTTCTAGCATACTCTGCTAGATTACTATTACTATTGCTATCTACTATTTCTAGTACACTCTACCAGAAATATGGGGGGTGAGAGGGGAGAGTCTTAGGCTAGTGAAACCGGAGTTTGTTACTGCAACGTGCATATGTGCTTTTCGTGGCCATCATTCATTTCTGTGCTAATAACCTTAAAATCTGACTTCCCTCTTCATATCGAAGGGGCAGAAATATATTATTTATGTAATGCACAGAGGAAATTTTGTAATTACGCTGTTATATTTTTTAACTAATGCTGTTGAACAGAACTAATTTTCCTTCATTTTTTCAGGTAATGATTTTCATAGTGTTTTGTGTGTAGCCAGTTTCTCCCTGTGTGAGCAGTGAAGCTTCCACACAGCTAGTGGGGAAAAGATAAATGCTTTCAAAATAGGAAAATTTGACTGAATGCTGGCAGGAGCTCAAAAGCAATTACATACTACCAGGAGGTACTCTCAGTTCAGTTTTACAACAAACTTAATGTAACTATATCTCCTTCAAATGAAATTGTTTGGCTGGGGCAGCATTGGTGATACGGCTTCCCTTGGCTTGTGCTTACTTGCTTCTTGAAAGTGATTTGTAAGAAAAATTTTGAACATTTTTGTATTTTTGCTGTGAATCCTATGTTACTTTTGAAAACCATTATGGTTCATGTCGCTCAAGAGTCACATCTGAAGTCTTTTCTTCCTCATTGTTGCAAGTGGTTCTGTCTTATTGTTCATTATAGAACAGCTTAAATCAGTTAATGAAGGGCTTTTTTTCTCTTGGCTACCCCTAGAGATCATGGGTATATTTCCAAGGGAGTCTAARCTGATTGGTCAAGGGTGATTCAGGTTTTTGGTAGAGTCTTGGTTAAAAAGTCAGAGGCAGCAAATGTCTCTCTAAAAGCAGATTAGGAACAAAGTTAATCAAATTAATTTATTAGTTCTTGAGACAAGTGGAGGGAAAAAGTAGTTGGTCTCAGTGGAGAATAGCATAGATGATACAACTGTTAGCCCTGGTGGAGCAGCAAGAAGCTTATTTACATGAATGGCTGTTGCACACACAGCTGGGTGGGAGGGAATGACAAAGTTCAGCATCCTTGATGTGGAGTACTCCCCATGGCTGTCCAAAGACATATCCAGGAAACTGCATCTTGATCAAGAGTGTTCTGTTTTCCGTGGTTTATAAATGGTACATTTTATTTTTACTCTTCCAGAAACATCATTTGACTCACAGAAGAATTAAAACTGACAGCACCACAGACCTGTGTGGGAGAAAAGGGGATCTTAGATTCAAGTGACACAACCAAGTCTTGAGGAGTAAAGAAGTTTGGATGGCTTCTCACCAAATGGAAGTGATCTAGAGGGCCCTCTGAGAACGCTGCATCTCTGCATCCAGCTCCTACTGCGTCGAGACGGTGCACTTGGACCTGAACGTTAATAAAATGCTGGATTCAATCAAGTGTGTACTGGTGGGAGACTCCGCAGTGGGGAAAACTTCACTCTTGGTACGTTTCACATCCGAGACTTTTCCAGATGCCTACAGACCCACTGTGTATGAAAATACCGGAGTGGATGTCTTCATGGATGGTGTACAGATTAGTCTAGGTCTTTGGGACACATCTGGCAGCGATGCCTTCAAAGGCATTCGTCCCCTCTCATATCAACAGGCAGATGTGGTGTTAATGTGCTACTCGGTGGCAAACCACAACTCCTTTCTAAACCTGAGGAATAAATGGATTGGTGAGATCCGCAACCACTTGCCCCGCATCCCTGTTTTGGTAGTGGCTACTCAGACTGATCAGCGAGATACAGGGCCCTATAGTTCCTCCTGCATTAGCCCGATGGACGGGAAGCGGCTGGCCCAGGATGTCCGGGCCAAAGGCTATTTGGAGTGCTCTGCCCTCAGCAACAGAGGAGTGCAGCAGGTGTTTGAGTATGCGGTCCGCACGGCGGTCAATCAAGCCAAAAGACAGAACAGGCGGAAGCTCTTCTCCATTAATGAGTGCAAGATCTTTTGAGTCCAGTCAGCAGTAGTTTTGCTCACATTTGTTCATTCTTTCTTTGCACAAAGATATATTAGCAGAGACAGTGGAAGGCAAATCAAAGGAGGACTCCCGGCAGGATCACACAGTACAGGTGCCCCTAATGAGACAGAGAGACGCTCTATCTGATCTGCCTTTCTTTTTTCATTTTTCCCTTTCCACAGGTACTATCTTTAAAAATGAAAAGTGCAGGTGCCCTTCTTCACAAATCTGTGTATGGACTTTGCTAGTCTGGACTGGCATGGGCCTAGTCTGGAGATTTACAGACAATAGCTGTGCTGATTTTGTTGTTGTCATTGATGTTCCTTGGTTGTTGGTTTGTCTGCATTTATTTAATGATGGAAACTTCTGCCCGGATCTAACCCTCTCCTGACAAATCTGTCCATGTGGAATTTTTGTACTCTAAGAACTTTGTACATAAAGTCTGACCACTGTGTATGCTATTTAAAAGACTTTTGTATATGTTGTTGTAAAATCCTGACAGAGTTTATTTTCATATGTTGGAAGTTCTTCCTGTAGCTAACCACAAAAGCAGATTCTCCAATCCATAAAATAGTGGCCTGCAGACTAGCAGTTCTTACACATGTCCAAGTTACTACACAATAGTAATCAAATCCAGTGTGTCCAGCACAGGAGTGATCAAAAATTAGTGATATCTGATAGCTCTCCTGTAGCTTTCTGAGATTTGTTTTGTTATCTTTGTCTCATTCCTAGCAGGCTGGATACTGTCTCAACAATGTCATCAAAGATAGGATGAACTGGGAGGAAACTAACCTGATTTCTTTCTAAACTTGACCTAGTTACAACCCTGGAAGGGTTGGCTTGCAGTCAGGGCTGGTTTAGATATATGGGTGGGGTGACAGAAATCTGTGCCATCGCCTCTGTTGCCCCTGCGGTATTTCTGGTGGCAAAAGATTTCAGTTTCCAGGGATGAAAGGTATTTTTTCAGGAGAACTAAAATTCTCACATATTTTTAGTATGCTTTTTTTTTTTCCAAACAGTGGTTTTATTGAAACCAGTCACTAAATATAATAAAAATTTAAGTGCATGGCAATGTTGTATGCACCTATTTAGAATGGCTGAATAACTTTTTTGGGAGTTTGCGTACTGAGCGTAATTACCTGGATTGTATGAAACAAAGAGTGAAACAGGCTTTGCATCCTGGGGAGCCTGGCAAATATGAGAGTCAAATCCTGAGGTACTTGGGAGTTACTCTCCTGCAGAGAAAGCCAGTTTAAGGAGGTGGGAACTCCACATGTGTAAGAGAGCTCTGCTGGAAGATGGATGTGGGTTCAGCACACCATGTCATAAATTCCTTGTGATTTGCAGTGTCCCCCTTCTCTTCATGTTATCTGTGCAAAACCCTCTGCTCCGCAGCATCCCTCAGGTCTTGCAAATCTGTCTCATCCCAAGGTTTCTGCTGCCCACAGCAGAAATCCCCTGGGGGGGAATTCTTAGTGTGGCAAGATTTTTGTTCTCTCCCTGTCCTTTAGCTAGCTCAGAACTGGCCTTCAAGGGGTTTATAGCATAGTGTCAGGAGAGGTGGCACATAAAACTGTTGGATGAGTCTCTCTCCACGTGGATCCCAAGAGAATGACCTCAGTTTTGACTGAGCCCTAACTCATGTATTTCAACAGGAATGGATGCAAAGGCTTACCTGATTCAAATCCAAGGTGGGAGTTCAGGAGTTACCTTATTTAGCAAATAAGCTATAGCTCAGATTTACCTACAGTTTCTTCCTGAAAAAGTGATCAGGTGCTCTTCTCAGTGCTCTGTTCTACCTCTGAGCTTCTCTGTAAAGGGCAATTACAAATTAAATCGGTCTCCTCCTATAAATCCCAGAGATGATCTGACTTGTGAGGTAGTATTTGCATTATGGCTGCCTTGAAGAGCAACTGTGCACAAAATGCCCACCACTTACCAGGCTGGGGAATATTTAGTGCTCATCAACCTCATTTGAGGGGAGACTTCTTGTCATAAAATACATATTGGTCTCATGTGAGACTTTTATACCAGCTTTAAATCCTTACAAGCTCCTGCACCCTAGAACACAAGACAAGGGCTCCCCTCATCACTCAGCCCTTCTGTGGTATTCTCTTTCCTGCCACTCTTTCTCGTTCTAAAATTTCAGGCATAGATTGCAAACCCTTTGCCCCCTGAAACACTAAAATTGATAATGTTTGAAAAAGAACCTGAACTGCGTGATACTTATGTATAGTTACATAAGTGCCTAGGTATTTGCAGTCCTCACTTAAAAACATTTTGGCTTTTGGAACACACATATTTCTACATCTCAGCTCTTGCAATGCCTCTTCACTGACAGTTGTGTTTTTTGTAACCCTAATTTAAAAGTAGCTATTGTTACTGTTTGAACATTAAAGAACACATGCAAAATAATCACATTGTAAATCTTCAAATCTGTTGTTATACTTTTAGAAATTTCTGTTATGGTCCCCACCCCACTAACTGATTTAACCTGGCTTAGTCAACTTTTTTGAGATACATTTTTGCCACCATGTTCCACTAAATGGTCTTTTGTTCTGTGGGTTAAGCTTTGTTTACAACAGTTCATATACAGATATTTTTAATGATTTGAAGAATTAGTAACTGCTAGGCCAGGATGCTATGCCATGATATCTGCCATGGGATGCTGGCATTCGGTGCCCAGAAGGCTGCAGAGTGGCTGCAGAGAGTTGTATCAAAGAAGTCAGATGAATATGTGTTCCAGAATTACAGCATAAGTGAAATTCCTACTTCATGCATATTTGTTTCACAAGGCTTGTTATGGTGTGTTACAAAATGAAGAAATGAAGGTTTGTTCGCAGTGAAGGAAGGCAGAGAGGATTCTCAGAGACATGTGAGTTGACAATGGATGGGGAATTTTGGGGTGTCTTAATATGCTCTTGACTGTGGGTCCTAAAGTCAGTGCAAGGTGTGAGGTCACTGGGTAAAAGCAGGCTGATTTTTAATATCAAATCAGATGGAGATATGAAATGGATGAAGGGAATTTTGGTTTGGTGTGATATGAATAAAACTGGTTCAATTTTCACAGCCTTGCTATTTACAAGCTCTCAAAGCTAAAAGGCCCATTTTGTTGCGAACAAACTGTGAAATACRTTATTTTAGTAACAGTAATTAAGTAGCTTTCCCTGAGCTACACACTAATGTGCTCAAGAAGTGTGGCATCGCAAATGTGGAGAGACGTGTCTGGACATAACAGAAATCAGTGGAAAATCCCTTTGGGTCTGAGTGGGGACCACAGAGTTGTCAGCATGAGCTGACATAACACTGGGTTTTACAGAGTGACTCGGTCCCACAAAGCATCAAATTCAGCGCTGTGGTTTTGATGATGCCCAGCACCAGGTGGGTTGGGAGGACACACGTCCGCAGGTCCACAGTACCCCGCTCTCGCCTCGGGTCTTGACCTGGCCAAAGCCCTGAGATGCCAGGTTTAATCCTCTTTCCAGAAATGCTGTTGGCATGAATTGCATTGTTGTTCATGTTGTTTTGAGAAATATTAATTTTTTTTTGAGTGATATGAGACATTGGGCCACCTTCTGTTTATGTTTTCTGTGGAAAGATGATTCCTCTTATCAGTCTGGAATATACAAACTTTAAAATGTCATTTTGTGTCCGCAGCATGGCCTCAGCTGAACAGCTGCTTGGGGTGGGGATTGTGCAACGGCAACGGCGCTGYGCACCGAGGGGAAACGCGCGGCCCTCGGTGCCGGTGGCAAGGCGAGGCAGGGACGGACCCCCTAGGCCTCCCGCAAAACCATACCAGGGTTGTTWTGATAACGTTACTTGGGCAACGGGGTCCTTGGGTACAGCTCTGTGATAAGAATCTGCCTCTAATATTCAAAAGAGATTCAAATGACAGCTGGGCAAAATTAGTTTCAACTTCTTTTCCTCTGAAAAATGGCAGGTCTGGGGAGAATAAAACACCGTGCAGCCTCAAGTCTGTTCGGTTGAATTTTTTCAGCTAAGAGAAGAAACCTTGCCCAAATGCTCCATTTCAACCTTTCCAAAACAAACCATTTCAATTTGTTATTTTGTTGCTAAATCTATTTTGGCTCACTGTTAAAACAGCTTAAAAGGAAAAAAAGAAAGAGAGAAAATATTTGACATTTCAAATAAGGATAGAAAAAGCACTATTGTTTTTGTCATCATTTGACTTTCCCTTTGGACAGAAAAAATCATTCTGTGTTACTCATTTTTTTAATTAATTCTGCAAGTTGAATAAAAAATTGGATGGATATGCAATTTTAATTAAGATCATGAACTACCCTTTCAGCAGCAAAAAAATGTTTTCTTTTGTAATTTGCAAAATGTGATGAGAACACATTTTGTTATTTGAAATGTGGATTTCACAGCTTTTTCATACTTACTTGATCTGTAGCATACAATACAAATCTTTTCTAAGAATAAACAATAAAAATACATTTTTGATCTTTTTTTCCCCAGAATTTTCATGTGGGAAATTATTCAAGTGTGATAAATATAATTAACACTATTTTGTCTGTCTGATATTTGTAATTAACAGTTTGCAAATATTTGCATGATTTTTAACTCCTTATGCTTGTGTTGCTCTGTTTAGCAAAGTTTTGTGTCACAGTTGCTTCTGTTTTTGTGGTTACCTTCTTAACTTCAAGATGAAAGAGTCTCTCTCTCTTTCACGGCTAGGGATTTCTCCCAGTATGGTGGCAGAACTCTGCAGGAGGTGATAACTGGCGGTGGCAGTGACAGGGAAGGAGCCGATGCAATTGCTCTTTCTAGAGAGCAGGGCAAGTGTCCCTGCATGGCATTTTCAGCCCTGGTTCCCTGTCTGTCTGACAGGGGCCCTCCTGGAGCACACAGTGAGGCCATCCTGGTCCRTATACCTGTGTTTCCCTTTCACAGCATCTGAGGGAAAAAAGGGCAGAAGGGGAACAGTGTGCATTTGATCATCTCCCCTTCTTTCAGGGTGGAACTGGAGCATAGCCAGAGACAGAAAATGGTCCCAGGATGCACTGTTTGGCCGTAAAGTCCCCTCGGACGTGCCCAAGCATGGACCCTCACTCAGGAAGGATGCCTAAAAATGTGCTTAAGTTAGGGCCAAAACTGGGGCCATATTGGAAAAGGATAGCATTTTCAAAATTACCTGTGTCACCTGGACTCTCAAATAACATTATCTAGGTCCCTTTTAGAGCATTTTGAAAAAACTGTACCTTTAGATGCTTTGAAAATTTGATCACAGGTGCCCAGTAACATACCCTGTGTGTACACTGCAACTGCTGAGAGTGTTTGAACACATGCTACCTAATGCTTGTGTCGATACAGAAAATGTATTTAAAGCAGTCTTTCTATGCATGGTTCCATAATCACCGCAGGGATCAGACATGAAGTAAAAAAAAAAAAGTCATTCTCAGGTCTCAGCCTTTCCTGTATTACCATTCCATTCAAGTGAATACAGCCATTAAAATAGTTTCAAATGAATGGGGCAATTTATACCTCTTAACATCTTCTCCTAATACCTCTCCTGCACAGAGCTCAGGTTAATATACAACAAAGAAAAACTTCATTTCAGAATATCACAAAGGCTTGTCCATTCTTGCCGTTGTGAGCAAGTTAACCACCTTGAGTTAATTAAAAATCAGTTTAACCCCTGAAAACCCCTGTGCCAGGTATAGGCACAGTTAGTTAGGTTGGAAAAAAGTCTGAAAACAGAAAATAGTCTTGTTAGAAAATAGTCTGAAGCTACTGTAATGAACTGTTATCTCTGGATGTGAGGAAAAACATCTTATGCCTCAGAGATTTCTTTCATAGCCGTAAGCAAACAACTGTGATTAGTTATCACTGTGTACCTGTTGTAGCTGACCTCCTGCATATCCTTCACGTTGCACTCTGGGCAGCCAGCTGTTAAAAACAAAATTCGCTGAGAAAATAACATTTTGGCTTATTTAGATGCTTACATTGCCTTAACTGCTTATCTACAGTGACGATGGCCTTTCCCTCCACCCCGGACCGCTCTCTTCCTTGCGGCACAAGCACACAGCTGCTCCTTGCTAGCATGGGTGCTGCCGCTCGGGGAGCTGTGAGGACCGGCAGGACCGTGCCGGCGCCAGGCTCCAATGCAGCCTGGTGGGAAAGCGCCCTGGCCCGAGCCGGCCGGAGCACGGTGCAGGTGAGGCGCCCTGGGGCTCCTCCTCAGCGGGCATCGCGGCCAGTGCCCTGGTTAAGCCCCTCTACAAGCGGAGCTGATCCTGCATCAGCTGCACTTCTGTCACCTTCAGGCACCCTTGCAGTAACAGGTGCATTTTTTGTGCCATTTTTAAAATCAGCGTCTCATCAACTCATGACCCGAGCCTGGTTCCTGCACCTGCTGTTGTGCTGGTAGCGCGGGCTGGAGAGCATTTCTGGGGAGCCCGAACTGCTGGGGCAAAATCTCCCCTTCTCCTTACTGAGTGCAAGGGAACCAGCCTTCGGCCTTGCATTTATCAGCTTTATGCATGTCAGCTAAAAGAGCCTTAAATTAGTTATTAGAAAATGAAATAATAACTGTCATGGCCTTCCTTGTTATGAAAAAGTGAATGAATACACGTCTGTCCTATGTCTCTCAGAAATGACCTACATAAGGCACGCGGGGGGATTTCTGTCATTATTTTTCTCACCTTGGGCAGAAGTCAGTATGATTCATGCAGAGGCGTAGAAGGGCACAAGCGTGTCTATGTTGATGGTTGTTTCTATCTCTGGAAAAGAGGAAGGAAACGACGACTGATGCCGCTGCACGGCGCGAGGTGCTCGCTTTCTCGCATGTGCAGCATTTCCAAGAAGCCGGCGGTGGGCGCCGCCGCAGCGCCGCAGGGCCTCTCCCACGGCTCCCTCCTGGTGGGCATCCATCCCGGCAGCACGAGGGGCGAGGGATGGGTGGCGAGCCGCGGCCCGGAGCCTGCCACGGGGCTGCAACGAGGCCGGCAGGCCAGCGGCAGCCCTCAYGCAGCAGCTCCCGCACCGGGAAACGGTGCGCTGGGAAACGGTGCAAACGCCAGCTGAGCGTGTCCGCTGACGGCAGGGCTGCGGCAGCCGGAGGAGGGCGTCCGRCCCGGCTGCGAGGGGAGCTGCCGCTGAGCCCTGCGGGCCGGTCGCCCCAGCCGTGGCCTCGGCCCCGCGCCCCGCGCCTGCTCGGGGCGCAGCTGCCTGTGCGGGGGGCTGGCCCCACACCCCCACTGCGAGAGCAGCAGGCAGCGCCCTGGCTGAGCCGGCATCCTCGCCTGAGCCCAGCTTCGCCTCCTTGTGTGAGGCGAGAGGGTAGAGAAGGGCTGGCAGTGAAAGAAAACTGAGACTCGGCAACCTGTAAGATGAATTAATTCTGTAGAAACCACTGGAGGGAGGTGTATTTCTTATGCCCCCAAACCTCTGCTAACACATAAGCAATTACAGAATTTTCTCATTCGCAGAAAACTCTATGTTCTTCCTCTATATAAAATGTAACACTGTCATTTATCTATTAACACTTTCATTTATTTATTATTTCATTTACCACCATGAGACCAGATCTGCTGCTTAAAAGCCAATACCAGAGCCATCCTGCTGTGAACGATGCAGTGTTCATACGGCGTGCATTTGAGTAAGGGTTAAAGGTCAGAAGATTTCGTAGGAAGCTGGTTTGGGATTTCTGATGGCTCTTGGGCATTAACATATTTATTTTATTTTTTGATTATTGTGTAGTATGTGGAATTTGTACTGGTATCTGATCTATCACAGAGTTATTGTCCTACTAAACCAGAGCTACAGCACTGTCTAATGAAGAGGGCATTGGATTAGGCAAGGACTTTTTGCTGTTTAATCTGTCTTTTATCACTGACTCCATAAAGCCTGGCCAAAGCCAGTTCAGACCAATAGAAAGCTTTTAAATTCAGCCAGGCTTTGGATCAGGCCTTATGTAAGCCTAAACAAATAACTTTCAGAAATGCAAATTCAGTTTGATTGCTGGTGCAATTTCCCTCCATAAGGGGTTATATTCAGGATCATTTTGACCCAAATTGATTCATCTTCCTTGTGCCTGTTCTACGTGGTTCACGTAGACAAGACAATAGGATGAACAGTAGACATGAAACGCTAGGGCACAGACACCTCGGTTGTTTCCCAGCTCTGCTGCTGGCTGATTGGGTGACACCAGGCAAGTTCCTTCTCCACTTGCCCTGTATGTGAAATGGGGAGATGTTACTGACCTTTTCTTAAAGTACTTTCAGATCTATCACTCAAGATCTTGATAGTTGTATGTATTTTTTAGTCTGATGGTTCCTAGTTCCCCTTCTGAGAAACGTTTCTGATGATGAGTTAGATCTGCGGAGTTTGGTTTGAACGGATTTGTAGTACAACTTGACAGGATTAGAGCTCTTTAGTGTTTCAATTAATTGCAGGCATAGGCTGTAGGTAAGCACAAGGAACAGAAAGAGAAGGGAGAATATATATGCTGCAGGAATTCCTTTACTATTTTAACAGATTGTAAACACGTCTATCAACATAATGCTCTTATTAATGGTGTAAACACAGGTAATGGGCTGAGCTAACATCTGATCCATCACTGACATGTTTAGAAGGCAAATTCTGCCTGAGGAAGTTCTGCTGACTGCCGGGAGGGTATAACAGAGGGAAGTTCACTCTATATTGCCCTCTAAATGCTGTTTCGGGAGCACACTCTTACATTCCCTGTGGTGGCTACTGCTGAAGACAGGACTCTGTGCTAGATCAACCTTGATCTGTATAGCAGGGACATTCATACGGCAAGGACTTAGCTCCCAGTCAGCAGCTCTCACTGAAATTTCATCACTTCGAAAATGTTTCAGTTTTCTTTCTGAGTGAACAGAAGGGACTGAACATAACCTGAATGAGAACTTAGGTTTAGTAAGAGTGGGGAGAGTAGCTACAAGGTGACTTAATATGACTTTTTCTCTCTTAGAATTTCACCCTTCCATGATAAAAGCAGAGGAGAAATAACCAGTATTTCTCCAAATTGTTCCACTATGATGGGAAAGGTTTTCTTCTGTTAGGAACCACTAGAGACATGGATATGGAGTCTCAGCTTCCCTGTGCATTACGAGACATAACTCAAGGAGATGATTAACTCAAGAASAGGAGTTTCTGACTCTACTCCAGGTCTTCCACAACTTTTCATAGGAGTCTGGCTGCTAAGAAAAACGATGCACTGCTCTTGCTCTGGAACATTCTCAAGTTTTTTGTTCTGTAGTGTGTAGGGATATGGTTTTGTTATTTTCCCCTGGCTATCCTGAGGCATCTAAAGAAAATAAGGTATCTTTACCCACAAAATTCCCCTCCTTCTTTCATAGCTGACACATGCTTTTGACTTCCACTGCTGAAGATATCGGAATTAAACTTCTAATTTACACATGAAAGAAATCCCATGAGCCTTCCCTAGCAAAAGGAGATTAGCAGGAAAGTTGCTTTTCCCCTGAGAATAGCTAGTTCTGATGGACTTCATCTTTGCAGTGGGGGGTCAGCTGACTCTGGTGGAATTAACTACCCATGAAACTGTATGGCAGAAACTGGAAAGGTATCACTGTATTCTCTATTAAATACATGAGTGATATGGCTTTGAGTAGAGAGTACAAATAGAATATGAGAACAGAGATGAATTCAAGAAATATTTAATGCAGAAGGGGTTAACTGGGTCCCTGAAAAGAGACTAATTTCTCTTTGGGATTTGGGACAAATCACTTAGGGACACCACTGAACTACCCAGAATTAACAGAGCATTTACCAAGCAGAGGAACTTAGATGGCTGCAGGGTAGGGCTCTGACGCTGTTGGTACGATGGAAGAATGAAACTTTGGGAAAACAGAAACCTGAGGCAGGATAGCGTGAAAAAGTCTGCCTTTAATTCCACAAAATTGGCTTGCAGAGTTGCGTATGCTGAGACTAACAACAGAAACTAAGAGTGTGCCAAATATATGGAATGAAGTGCAGAAAAAGCAATGGACCACATCATCTCACAGCAGTCTGCAAGCACCAGGAGAACATACCCAGCATGGGAAGAAGATAAAAAAAAAAAAGCCTCAGAGCTCAGAGATGTTCTTCATAAGAGCAATGGACAAAGTTGCAGCAGGAGATGAACAGACAGTCAGCATGAATGTGAATGGAAATTACATTCATTATGTAAGCAATGATGATGCTAGAGAWAATTATATAACACTTAAATCCCTAGGCTGTGGAAGAAAAGCTGTGTCAGGCTCTCAGGGACTTGCAGATATATAAATAAATTGGAAAGAAAAAGCCTTTGACTGGAACTGGGGTTTCCAAAACTGCTCCTGTTTTGTGAAGTTGATGCTGTGCTTGTCTGATGGAAAACCATGGTCACAGACAACGGTGATTCTTAAGTGCAGTCACATGCCGGTGTTGCCCTAGCAGATACATACTACAGAAAAATGAATGACACTTTCTCTGAAGCCCAAAGGGAAGGAGACAATGAATCAGCCATTTTGTTAAAAAGGTCTCAAAAGGCAGCAGATGATTGAGAAAATTAAGCCATAGGCTATAACATAATTGAAACAAAAGACAAGGGCAGTGTCAATATCTGGGGTGCTACTTACAGGCCCACACGGCACCGTGGAGCATCTCAGAGGCCACAGGCTTGGTGCTGTCTGCAGAACTGTGGGCTTCTGTGTAAAGACATGGCTGAATCTAACTCATACTATCCCTGTGTTTGGCAAGGATGGAAGATGTAGGAGATGGGCTTTTGAGGGATATCTGGTATCTGGGTAGCGTAGTACAGAGATGCCTGAACTAATGCCACCAGTCCCAGAAGTGGAAACTAGGCAACTGTGTGGAGGGGACACTAAGAGAAAAATTCAGTGAGATCAGGCTGCGTGCTCTGCTGCGCTGGCTTCAGTGCCTAGGGCCCAGGCTGCACAGCATTACATACCCGGCTAGGTCAGGATCACATTTTCCATGTGCTTCTTTGCATGGGTCTCTCCAGAGGCTGTGTGTTTTGCAACARGACTCCTGTATTCAGCAGTGCAGTTCAGTTACCCTGTGATTTCATTAGACGGTCAGTCTGGATTTAGGGTCCCTCATGCTGGATTATAAATGTTGCAATCCCTGATGTGAAGCACTGATGTAAACTCACTCTGGTATAAACTCATGGTGAAAATGGTTCCAGAAGTTTGGGGATTACCTTTGTCCTGACAGACTTCCTGCCAGTTACTTCACTCCAGTTCCCCTTTCTGTGCAGCAGTTTAATTAGATTTCCCCGAGCTGGCTCACGGACCTTCATACATGGTCCTTTCTTGGCCATACAAGTTTATCGCTGGTTTGGCTGGTTTATCGCACCCTTTGCTTGCTCCTGCTTCAGTGTGGTCATTACTTCTAGGCCATTCTACACATCATGCTGAATAAATGCCATGCAGTGGGTCTGCAGCACGGAAACCCACAAAGCATGTCCTGCTCTGAGAAGAGCCTGGGGTTCAACAGGCTGCAAGACCGGGCTTCAAGACACTGAAGGCTGTTGGAACAACAGAATTTGTGAAAGAGGCTTGCCAAGATAAGACAACAACCAGGAACAAGATGCAAAAAAAAGGACAAATTCATTGTGCGCCTCCAGTGTGTGCACAGCATTACATGACAGCAAGCAGCTGTCATGGACTTTGCATAAAACAACCATCTTTTCATGATTTGGTACTCCCAGTGGGGGCATGAGCAAATGAGCCACAGCTGGTGCAGCCAGTGACCAYGATGGACTGAAGTCTGCTCCTCTCTGATCTCACAAATACTGTGCAGGACACAGCAGGCAAACAGGAAACAAAATCAAACTTAGGCAGGGTCAGACTAAAGTCTGAAAACGAAAGTTTTCTGTCTGTAATTCTTATGTACAAAAATACATTCTTTGGCCATATAGCAGTAATTGAAGGGATCTAGTAACAGATCTTCAAAACAGCAGCTAGCTAGGTAGAATTGCCATGTAGAGAGAGTGGCACAGGGACTCCTTTTTTCTCAGTGTACTGGGGATCAGGTGCCAGGACCACACTTGTTCAGTGACAACAGTGAGGCTGGAGAAGTGGAAAATACAGATGTCACATGCCTCATCAGACCAAACAGAGGTGTAAAGCATCCATGGTATTTGACAATGCAGTCATATTTCTGCTTCCCCATGAAGAACCGAGCTTGGCCAAGGGAGTCAGCCTGTAGGAGTATGTGTCCCATTGACAAAACCCCCTGTGAATTCCTCTGCATCCAGAGGTTGTGTGGGGCAAGACCTGMAGGAATGGCAGATGTCACCTCTTGATGTGGTGACCACATTTCCAGGCTCAAAATCACTGGCAATACAGTGAAGGGAATTAGGAGCTGCCTGCTGCCAGATGTCAAGAGAGCGATGGGTCTCTCTAGTTGCTCCCCATCTGGACAGCTCAGCACAGCAGATTTCCATTTTGCTCATTCCTAAGTCCTCTTCTGTTGGTCTTCCCACATATGCAGGATAACCCTTGCACAACCATTTTCCTTTCTCAGGCTGAGCCTGTACATGGAGCAAGCCACTGGCATTGAGAAGCAGGTCTGCATGTTGTGCCTCCTCCTGACTGTGGCTCCAGGTTAACCAGCCCCAGCTCTCCCTTGATGTAGCAAGTGCTGATCAGGCTGCGAAACCGCTTGAATGACTGTGACAGAGATGCTGCTTGGAAAGAGCAAGGCAGCTCCCCTAAGGCAAATGTCCAAAAAACATTTCCACAGTGCAAAGGGGGTTTGTGTCGTGGAATGAAAAATATTGGCAAGCAGAGGGATGGGGATGATGCAAGCTGTAATAGCTGGCAACAGCTGGACTTTGTGATCACTGTTCCATGTTCTGTGCAGCTGAGTGCAAATGTGGCCAGTGGTGCAAAGAGCATCCAGTCATGTACTTGTGCCTCAGTTAGCTCAAGTGTGAGTTAACCACTGAATGATCCAACAATGTACAAATTCAGCACTAATGAACACAGAATAAAACCCACAGTAAATGGCACAAAACAGAACCACTTTTTTCTTTCTCTGAAATGTTGAGTCCATTTATTTAGTGTAATATTTTTACAGGTGTATACAGTGCAGTTAAGGGGAACTTGGTTCAAAGATGTATAAAATATGGCTTACTGAAATAGTCTGAACACCTGCAGACATGAACATCTGAAAAGCTGTTTAGGTTCAGAGCTGTGCTAGACCACTTGATCAAAAAGTAGTAAAGAGCTGTAACAGCAGCATTGATAGAGGCTCTAACAATAAGATGAATATAAGGATGTGGTTTGCTCTAAAGAAGGTCTTGAAAGAAGACAGGAGGGGGAAGGAGGAGAGAGAGGTGGGCTGCTGTTAAACAGAACGGTAGAAGTTAAAGCGTAGTGAAAGGAAATAGCTGAGGCTGTAAAAAAGTGAAAAAGGTTACTGAGAACTGAAGAAATTGCAGAAGAGACAAGCTGACTGAATAGAGCTTTTCCTGAACTTCTCACTCCTGTTTTTAAAAGTTGTTACACCCTGTGTGGTTTGTAGCACAAGAAGGTATCTAGGCATTTGAAAGTCAATTTATTTTGATCCTTCTCCTGGAAGCAGAGCAGCAAACATGACATCCCAAACTAGGAATTAATTGATGGACTCTCCTGTTAGGTCATCCTCTGCCCAGACAGGAAAGCATGGAAAGGTGGTCAAGACCTTTTGCAGCCCAGCCCCCTGAAGGAGAGTTAAAGGCGAAGTCTAATATGATCTCATAAAACAAGCAAATTTCCTTTACACCTGCACTGTCCCAGGTGTGACACCTCCACCTTGCCACATGCTCACCTCCCCAGCTGCCTACTCCTCTCCCAGCCCTGGCACCTAGGGTTGGAGCATGTGCCCTGGCCGAGGGGACTGCAGCATGCCCAGCACAGGGCAAACGTGAGCTGAGGGTCACTTCCCCACCCAGGATGGAGAGGCTGCCCATTGGCTGAGCGGGGTGAGTTCCCAGGGCCAGGAGCTTGGCTTTGAGCACACAGGAAGAAGTTTGACCTCAGGTAAGAGCCAAGTGGGCTGTTTTGCAGGTGCTGGGGGCTGGGGATATGGGGCCAGGTTGTGAGGATGGAGCATCTGTGAATGCTCCAGCTGGGGTAAGGATTCAGCGCAGCAGCAGAACTGTGACACCCAGTGACACCAAGTGGTAGCAACCAGGGTGCAGTAGTATTTGTGACACTGAAACCTAGGGCTGATTTCTCCTCCATGCTCTGGAATCTGCACGGTTACTACAACCATCATAAAATTGATAGGGAAACCTAAGGTTTGATGGCCTGAATTCGAAGCTGCTAAAGCAAAAGGTTTCCAAGATACAGCCTCACCCTAAACAAGTTTTCCGTGTGACTTGGGAGCTTTTCACTCTGTTGAGACTGAAGCTCTGGCACTGATCCTGCCCAGGTTTGCTGCAGACTGCCAGGGAGTAGCCTGCCAAGTATGCAGCAGTTTGCACAAACAATCTTATTTGCCAGTTGAGTGATCAGAGTAAAAATCATCTCCCATCTAGATGAAGTGATGCAGAAAGTCTTCGCAGCATGTGCTGTGGGATTGGAGCTCTGCTGCAAAGTACTGCACACAGGTGGCCAGATGCTAGAGAAACCGGGTGGCTCATGACGACATGTGGCTCTCTTGGGATATGAATTGTACATATCAGTGGGTTTCAGCAGGGTTTGCTTTTGGAACAATGTAACTATTCTGAGCATAGCTTAGAGCATGGCTTCTGGTCCAACAGCTGGTATTTCAAAGTGTTTGAGATCCATGTGCCCACTTGCATGGCACTTCAGAAGAATTGTCAGGAGAAGAGCATTCACGGAATTGAATGGAGATGAAAGAAGGTAACGTGATCACACACTGTATTCTTCTCTCCTTGCCTTGCAAGCAAATGCTCACAAACTCCATCGGCACCAGCCATTTGCAGATGTGAAATGCAATATAGCTTCTCTGCAAGGTGTGGGTATGGGTCTGCTTCTCCATGAGCAGGCAGGCCTACCTCCTCCTCTCTCAGAAAGCAAGTGGACAGAAACGTAGCAGAGATAAAAAGGTACTTCTGACATATGATTCATTTAGTCTATTCCAGACATTGGTGAGGTGAACTGTGCCCCAGAAAAGCAATGTTTCTCCCGGTTGCTGTAAAAGGAGTYTAGACAACTAACTCAGCCATAGGTGTCTATACCGTGACATCTGAAGATAGGAGAGATTAATTCCACCCTTCTCTGTTTATCCTTGGACAACAGTTAGCACAGCTTTGGGGATCCTCCTGTGTCCTTTATGATGTTGGTCTGGTGAGTCTTGCCTCACTTGTCACCCCTGCAGTGTTTGTACATAGCAGCAGAACTGGTGAAGCCTCCTTTCCTATGGCTTTGTGCCTCAAAGTTGGATGAATTCAGCTCAAATTGCAGCATTTTCCCTTAACCTATTTGTATATTTTCATGAAAATTTTAAGAACTGAATATCTCTAAGGTTTTTGCTCATCCACCAAATTTAGCTGGCATCTGCCAATAAATTAACAAGTTACTGGAGAGGASAGAGACAAGCAGACACCAATCACATAATATTACTTTTCTTATGAATTCAAGCTACTAGAATGATCGCCTTATTCCTGTGATAAGTCTAATCCTTAGGGAAAATCTTTTCAGTGTATTCAGCTAGACAGGCACATGATGTGGATGCTGTTGTTGAAACTGTGAGTGGAGATATAACAAAACAGACTTCTACTTGCATTAAACCTTTTATATTACTATTCCATTGAGAGGGATGGAGGCACTTGTCACAGCTATTGCTTCTTTCTGAAGTTAATTGCACTTTAAAGGTGTTTTTCGTCACCTATCACACTAGAGGCAAAACTAGTAACTGCTGTGAATGACTCTGTGCAACAAAGCAGTATAAATATAAGATTGTCAATATTTGATGTAGAGTCAAATAAAGCTCAAAGGAATTAAAGACAAAGGTAAGCTTACAGGGATAGTTGTTTGAAGTTAAACTTCTGCATCAACTAAGGCTTATTCTGCCCTGTAGATCTGCAGCATTTAATCTCATTGCAACCATTTCAGAGGTTTCCTATAGGGTAGGATATAAAGGCAACGGAGACTAGTTGCCAGACTTACAATTTATTGAGACAGGAATGGATGCTGATGGGGTGTGAGGGCTGTGCAGTGTGAATACAGGGCCTGATGCTAATGTGAAGGCTAGAGCCCTCCCTCTTTAACCATCCTCACTTACAGAATGGTCCGCATCTGCTGGTTAGATTAAATCCAAAGAGGGAATGTAGAGTTCATTGTGACTGACAGTGAAACTTGTCTGTACTTAGATTTCAAGATATGAGTTTTTCTACCAAAGCAGACATGAGTTAAGTCTAACAATTTAAATAAAATATTGTTCATCAATTACACTTTAAGGTTAAGAACTTAAAATCTTTTACTACATTGTGGAGAATATTTATGTGATCACACAGCATAAATGTGGCACTCTCTCCAGCAGAGAATGGAAATTATTAAACTGGGCACAGGCTTAGTGAGCTGCAGCGTGGAAAGAGAGAAGGCTCTGACTCATCTACGCTGCAAAGAACTGCATGAGACTGCAGTTTCACTTTTTGATGTGGTCTCATTAGAGAAGTGTATGCCGGCTAAATTATTACAATGAAACACTATTCCTTCCACCTGGCTAAACACTCAGTAATTTTACTTCAGGTTCTGGGGAAAGGGAGCTCAAGCTGCTGCAGTTGGTGCCATGCCCACAGTTTAAGTAATAATTCAGTCCTTAGAACCGTCAGGAAGGAATCAAACTCTCCCATCCACCCTTTTTATCCACTTTATGGCTGAGTAAAGGAAGAGCATACAGAAAGGACTGGGTCTCGTCCTCTAAGGCTTATCACTGTACTCTGTTCTGTGGTTTCCAGGCCTATCAAGAGAGGATACAGCATATCCTCATGCAGATACAGGGAAACAGTATTTTTCCCCTTAACATTCACTAGCCCTTAAGTAAAACTTCACCTGAAGTGTTCCTTGAACAGGGATTTCAGGACAACAAATGTTCCACTGAAAAGTTTGTCCTCTATATTCCCAGCATTTGTCATGTCCCTTCAGAGTCCACAGATAAATGCCAGTGGGAAATCGTTGAGATGCCATTGGGCTCAAGGTGACAAAAATTGGGTGTTTCACATAAATTAAATTGACATGGAAGTTTTGAAGTAGGGCCCAAGAGAACTTGTCTGCCAGCTCTTGTTGGTGAGTGAGGCATTTTGTCCGGATCGCATTACATGTGCGAATCTGCCAGGAGGCATGGTGTCAGCTTGGGGAGAGGGAGGAAGCGCAAGTGTATCAATTACAAGCGTGTAACTTCAAGCTTGAAGGTAAGATGAGAGCTCTTGGCCCAATAATCTAACTCCCATCCTGAATCTTAAAAGCTAGTTCCTACCTATGATGGGGAGAAATACCCTTATACCAAATACCAAATAAACAAAATCACTAGATTATTCTGGAAAAGACTCAGTCCTGCACTAATGAGAATTTGGCTATGAGGTCCTTTTATCTGCCAGCAGAAAACAGCTCTCAGGCCTGACCAAGCTCCCATTTAAAAGTAGTCACAATCTCTTCTGCTCTATCCCACAGAACAATGAATATGACATCCCAGATGAGAGAAGGATTATTTGATTAAAGGTCATGTGAAAGCTTTATCTTTGCTAGGGAGTTAACTCTGTGAAATAAAGAGAAAGACTCAACTTTAAGTGATTGGATTAGGCCAGAAATGCAGYGCGACTGCCCCACTGGTCTCAGTGGATATTAAGTATGAAATCTTTTGATGACAATTTTGACAGGTACTTTTGAAGCAGTATGAGGAAATGAAGTGTCCAGATGTCTTTATTTTTCTGTGGGGTTTCTCTGCTTGATTTCTTTAGCCCTCTTTGACACTCTGATCTTGACCATCAGCTTCTGCTGGCTGAGTCACTTCATCAGAAATGTAACCATTAATGAGCCGGGGAATCTCTTGCTGGTTCTGACAGTGCACAGCAGAAATAACTCTGCTGAAAGTCATCGGCTACCACAGCTCTTTCAACACTGTACGTGGTATAATAATGCCAGCATAAAGCTCAGCAGGAGTAGGCAGATGGCCCAAGTATTTGTGTGTCTGTTATCATAGAATCACAGAACAGCTGGGGTTGGCAGGGGCCTCTGGAGATCATCTGGTCCAACCCCCCTGCTCAAGCAGCTTGGGCAAGCAGGTTGCCCAAGTTATATGCAAGTGCATTTATAGCATAAGGCATTTTCTTCTCCACCATTTTGAAAAAGTGCATTATAATTCCCCGAGTCTCAGCTTTCAGTGACTGCCTCTATCTTTTGAAGCAGGAGCAGATGTGCAGGTGCTCAGAAATAGCATCCAGCACCCCCCAATTTTAGGTGTCTGGTTCCAGAGCAGAGCCTGCATGCCAGCATGGTGTCTGGGGAGCATCAGAGGCCCCAGAAGAGGGACCAGCAGAGCAGTCTGCTGAAGCCACTGCGCTCCACAGGCAGCTGCATACATCTGGCAGATGCAAATCCTGCCTCAAGGGTTTTGCAAGGGCTTCAGAGGAAACTCTGCCCGTTTAGCACCTGCAGGTCTCAGCGCTCTTCTGAAGGAAGGTGCCTCTGGGCTCTCTTTCAAGCAGCTAAGCAGGAATCACATGAAAGCACCCAGGGAAGGCTGCTGCTTCTGTGTTATACATTAGCTCTGCAGCGAGGTTACCCCCCCATGTGAAAGCCGAGCTGCAGTCCCCCTCCTTGTTCCTCCTTTCCAGGTCCCTTCCCCAGCGCTATCCCTGGTGCTCCTCCCTGGGCAGCCATGTGTCCCCTGCACCAGCAYGCCCGCACCTCAGGCACTGCACACAGACTAAGTGGTCTGCCTGAGCATATTAGCTTTGGTGTCACTGCCTACCACATTGCCCCTCATCGCAGCAGCTAGGAACTGGCAGCCTGCTGGTTAGTGTGCTCTCAGGAAATGGGCCAGCTTCATTTTCTTTCCTTGTACTGCTCAAACTCATGTCTCCCATGTCCCATAGGGGTAACCCAGCTGCTGAGCAGCATGGAGGAAGCACCTCTCTCCCCTCGCTGGAGCTGTGAAGGGACAGATAGAAAACAAGACACAGAGCGTGGCTGTGTAACCTAGAGATTAAAGCACTCGCCTGTGAAGAGATGTGGRCTCTGAGCCCTGCATTCAGGGCAGTTTCTGACAGAGGACCCAAATACCAGGGATCACCTCTCTTCCAAGAGGCACCCTAGTGACATCCTCCACAACCAGAAGCCTGCCTACACACTTCTCCTTCATCTCCATTCCTCTCCAGGAGTCTTCAGTTCCTGTGCAGCTTGACCAAGGAGACAGAGGTGCTGGCTTCTCCTTTAACTGTGTATTTGAAAAAGATTTGTTTGCAGGGTGCTGATTTTTTCGGTCTGTGTTAGCAGCTTCCATGAGACCTCCTTCGTCACGCCCCTTGAGGAATTCAGAGTGTGGATACATGATTAAATTACTTTGGAATAAGCTACTTGGTTAAAGTACCTCTAGTGCCTGGGTGAATGCTCTTGCTCTGTGATGATGTGTGAAGTCACTTACACTGTTTTACCTTGCATTTTGCTAGGTAGGAGTGTACACACCAGGGTAGTTACCATGGAATGAATGACACACTGCAAATTCACACCATCAATTAATCTCTTCATGTACCCATGCTCTTAAATGGAGGAACACCCTGTTTCAGGAGTGTGGGTGAAGGGAGGTGTGAGGAAGATACCCTGTCAAAACAAACACTTCTTCCGAGCACATTTACTAGGAAAATCAAGGGGCCGAGAAACTTTGCAGTCACAAACTGTGTGCCTGCAGGCTTGCCTGCAGTTCTGGTTGTCTCAGATGGACTCAAAGGCAGTGCCTGCAGCACACCAGAATTGGATCTGTCCTGGAGAACAGAATGGAGAAAGGATCACTTTGGTATGGGATGGCATTTTCAACTCAGGTGCCAATGTCCCAATTAAAATGGGTAGGCATCCAAATCCCTTCTTCTGGGTTCTTGTAGCCACAAAAAGAAGAATAAGAAAAAAGATTATTGCTTGCTTCTGCAGGATGAGATGGTGAAATTGCCTTAGTGTTCAAGAGTATAGAGGAGGCCTAGAGTTAGATATGCCCCTGAATCTAAAATGTTGGCCCAGGGAGTCTTTCTTTGCTTCYTATACTCACCTTGGGCTTCACTGCGCTTTCCTCATGTATTTAATGACTGAATTATCATTTAATTTAAACCACCTTTAGAAGTCTTTATTTTATATCAGACATTGATTCCACTTCTTAAGAAGTCGCTGCCTTTTCCTCAGAGTCTCATCCCTGTCCCCATCCCCATCTGTGTTGTGCCAACACAAGCACTTGCATGGCTTTGCAGTGAACTGGAAAAGGGACCAACACGGCTGGAAAATGCTGCAGCATTGAATCAAGCTTTTTCTGGAAGTTCAGCCAACAATGCCAGCTTCCTGGTAAAATGTACATGGTCACAGACTGCACCATACAGGGGTAGGCAATACCTGATAGAAGGGCTGCAGCAAAGGTGCTGTACCAGAGCCTGAAACCTCAAGGCAGATAAGGTCTCTTTCATTCATTTCAGTCTGTGACAGGCTTTGAGGCCCAAGGAGGGCAGAACTGTTTTAAATCAAGGTGATTTAATAATCCCTCTGTACTTCTTTCAGGTTATTTTTAACAACAGCATCAGTTTGTTGCTCTGGATTTGCAGGCTTTGTCCCTGCTTTTTTGGAGGCAGTGCACTGATGCTGTCAAGGACAGGATTCATCGAGGTTAAGAGATGCAGGGGCAGGGTCTGGGCGCTGGCTGGGGGCACCCTCAGGTGCAGAGCTGGAGCCTGACATGGGGCAGCAGGAGACCTCTGGATGAAGGAGCTGATGGTGGAGGACAGAAGCATGTGTCTGCATCAACGCAGCACTCCAGCCCGTACACGGTCCGGGCGTGCCAGCTGTGCAAGGTGCAAACGCATGAAACCCTCGCGCTGCTGATAAATGTTGCTTCTCCTGCAACATTGAAAATGGTTTTGTAACTACTGCATTAAACTAGAGGAAGAGAGGATGGGAGAAAGAACCAAAAGCCTCTGGGACCTTGAGGATCCTTTCTTTGATGTACATGGGACATTGCTCCTTTTGAGCACTCAGAGACTCACAGAGAAGGTTTAAGTGAGATCCAGAGCAGAGCAACTCGTGCCTCCCATATGTTTTTCCACAAATTTCCTGTATTTTCAGTGTGCCTCAGTTTCCCCAGTCAAAAAAATGAAGGTAACAACACTTCCATTCACATAAGTCAGTTGACAGGAACTAATTCATTGATTCTGATATGCACAATGTGCCAGGCAGCGCTGGAAGGCTTCTTTCTGGGAAGCTGGTAGGAAGAATAACAGGACTGCTGCCTTAGCCCAGGTTTTGTAGCTACTGCTGAAGAAAAGCAAAAAGTAATTTTGTTTTCTTTTTAAGTATTTTTTTTAAGTTACTTTTTCTGCGTAACATTAAGCAGTCACGTTAGGGCTGGGTGTTAACATATCCTCCTGATTCTGGAGTTTTTCACACAGGCTCAGATAATGTGGCTGAGCTATTTGCACTCTGCATTGATTGGTGGGTGAGCTGAAGAAAACTAAACAGCTTAACCACAGAGACCTGTTTTCTTTCTGCACCGGAAACACCTGCCAAAAAGGCTGTGTTCACTCAGACTGTACGTAGAAAAGCCCCAAATTAACCTTCCATCCATATAATAATAGGTCGTGAGAAGATATTTGGTACATTGATTTAAACTAAATGCAGTTCATTGTATTACTTCACCAGGTGCACGGCTAACATAGCAGTGCCTGAAAGCAAGCTTCTGTAAAATGTATTTTCCACAGCTGCGCACTGCCAGTTCACTGAGAGGTTCATTTTTTCTTCTCCTGATTGAAAAGAATTTGGAAAAAATAAATTGTAATGGAATGATTAAATGCGATTTGTCACCACACAAACCATTTTATACAACAAGGCATTAGCTGTAGAACTGCTGGTCCCAATATGGAGGCACAGTACTTTGGTTCAACTGGGAGTGCAGAGCCTGTGATGCAACTTGGTTAGCAGGTCTTCCCTAAGCACGGGCCACCAGGCCAAGGAGGGTGCTTTCTGGGTCTCACATCTGCCAGGTTTCTCCAGTAGTGTAAGTGCTGCAGTTCTCCCCCAGGGCCCAGGGCAGGCTGAACTCTTGGTGCCCCCAGAAGGGGGTACCATGTCCTTTGCCAAAATGGTGACCTTGCATTTCTATAACTTGCTGAATGAAGTGTGGGGAGAGCTCAGAGCTTCATGAAGAGGAACAGCTGGCTGCTTTTGTTCTCTCTGGACTTTTTCTGTATGGTCTGCATGATAAAAGCCCTCACCAAGTCAAAGCTTGAGCACTAGAACCTGCAGTCCTTCACTATGTCTAGCACTGCAATCCACAGACCAGGGGAAGGCCGTAATGCCTCACTGGGAAAGCAGTTCAATATTTTTGCCTCTTCCTTTCGGCAGCTACCCACAGTACACAATTCACTGCCAGTGCCCTTTTTGTCACCTCCTCTCCTCCAACAAAATGGAGACTTGCCAAGCTGGGCACATTTATATGTCAAGATTTGGGAAGAGTTCATTCTGCCTCTTTCAAACTTGGCTAAAATGAGCCCAGTAAAAGCACAGGCAACTTTTGGCAAACTCTCTAAATCCAGTTCATTTTCCATATGTACTATCTGTCTAATAAGGAGATCAAAGTTCTAGTGCTGAGGATGCTAGTGGAGACAATATCTGTGGCCCATGAAAGCTGCCCCTTAAGCCATGGAAGCCCAGCTGAGTCTGCCTGCTCTTAACCCTCTGGGTGTCATCTCCTACCCGCACCTCTGGTGAAAACAGCAGTAGTAACTCCAAATGGGCTATGAAAGTTATAACACCTGCATGGGAAGGGTTAAGAGAAAAGCTGAATGGGAAAGTCACCTCAGGGCATGCTTTTGCTCAGCATTAATTCATAGACTGGACTGCCTTGTGCAAATCCAGAAGTGCTTTAGTGCACACGCTTTAATCATGAAGTAAAGGAGTCAGCCTTAAGTAAGCAGTGCTCTGTATCCATCCACTGTGTATACTACCCAGGACTGAAGATAGTCAGGTATCAACAGATAAGGTATCTAATTTCCTAATTAGACTGTGCCCAGGGATAACACAAATAAGGGAGCAACCTGAATACTGGGCCCCTTTATGGACCCTTGCTTCTGCAGAGTTGGGTGAGGCTCTTGCATCAGGGCATGGGGTCCCACCACCCCTTATGGATGGGGCTGCCACCCTCCGTCTTGGTCTTGTCCCTAGTTCCCTTCAGGGGTCTGTATGGGTGAATGCAGTTAGCAAGTCCCACAGAAAGTGATGGCACAGGGGGCTGAGTGTGCTTGAGGCAGGAAGGTGGCAGAGGGTTTCAAGCTATAGTATCCTGAATGGCTTGCACTGTTGCTTGTTATGAGCACCACCCAGTGCAGAGTGGCTCTCAGAACATGGTGGCTGTGTCTCAGAGATGTCTCTTAGCATTTTGCTTTGCAGTGGGTGTGCTTTTATGAAGCTACCAAAACATGCCAAGAGTAGATGACCAAGAGCTTTGCACTGTGGCATGGACAAACTGGATTTTTCTTGGATGAAATTAAACTGGAAACTATGCTTCAATGCTAATAGGAAGGGATCCAAGGCTCTGAAACATGAGTGGGTTGCTCCACACCTGAAATACTCCAGGATCCATGTGCCATAGCTTCTAATGATGTTTAGAGAACATGTCATTTTCCAAATGCTTTGAGTATTTTATAAAGAGCTGGGTGGTATCTACTCACTGCAGCAGCCACTGGCTTTTTTCTTTTTCTGGTAGACTTCCTTGACCTTTTCTTCTCTCCTTTTTAAAAACACAAACTTCTGTTATTTCTTTTCTTGTTTCTCCTCTCTTCTCCCTTGCTGCTTGGTAAATCAAAGAGATGACTGATACAAACCCTGCTGAAGTGCAAAGTTTTCTGAGGGATCTGGGCATGTGCAGAACCCACTTCATGTACCCAATTTCTGCAGCAAGGGCCAGAAATCCCTATGGAAGAACCAACCTTTGGTAATCAGATGTCCAGATATGAAAAGACCAGGGCCCCAGCTAAGGGGAAAACCTTAAATGTCCTTTGAATGAAGGATATTTATAAAGGGAAAGGGAAAAGCCCTGACACTCATCTGACCACAGTGGCAACAAGAGAGCTACATCCCTATATTCAGAGTTGGAGGAAATACTGGAACAGGAACAAGCTACTCAAGTGGGTTACTGGAGTAGCAACAGGATTTTCTTTACAGATGATAAACACCACCTCTGTTCCTTCCATGCTCGTGGAAGCTCACCTTATTTTTAAGCTTTCCTCATATATTGTGCACAGGCTATACCTGTCACTAATACTACATGTGCAGATTTATTCTACCGCATGACCAATCACAGTGTACTTTTAGTAAATTCTTCTGTGGTCTTTGCTGTTTAACCTTCTAAGGAATTTTATCCCCAAAGTTAGCAGCAAGCAAACTTGGTACAACATGCCTGCAGTGTGAGAGGGCACCAGACCTCATGCTGCCTAGCAACTGGGGATGAGAAGGGGTTGGGTATAAAGGGACCTTGCAGCTATGCTAGCAAGTATGCTATTGTGAAAGCCAAGCTGAGATGCAAGACTTGGTTCCTAACTGACCTCGTCTTAAAGTAAATCCTTGTCTCTGAAGGAATAGGGGGAACATGCCAGAAGGTAAAGGTGTGGGTAAATCTAAACAAATGGGTTATACTAGGTATTCCAATAGTATTATTTTTACGAACACTCAATGAAGAATGCATGTGTAAACTAACACAAAAAGCTTTAATATTTTTGAAGTCTGAGCACTGCAGGTCTCAACTTGGCAGATCCAGTGTCTAAGGTTTCATTTCCATAAAGAGTTTGGTTGCTACCTCCAGTCTTTACATTAGTTTACACGGACTTCTTGAGGATGACATTTAAATACAACTCTGCTCCACTTCTCTGTGGACTAGTGGAGTGGATCTATTTGGTGACACTGCTAGGGTAATATCTGGCTAAGGTGTCTATTTAGGTAGTTAACTGATTCCCCTTCATTAGGAAATCACTGCATTTCAGTGCTGCTGTGTTCACAGGATTATAGATTTTTTTATGCTATAATGATACAAAACTTTACCACTGTGATGTGTACAATGCTCATTAACTGGTCATTGAAATCTCCTTGAAAATTGTAACACATCAATTAAAGGCAATTTGGATTCACTTGTCTGGCTTTGTTATACAGGAGTTGTTGCTGTAGTAACTTTGCCTCAAGGATGCACAGTAACAAAAACTATTGGTGGTTGCTCTGTAAGAAGACAGTGCCCCAGGAAGACCTAATCACAAAGGTGTTCTTAGGCTGTAATTTGATTAAACCTTTTTTTGGCATCTGTGCTGGAGCTCTTTTCCCCATTAGGAAAAAAGTAAGCTTTGCCATTTGGAAGTTGCTTACATAGCTGATGAGGAAGTATTGTGGGACATCTGCTCTGTACAGTGGTATTTAGCAGATTTTTGAGAGCTCCTCCTCCATCCTTCCATTTGGTTAGCATCACTGAGAGCATCACTGGGGATACCCAGAGAGGCTTTCCTGTCTCTGAGCTGGCTACAATGAGCTCTACATCCTTTCTCATTCCAGCTCTTAGGCAGACTGTAGAGATGAATCATGTTTCCATCTTTGAGATTCTGTCACTATCATGAATACTCTGGCTTCTGAGACAGGCCAGAATCCTTTTCCCTGTCAGGAATTTAAGGAGCAGTAGAGTGAGAGCATTTACCATCACTGTAGCTGAAAGCATTATGCCCTTCTTCCTTGGAAAGATTATCAATGCATATTTAAATTTTAATAGCTGCTGGGTAGGGATGGAATGAACTTTCAACTGCACACCTGAGGACAGCCTCAAGGTTGGTGTTCCCAGTATCATCCTGATTACTGTCACCTGCTACACTTTTGTGACACACACAAGAGCTTTTATGGTAGCACAAGGGATGGCAGAATGGGTCCTCCAATCAGTTTCATCCAATCTGTCCTTGACACATGACAAACGCTGTTTCAGGATGGAAAAGCAGACAAGGACTCCATGTGTGATCACATGGCATAAGGCCTAAAAGTGTCATACATACAAAGTACAAATACTTGGGCCTGTGCAGTCAGTTCCATCCCCACAATCATGCATGAAGCACAACTCTTTCTCCTTCCAAAACACATCCCTTTTCTCTCTTGAATAGAAGATTTAATAATGACCCAGAAGACTCCCCTCTTGCATTTGCACAATAAACCAGTCTTCTTCCTCATCCATGAAGCAAGCCCTTTTCCTGCCTCTCCTTGTGAATCAATTCTTTCCTTCCCCACTCCTTCATAACCCTGCCTAAGATCTCTGCTTTCCCTGGCACACTTCAGTTGGGTATTCTAACTAATCTCATTACCTTGCAGCCAGAGTTCTAGACAGCCTCACATACCACTTAATTCCCACAAACATAGGCAAGACAGTTGGTACTCAGGTTCAGCATCCACAACGCACATAATTCCACAGCATCTTAGAGTAAAACTGTAGAAGAGCTATCAAATGCACACCAAGGAAGCAAGAGATTCCTTGGTCTGCTATTACATCTTATGGCTTTGTAATGCTTTCTGCCATTAAAGTTTCTCTTGAAAACTAGATGAGTGTTGAAAAATGTGGGCTTATGCTGGCTGCTTACCTTATACCTAGTTCACACCTAGGTAGTTCCTGAATGCACGATATACTACCAGGGATACCATTAGACACCCCAGTTATTATGAAAGGTGAGACACAGCTTGCTTATGATCCTGCTTCTCAGCTGTTAGTGACTCAATCTGTATTAAGGTTCTGATCCTTTAACAAGTACTAAGTGCTTTCATCACTAACTGTCAGTTATTATGCTTTTTCTTAGTGTTCCTTACTATAAGAAAGGCTCCTTTGAACTCAGCAGGTCTTTGATGTTTCAACTTCATTTCAATTAAAGGCTATTTTTGGTCAGTATCTGGGTTTGATACATCCTTTGAAAGGGCTCAATGAAGGTACCTAGGAAGCATTAAGGGAGCAGGCTTTCATTGATAGAGAAAGGATAGGACTGAGATTGCAGCAACTGCTTAGGTTGATACAGCTGCTATGGAGCTGAATAACTACCAACTTTTTAGTGTTACATTTGGGTAACAGCTAAATCCCCTCCATATCCATAGCTTCCAATCACCAATTACTAGCTAGCTTCACTTCTCATTCCATGAGACAGTAAAAAGGATGCATATGCTCATACCAAGTTACCCTGTCACCACTGCGATTAATAAAAGCCTTTGACTGGGGTATAGCACAAAGAAAAGCTCAAAAGAAAATGCAGTTTATTGCTAAAATTCAGAGATGGCAAATACTGACAGAACATACTGAGTATAATATAAACTGACCCACAAGTCACAAGAATTTAAAACCAAGGCACCCCATTCTCAAAACAGTTGAAACACCTGTCAGAAGGGAGTAACCTTCTACTAATTGTTTCCTTTCTCTGCAACTTTACAGARCACAAACTTTATTCTGTAGAATCATTTCTGCGTTGCAGAAGATATCCCTTAACTATGGAAGCCTAAGGTAGCTGGAACTATCCCCTCTTCAGGATTTTCATCACCACCTTGCTATTTGGGTAATGGCTTCATCAGAATACCCATGAGTTATTGCTGTTACAACAGTCCCCAACCAAAAGGAATGCACACCATACTGTTTTGGAGGAAGTCCAACAAGCCCAAGAGTACAGCAAGACTGCTAGGAACTCCCTCTTTGTCACAGGCACACTATCTGAATGCACAAAGAGAGGCCCCTCTCCTTGTGGTCGCACTGCCATGTAGATCCGGAGAGCTTCAACAGGACATACCCACATCTCTCTAGACAATCCCAGTCTGATGAAAAAATCTCTCCTGGCCCACATGAAATGCATGCAAACAAAGGTTTGCACTCCCTTCAGTCAGCTGGAGATCACTCAAATACAGGAGCTTTGGCTGTGCTACATTTTGGTGATTTGCTACCATCTCTTCTATGCAAAGTGCCCCAAAAAAGCTACAGTAAACAGGGCATGGAACAGTACACATTCATAGGGAGAGCTACACACAGATTCCAGAGCCCCCAGGAGAGATCTTAGTACTTCAACGGTTACAGGAGAGTATTTAACCTTTGAAGACCCAATCCTACATTTAAACCTTCTTATCATGTGACAGATAACAGGATCTTGAAGAGGATCAGAATGATCTACTATTTTGGAGATGAAGGACAATGCTTCCACATACATTGTTATTTTTGTAGAACGCAGATCCTGGGACTCCATAGCCACCAAGAACTCTCTCACTTGACACACTGGAATTGGCCAGACTGCAGGCAGAGCCATGTCTTCTCTATAAACTGGGAAATTCTTCAGGCCCTCATGGTGGACCTGCCAAAGGTGGCTATCCCCTGAGTCCTCCAGCAGTGACAGTGTCTTCAGGGGCCAAGGGCCCAAAGGATGCTTCTCAGCAACCCAGCTCAGCTCACCTACTGAAAAAATTCAGCATTAGCAGCAGCTATCAAGACAGTCTCACAGACAATAAGCAGAGAAAAGCTTCCTCCCAACACTTCAGTCCTTGCTTTAACCTCTCTGAAAAAACGCTTTTGCATTATAAGTCTCATCTGCACAGTTTTTTGAAAACCACAGCACCATATGAAAATTAAACTCTTCAAAAACATCAAAACAAAATGTGATTTCTCCTTTAAAGCCCCATCTCAACCTGGAGACAATCTCAGCGCACTAGAGCTAAGTTTCCACAACCGCCAACTCCCACCAAAATGCACAAGGAGTAGGGAACAACAGAACAGTAACAGCAGCAATAGCTTCAGCACTGTACACAGGTTCCAGACAGCATGCGGCACAGGGCCGGGCCAYGCGGAAGGGCCCGCATACGCGCACGCCGGCCCTCTGCCTGCTCCCCCAGGGCCGTACTCACCATCTCCTTCACCACCTCGGGCCTCCACTCCCCTAGGACCCCACGCTCCGGCCTGCCCGGCCAGGTCCAGCCACTTCATGCCGCGCTCCCGCCGCAGCAGCGCCCAGAAGGGCGAAGGAGCGGCAGGCCGTTCTGCCCGAGCGGCGCCGCTCCGACAGCGCGGCATTGCCGACAACATGCTAGCAGGGCCTTCAACATCAGAAGCGCGAAGGGACAAAACAGSCAAGCCTTCCCCGCGCTGGCCTTTTATAGCGGCCGAGTCCCTTACTAGTAGCCAATCATCACGCTCCGCGTTCGCCTTGGCTGTTCCCTTATCCAATCAGCGAGCGCTACGCATGGGCTGCCGGCACCCTAGCATGGGTAACTACAAAACGCCTGCCGAGAAGCTCCACCTGCCCCTAACACAGCGGGCACGGCCCGATGCTGCTCTGCGCGGCGGCGCCGCCCCTCGCTAACGGCCGCTTCACGCCCGCGGCCGCTCCCCTCCCGCCGCGGCCCGGGCGGGGGCTCGCCCGCGTAGCGGAGCAGGCGCGCAGCCAATGGCAGCGCTCCGAACCCGATCAGCCAATCGGAGGAGAGAGAGGTGCGAGCGGCCACGCGCGGCGGCTATAAAAGGGCCTGTCCCGCGGCCTGCGCCTGGTTTTGAAGCCGCGCAGAGCGGATCTGGCTGTGTTGTTGCCCGCGATGTCCTGCAGCGCCCGCGCTCCGACCTGGCCCGCTACCGCCGCGCCCTTCTGGGAGATGCTGGCGCTGCTGGCCCTGGAGCCGGGCATGGAGTGGCTGGAGCGGGGCCTCGCTGGGCAGGCAGCCGTCCCCTCGCCCCGCCGCCGAGCAGCCGCGTGGAGAGCGGCGGACGGCGCCAGCGGGACCGAGGCGGAGGCGGCGCGCCCCGGCGGCTCCCTGCGGCGCGGAGAGCGCGACGAGGCGGCGGCCGGTAAGTGCGGGCCGTGCTGGGCCGCGAGCCCTGAGCGCGGGCCGCGGTGCCTGCGGCCGTGGGGTCTGTGACCGGCGGGGAGGTGACTGTGGTCGGTAGGCAGCTCTTGCTCTTTGCTGGCTGCTGTGGCTCCTGCTGGGCCTGTTTCCTTGGTTTTGCTCGGGTTTCCTCTTGAGGGAGAAACTGGGAAGAGGCCGGGGCTTTGGGAGGTCTTGAGTGAGTTCCACTTCCTGGCTTGGGAAAGGTTCTGCCTCCTGGTAGGAGCATGCTGTGGCCCCCCCCTTTTCAGTTATATATTCTGTGAGCTATAGCATGAGAACTTGGTTTTAAATTTTCCTTTTGCTGTTTTTCTATGTGTGGTCTTGTGAATTTGCAAAATATCTCTGCTCTTAAGCCACTCTGATAGGTGTAACTGAATGTGGATTGAATGCCTTCAGGCAGGTAAACTCACAGCTGAGCATTGTTTAGGGGTGTATCAAATTGAAGGTCTGTCTCTATTTATTGTTGTTTCAGTGGCATGCTTGTACCTATTGCCAGCTTGTGCTAATGAAGATCCTTCCTTGTAGGAGGGGAGCTTAGGCAGGCTCAGAAGCACTCCTTGGGACCTTGGCCTCTGAAAACTTTGTTGTTGTTAGAGTGCTCAGGGAATGGTAGACTTTGGTAAGCCTACCTGGAAGGACTGAAGAAGTTCCTTGACTTTAGGAAAAGCATGGGAATGCCTGCAGCCTGGCCAATTCCAGATGATCACATTAGAGGGGTTTTGGCTGTGGAATCTCTTTACTCATCTTCAAAGACACTGACGTATGTGGCTGCTCTGTCTTATGTATCCAGGCTGACTGGTCACCCTGATCCTCTGGAAGATCCATTAACTCGTTGCATGGTGTTAGGCTTGAAACGTTGAGCAGGCATCCTGAGGGATAAATACTCTCCTATAACAACTGAGGTGTTGCGATCCCTTTTAGGAGCTCTGGAGTCTGTATGCATATCCCATTATGAATGCTTACTGTTTCTTGCCTTATTTACTGTAGCTTTCTTCGGGGCGCTTCGAATAGAAGAGATGGTGGCAAAGCACCAAAATGTTTTGTGACCAGAACTGCTGTTTTTGAGTGACCTCCAGCTGACAGAAAGGATAGYAATGCTTTGTCTGCACAACTCATCTGTGAGTCAGGAGAGACATCATCAGCCTTSGGCTGTCTGGAGAGCCATGGGTGTGCCCTGTTCTGGCTCTCCAGAGCTATGYGGTAGTTTGTTCACAACTGGAAGGGCCACTCTTTATGCACTCAAACAATCTGTCTGTAACAAAGAGGGAGTTCATGACTGTTCTCCGGTGGGCCCTTAGGTTGCTTGGCCTTCACCCAGAGCAGTATGGTGTGCATTCCTTCTGGCTGGGGGCTGTTGTCACTGCTGTGCGCTGTGGGTATTCTGAGGAAGACGTTACTTGCCTGGCAAGGTGGCCATGTGTGATCTCAGAGAGATCATAACCATGGAGACCAATTGGAAAATTGAAGCTAATGAATTATTTTCTTTCTGTAGTGCAGAATTTTTAGTTTATAGTCTTTGGCAGTAATTTAGTATGAACATTTGTAATGAATGTTTTGTTTCAGAATGAGATGATTTCTGATGTTAATTCATGTTGCTGCTGGTACTGTCTATAGTGTTGAGGATGGGGAGAGTGTCAAAGGTGCTCTGGATTTCATCTGTCTGTCTTGACAGAGAAGTGTGAAAGCACTCTTATCTTGAATAGTTCAAATTAATAAAAGCTTCCTTTTTATAAGCAGTCTCTGCCTACTAGTAATACTGTTACTCTTCACCCAGAAGAACTTGTAGACTTGGCTTTAAGAGCAATAAGTGACCAACATACTGAGTTTTGAAGGAAAACCCATGCACTTTAAGGTTACATGTTAACTACCTGCTTTCTTACAGTATATGCTAGTGCTAAAATGTACAGCTGTGCCAAAAGATGCCACTGAGGTCAAAAGGGAAATATAAGTTGCATTATTAGCCTAGTAACTGAGATACTAAAAGTTGAGGTTTTATAAAACATTGATATTCATAAGATATAAAGGAATGGCTTGAACTGTTTAGATGGGGGACAGCAGCTTTTCCATCAGGCAAAATCTGGCTCTGAAAATGTATCACTTAATCTTCTAGCTACAATCCCCTCTGAGCATAATTAGTCTAATCAGAACTTTAAATAATTAAAATAGCAACAGTTCACTCAACAGTTAGTGATTTCCTTAAGATGTTTTACTTCCTGTCCTCAATTCAACCTGCTCTTCTATTTTTTTGACCTGAATTTTAAGATACTCTTAAACTTGAGCAGTTCTCAACCCTAAAGTACAGTGACTTGAGTACTTCTAACTTGGTAATTTGAATTATATTCTGTTTGATAGCATGCGTCTGAATGTGCTTTTCGGCATATGGCTAGGTTGGGAGAGAATTGGTGGGGGTCTGACAGTTTGCTTACCCTGTCTGAGAACTATAATGAGCAAGTTTATTGATAATCCTTGTTACTATCACTGCTCTAAACGTGGACCATGAGTATTGCTAAACTGGCTAGCATTTGAATCTTGCTCTGTCCTGTGCCGTTTTCTAACAAATCTTTGGGTGCTAGCTGAAGGTTGATAAGGCTGGCTTGACCTCCAGGTAGGTAATTATATGGGATTTCTGTGAGATTTCTGGTTACTAGAAATTAACACTGTCCATTTAGGCCACCACCAACCAACTGCTCTTTGTTATGTGGCAAAAGTAGTGTTTTTGTTCACCGTAGGACTTACTACAGTGTGGCAAGACTTAAGTGGTCACTACCATATCTAAGGTTCTCTTGAGATCTTTGTTTTAGTTGCAGTTCAACTAAAAGCTATTTGTGTTTCACTGTCTGGCTTTGTTCATTAGAAGTGCTTGTTTGTTCAGTAACTTCTGTCTGGGTACATAAAATCTAACTGTAAGCAGAGCTGAGGTGATGTGAATGTGGCAACCCCCCAGGAATTTAGCCTGGGGTCCCTACTGGCTGTTGCTGCCATTGGTTAGGTTGAGTAGACTCTTAATTGTTCCTTCTGCAAGTGTTTTATGTGCTCTGTGCAAACCTTGATTTATTTTTGCTGTCACCTGTGTACATGATGTATCTACTTCCTGGGCTGTGCTGTGCCTAGGCATGCGAGGCAGGTTTACTGTCTATCATCTTGCTGTGAGCAGTATGGCAGGTCTGACATTTCTATGGGTAGACTTGAGAGGGAAATTCTGGGATGGTTGAAAAGCACCAAGGACTAAGTAGTTCAGGTCACTGAGTCGCATAAGCTGCCTTGGCTCCTTCGTGGTGGGATGGTAGGAATAATCCTAGAGGTAGTATCATATCATGTAGTCAGCCTATGGAAAACCACTGGAGTATTCCTGTATTTAAAATATTAGCTGAGGCCCCATGGCAGGTAGCAAGGAAACACCTGCAACTGAGACTTTTATTTGTCTGTTGAGGTTATAAAATAGGTGAGGAAGTGATGGCATCTGATGGAGCTCCATCAATGGAGAGCCTTCCTAGAGCAGAAGGAAAGGGAATGGGATTGAGATGGACAACTCCTGAAAACTGTCCTACTGCAGGACTTCCTATGATAGCCTTGCACTAAGAGGTGTCTCCAACCCCTCTGAGGGATTAATGGTCTCGTGTCTTTGGGCAGATTGACAGGCTGAGCTGGCTGCCCTGTAGCTTGGGGAGGAGAAAGATCTTAGATGGTCAAGGCTGACATGCAAGTGTATTTGTTTTTTGGTGCCTCAATTAGTCATTGGCTGTTAAACCAGTGTTTTTCCTGCAGAGTCTGACAAGGGCTTTTAGTATGAATGGTAGTTCTTCTGGTTGATGTTTTTGCAGTTATATGGGAGAGGATGACATGGAAGGATGTAAATCTTAATGGTGGCTGCTCACGTGTCAGAACTCTTTTTGAGCAAAGGCACAACCAGTGTCACTAGTGCCGCCAGTGGGTTCTTGGTGCCCCCAAACAACTACTTTTTCAGTAGAATCTGTCTTTCCCCAGAGGGTTCTGTAAAATATTCCAGTAATGCCTTTCTACTAAGGAAGTAACTCAAGAGAACTACAGCTGAGCAGTCAGCTTCCAGAATACAAAGGCTACTGTGGACTGTAAGTGAAACTGTCTTATTCTCTCTAGAGAGAAAGATTTGCCAAAGGATTGTCTCTAGTCAAATTGACTTACTGCCTATAGAAAAACTAATTTGGCATATGACTTCTTGTTGATCATAAGGCTCTAAAGCAGAACTGACTTGAATAGTGGAGTTCAATGGGGAACTAAACTGGTAGTCAAGTTCATCTGCATCTCTTTCGGCATGGAGGGAAAGAGCATAGTTGGAAATGAGTTGTTACTGCCTCCTAATGAATGTATGTTTGAAGGTGCGGAACTTGGCGTGGGAGGAACCAAGTACAAAAGTTTCTCCATTTCCCAGCTTGTTTTGTCATTGRCATGGCCACAGACAGAAAAATCTGGAGCCTGTGTGCTTTCTGTTCTGTAGAAAACTTAGTTCCAGTGGAAGAGCGTAGCCTGATCTAAAAGGCATGTTTCAGTTGAAAGGGGAAAAAGCCTGTAAGGTTTTAGGCTTTTTTGWTAAAATGTCTTCAAGACAAAGTCAGAAAGTTATCAAGGTATTTTAACAGGAAAACCTCACAATCTGTTAAGAGGATAAAAATACTTTCTCCAGGTAGATAAAAAGTAGCTGCACCAGAATTACAAAGCTGGGAGGTATCAATGATATAAACAGTACAAGAACAGATTATTGGACAAGCTTTGGCATCCCTACTTGCCAAGGCCTGGACTCTCCCATTTAAATGATTTCAACAATAGATTGGGCATCCCAGACGGGGAGACAAGGCGGCCTTGCAGATATTTTTAGTCTAAATGGATGTYCTGGTAAGACAGGAACGGCAGTGTTAACGTCAGTGCCTTTAATAAAAGTGCATTTTGTTTTGAAGCTTAGAAGTAAGTGCATCTTCTGGGTTGCTTTGTATTTTGCAGGCAAATTCCACAGTGACTACTTGACACTACTGGAAAATGGATGTCTGTCTTATTGTAGATCTGTATTTTCACTACGTTTTTCCAGTGTGATACATGAAACAGAAGAGCAAATTAACTTTTTTGTTTCTATCTGTGTTCTATAGCTGTAGTCAGAGATATTGACCTTGAACCCTCAAAGCAGAAACAAAGTCTAGTAATTAGCTGGGGAGGAGATGAGGACAGAGCTATAAAATAAACTTCACTGAGTTCTGAATTCTGAACTTCTACAATTTCTAGCATTTCTAATTGTTGAATTTAAATAATTAGGCCCTTCAGAGAATAAAGGGGAAGCAATTGGTTGTTTTATTTCAAAAAAAGTCTTCCTTTGTACTCCTGGTTAATATGGATTCAGTTCTGTTCTACTTCTGATGACTGTATCAAGTGTATTCCTTAGAATGACCAGGAATAACATTATCCATTAAGCAGTATAGTACTAATTAATCAAATATTAAGTGTATGTCATTGCTGAAATTCTCAGTTAGCTTGTGCTCCTGAAGCAGAGGAAATTTGCAGGAAATGACTTTTTTTCCATATCTACTGAAAGCTGAGTAGGTACGGAAATCAGTTGCACTTGTCAGGTTTCATCTCATGGCCCTGAGTAACTTCTCTTGTTTGTGAAATGAAAATGCTCCCTGCTAGTGTGACTGCGGCATTCAGTGGCCTCTGAATGGTGAAGACCCAAGTTCAGAAAGGTAAGGATAAATGAACTTCTTAGGCTCTTCCTTTCAGGGTTTTATAGAGAATTTTGTATTCTAGAAGGTGGTGAAGAGACTTTTTGAGACAATTTCCAAATTCAAGCAATTGCATTTCCCATATTTTTATCTGTTGTCTGAAACTAGGACTTGAATGGGAAGTAGCTAGCAAAAGAGAACCTTAAGGAAGATTGAGGGGATTCATTGATTTGTTGCCTAAAACATCTGCAAAGTGCCCTTTGGGTGCACAGAATTTTTTCTCCTCCCCCAGTCCTGCATCACCATGGCTTCTTCCTTCTTTCGACTAATATATGTATATCTAGCAGTTGTGATGGTTGTTCATATACTGGAGAGATTTGATTATTCCACCCCATAACAGGGAGGACACCAGACATTCTGCAGTAGCTCTATATCACTGGATTGGGCACATCATACCAKCACTTTACCTTGTTTACCCTGCTCTGGCTCTCTCTTGAAGGATGGTTCATTTCATACTGTCAGTAGGGACAACCATACCTCCTCAAAAGTTTTTTAACTGCTAATTCTGCACGCTTGGAAGCTGTAAACAGACATTACAAGTATTTCTTTTAAGGTAACTATTGAAAAACTTTGMTTTTCCTATCAAGATAGCAGAGGGCTCTGTTTTAAGTGTTTTGTTATTGTGATTCAAGTTTGGCTAGAAGCATTAGTATAGTGCTGAATACACCAGTTGCTATTGACTCATTGGCTACAGAGTCGTCTTTTCCAATGAGATGTCATAATGTGCTGCTACTTGTTCTCTGAATTTAGCATACCAGCATCTTATTCACTGCTTATGTTTGGGGTTGCCTTGAAGCAGTCCTGGCAGAAGGTATAGGACTAGAGAACAACATGCACCACAAATCCCATGCTATTTTCCTTATGTATAGCTTCTCACCAAGAACAGACCAGATCATTCCTAGAGTCCAGACCTGAACATGTGTTGATCATTAATACCGTTGTATTAGTAGTGGCTCTCTGAAATGCCAATGTAATTTGATTGTGTTTGCTAGAGAATGGGGATAAAGCTGGCTATTTGTTGCTAAAATTGTTCCTGGCTTTCTTGATGTTCTTGTGCTAGCTCTTTATACTGTTTTGAGGAGCTGGCCTTTGCAATCACATACATTTACAAAAAGTTATAACCACATGGTGATTGTATGATAGTCTGTACTCTCACAGGTCTGCTAGCTACAGACTGTACACTAATTCATCTTGCCTTTCCCCAGCATCCTGGTTCTATTCTGCTTCAGAATAAAACTTCCTCCATGCCTTTTCATCAGGCAAAAGGCATCTGAACAATTGTCCTGATACTTCACAGCCCCCTGCCAGTTGTTGGAAGACAAGCAGCAGATGTTTTCCAATTACACAATCAAACCAGGTAGAATATGTGATTATAGTAGCATTTTAATGTTAGAGCGCAAATTTTTTGGCCTTTACTTCATATCACCTTCCATAAAGAGCTTCAAAAATAGCACTTATTAAGCCTGTAATATAAGTATCAGTGTTGTAGGCAAACACTTCCAGATAACAAATCTTTTACCTATCTTGAAGAGCAAAATAATATTTTTCAGCCTAATTAAAGAAAATGGAAATAGACATTCACTAGTGCTGGCACCCTATATTAACACTTGATTTTTTTTTTTCTCTCTCTCTTTCTTGAGAGTACTAAGAATTCATTTCAGTGCCTTTGGTGCAGGTTGAAAAGAACAAACTGATACCTTGACATTAGACAGTTGCTCAGAATTTTGTAGAAATAAACCGAAGGTATGAATACAACTTTTAACTCTGGCCGGGAACCACTGTGTTCAGACATGCTTAAGATAAGAGATACTGTTTTCAGCTCAGGTAGTAGTGCTTGTCCCCAAGATCTAAATGACCTTGTGCCAGAATGAGTGTAGATGCAGATTTTATGAGTAAAACTGCAGTTTTACTACCATAACTTGCTCAGGGGTAAACTTTTTAGCTCAGTCAACTGTGCCATGTAGCTGTGTTCATGCTTGGAAGTGCTTTGTTGGGTCAACATGCTGATGCATAAAGTGGTAAAAAGCTGTGAGTGTAAGCAAAGTCCCAAACAGACCTACTGTTTGGCAATCTGCATCCTGGCAATATAGTCTAAAGCTAGGGGGGCCTGCAGGGTGACTGCCAGTGCAATCCAAAAAGCTGCGCTCTCTGCTTACAATGCTGCCTGCTAACATTTYTGTGACAGGTACACAGCCCACTGTATGGAGCATGAGATGAARGAATGAGAGATGTAAGAAATGTAACTAAATAGGCCTCAGTCTGTTCTCGTTGCTGGCTTGTCTGTTTTCTTCGCACACTGTAGCTACTAGGCCAAACATGCTTGGCCCCTGTTTTTGAGCCAATGTCTTAGCAACCTGAGAGGTGAGCACAACCCAAGTTTTTACCCCAAATGGCAGTGTAATCTTTGTATTTTGGTCAGACACTGTTACACGAATAGAAAACATGAAGTGTCACTGTGGCAGAATCTCAGAGAGAGTGTCAAGCTGTTATGCTTCTCTGTTACAAGAAGCTCTGTTCCTTGCTCTTGGGGATGAAGTCAGAGCTTGTCCCTTCAAGATCAAATTGATCCCCAATATAAATGGTTAAATATTGCATTCTTTTCAGTTAGACGAGCATTGCTGGAGGTCTGTATCCCTTTCCTGTGGGGAATCCCCATTCCTGCCATTTCTTTCCTGTCAAGAATCTTTTAAAAGAGACAGTTAAGAGATCACTGATAGTCATCTTCATGATATTAGTGTAAATCCAGAACAAGTTGACAGAAGTCAGAATTGCTCTGGATGTAAGGTAGCATTCCTGTGATCAAAATATGCTGTAGTCCTTGGAAAGCTAGCCAAAAAAGGGAAGAACTGACAGATATCTTTCCTACCCTCAAATGCAGCCCAGGAAGAAGTCTAAAACATGTCAGTACCCGAACAACAAAATACTAAGACATTTCAGTAGCTAAAATTATGGTTTATCAAAAATTCTTTTCCCACAGAGAGATGAGTAGTTACTGCTTGGCTCATCCAAAGTGAGGTTTGTCAGGCATAAATAAGTTTTTTGCGTTGTGATAATTTAGATTCCCCCCCTTCCCCGCCTTGTGAAGTTGCTCTGCTTTTAAAGTGGGCAGCTCTGTAATAATTGTAAGCTTAGAAATTAGTTTATTGGTTTAGAAAACATTTACTCTTGAAGTGATTCACCAAGGCAAGTATTTAACACTCTGAGTCTAGCAGCATTGCTTTATTCTCTTGCTCTAAATTCTGGGAAGATGGAGAAATGCCCTGGGTGGATTGTTCTTTGTGATTATATAGAGCAAAAACAATTAGGTAACCCTCACATTTGCGATACAAATTTCTGTTTAATGTCTTTTTTTCCAAAATATGTGTATAACAATGCAAGCAAAATCATATACAGCAGTGGTCAAGTRGTGTGGACAAATACTGCTTTAGCAGTCATTTTGTAATCTGGAGTTCTGTGAATCTTTTAAGAACACAGAGTTTAGGTTGATACATTATGGTCTGTACTCTTTTCTTTTTCTTCTTCCCTGCCCTTCCTCTTGTCTCTATCTTTTGCATCCTGACTTTACAGCCAGCTGCACTGCATTAGCATCAGTCTTAGGTCTTTGCAAGGAACTGAAATCTGAGGAACTCAGATAAGGACACAAATGGTTAGATGTACTTTATTCTGTGATGCAAAGTGGATGTGAGCTTGCTGGTAAAGGAGGTGTTTCCAGGGGATGCTAGACCCTCTACACAAATACCCTTGTGAATATGATTAATTTTGGTAGTGTTTTAAAATTGGTGTTATTTTCACCCTTTTTAAAGTTTCATCTCTACAGAATTCATTCTGACTTATTGTCTGAAATGTTGCCCTTCAGTCTTCCTTCATCAAGGATCAATTTACTGGCGGTTTTCATGTGATACACGCAATCTGAAGGAATTGCATTCTAGTGAAGCTAGTTGTCTTCAGCCCCTACTGGTAGCTCTGTCACTTCTCTATTTCTGAAAGCTGGGGAGGTGCTGTGTTCTGTAGCTCAGAAGTGATTAAGCAGAGAAAAACACTTGAATCTTTCTATCTATACCCTTGTAAAAGGGTAAAAATTTCTATAATCCAGTTTTAGAGCATCAGACTGCCTGTCAAAGCAAGTCTGATCTGGAATAGTGTCTAGGCCCAGAGGTTGTCTTTGTGTAGAGCATAGATTCGGTGATGAGCAAAAAAACCATGATACAAAGCTGAAAATATCCTAATAAGAAAAAGTTGTATATAGAATAGTTTTCCAATGGCTAAAGCTGTGAAATAGCTTTGCTCTTAATTCTACCAAATATTGAATACTTCTCAAGGGCAGAGACAATACCAGTCAGCTTGCATGCATCCTGGTGAAAGAGAATGAACATGCTGCATTTTAGATCAAATAAATAATACAAAGCTCAGGGCAAAAGCTTCCTCTCCTTCACATGCTGGAAGACTATCTGTAAAGCTGTGTATATAAGTGGGCCTAAAGAAAACTTAGTTTTTCTGAAAGTAACTATAACACTTAAATTATGTTTTTCCTTTTCTGGAAAGCGTGGCTAAGATTCCATGACCTGACATTCTGAACAYTTCCTAATGTATTTCCTATCTTTTGTGTGTGCAAGAGAGGAAAAAGATATGAATGAGTGTGCTGGTTTCAAGTGGCAGGGGATTTTTAGACAGAAGGAAGGAAGGAGGAGGCGGCAGTAGGTGGGTGAGAAAAAATGAGGCAGAAAAACGCATTGCATCTAAATGAAGTGCTGTATTCTATGTATATAGAGCAGGCCCAGTAAGGCTATACTACTGGCAGGAAGAGCTGTTGTTACCTGTGCTATTAAGACTTCAGTTAGTCTGAGAAGAAGTCTGGGACTCTTCAGAGTTAGTGTGCTGCTTGACCTCATCACAAGATAATATTCTGTAGCAAATGCTCTGAAGAATGTGAAGACAACAGCTTCTGAGAAGAAAAATTGGCAGGAAGGCAAGTAGAAGCAGACTGTGAGACACTTCTAACAAACTGTGCTTAGAAACCAATCTGTTCTTTATTGTTCTCCAATGAAGGGATGGATTATAAATGGTACAGACGGCCTTGAGGCCTGTGATAATACAGTATCTGTAGCTTTTCCAGTTTGAGTCTTAATCTCTTTCATGTTCTTCATGCAAAAGAAGGATGAGAATACTTTTTAAAAAAATTCTGAAAAGACATGTCAAAACCTCAACTTTGGGAGCAAAAGATTATTTTAGGCAGGACAGGAAATATAGATTGTTTAATCAAAAGAGCAGATTTTAAAATAAATGTTTTTAACTTGTTTCCTGCTTTGCCTGACCATGATAAAAATCCAGGGTTGGAAATTCTTAATACGAAATACCCCCATACCCCCTCTTCCCCCGTATTTCAGTCTGTTCTTAAGGTGTGTGTAAAGTTAAACCTCCCTTACATGGCAATACATGGAATTCAGAGATTTTTTTGGAAGCCTTCATAACATGTGTGCTTGTCTAGAACCATAAGAAGTTATGCAGGTCATATGAGTGTCATACAAGCTCAGTGTACTGATGAATGAATGGAACATTATCATCCCATTGAATGTAAGAATGGACACAATGTTCTGTTAATAGCCTGCATGCATTCTCAAAGTCAAATGTTTGAATAAAATCTTATATGGAAGCAGGATTGGGTGTTGTGCCATGTGCCTTAACTGCTCTCTGCATCAGCAGAAGCAGCCTGTGCTCTAAATATGGTTTCATATGGTACAGTTGTTGACAATGATTTATATTTGCCTGCCCTGAAACCTTCTTGTGACTAGTCTCATGTATCAGGCAGACCAGAGCCAGATTCAGCCATTAAGTAGTTTTGTTCCTTCTGCTTATCTTGTTTCTTCTTTAGAAGAATATCTCATCTCTGCTTTGTCTTGTGTCAGATGTGAAGCAAATAATCAGCAGTGAAATTAGTCAAAGTAGATTTAAATGTGATATGATTTTGTGATAAACAAAAATAGTCTTGAATGTCTGTGTTTTCAGTAGGGTGGTTAACAGGGACATCTGCTGGTTGGTGCTCTAACAAAGTAACTTTGAATTTCACTGGGAACAAGATCTAGTTTGGAAGAGGTTAATGACTTGATTCTAACTTTCAAACACCCATGACTCTTTCTAAATTATCTTTGTGAGCTTCTTCATACTTTATATTAATTCCTGACTTTGTAGCAGAACTTTTTACTGTAAAAATAGAGGACTCCTTAACTATAAATTTAAGCCCCATTGGAATGTTAAATGGGATGTTTGATCTGGGAATAGTATTACCATAGATTTAGCCACAATCTAAAACTATATTCTGAGAAAGTTTGTAGATGAGTCTCTCAGATCATTAAATAACAATTAATGTTAAAAATCACTCTTCTCACAAAGTGTCTACATTAGAGACATTCTGATTAAAATTACAAATCAGATTTCTTGTGAACAAAGTAAAAAAAAAAAAAGCCAAAGTCTGACATACTAAGACTGTTAAATGTCTTTAACATTGGTTATATTGGATATATTTTAGTTTTTTGTTTTTACAATCATTGTGTAATACATGTAACATCTCACACAAGAGCTGTATTCTTGTATATGTGTGTGCCTGCTTGCCTGTCTTTATGTCATATAGATGGCAACTAGCTAAATGTATTTGAAAATTACTGAGAGGTTATGCTATATCCATTTGAGTCCATAACAATCAATTTATGGAATATACTGAGTAATAAATGCATGTAGACATGCTTCTTGTTTCTGCATGTTGAGAACATGCAGTTTCCTTCTAAAAAGATCACATTATATATATTAAATTACTTTACACCTCTACAGTAATCTTATGTAAATTACTGTATTTCAGTCTGCAATATTCTGCAGATACATTATGCTGGTGTGGCTGGTCACAAGCCTGCCTCAAGCCTGTGGCAAAGCAGGCTTGATCTTGGTTCCAGCAGTGTTTAGAGCAGCATACTTAAAGCACTAGCCCTGGTCATTCTCTTGTAGTTACAGTAAGCAATGGTAGCTACTTGCAGACATAATGGCAAACATACTATAGACTAAAGTTATCACCTGAGAACCCACTGATCGGACCATATCCCATAACTCTTTCATCTCCTTTGCCTTTAATTTCTGTTTTCTTTAACATCATAGTCCTTCTTCCCACAGAAAAAGCAGGATATTACATACTGCCTGTGGGCTGCTTTGACCTTTTTGACTTCTAAACTGTTTTCCACTTTTTTTCCCTTTTGAGAATTCAGCAAATGAAGTGACAGAGATGGATTTCATTACAGGTGCCTTGACTGAAATTATTTATTGCTTAGCTATTAAATCTGGCCACAATGTCACTGATTTATGGACCCCACTAAAGCACAAACATTAGGCAGTGAGTACCAGGGGTGCTACTATATAGAAGCCATTATGTGTATGGAGGGATCAATTTACTTCTAGCCAAAAGAATGCACAAGAGCAAAGCAATAGTATTTAATCTTTGTGTGGATTAGAAGTGTTCTGAGCTAGTTCCTTTTGTTGATAATTCATTCTACCTTTCCACCTTTCTATTTACCATTTTTTAGTGGCTGTTGTGTTCTGTTACCTGTTTTAAAAGGAGAGCAAAGATCATGGATTGCAGGATATCATAAGGGATGGATTTAATTTGCCTATAGGGAAAAGAAGTTACCGCCTCTTCTCTGTGAGAAACCTGTAAGAAATGCCTGCAACACTAGGAAACTATAACTTGGCAATATGAGGAATAGACAGAGCTGATGAGCATTTTTTGCAGGCCTTTGGGGAAGGAGGGAGTCCAGTTATGGTAAACTTGTGCTTCTTGTCACTCCTCTTGCTGAACTTGAGCTGTCAAGTTCTGTGATCTGTTGTAGTCTTGATAAGTTCTTCTGGCAAACTGTACTCATACTGTACCAGGAAATGGCACTTTCTGTAGAGTCCAGTTCTGCTCTTCCTTCCCATGCAGAGTAGTGGTTTTGGAGTTGTCCGCACCAGTGGAAGCTCTTGCTTGCACAGCTATGTTGGCAGTGCCCACTGCTGCAAGTGTTGCCTGTGTTGTCCAAAGGAGAAATTTTGCTGTTGGTATTGCTGCATCCCTTCTATGTGGCATCAGTTTGGTTGATAAAGCATTGTTTTGTCAGCATGGGGGTAGGTAAGTAGGGGATTTTTCCTGTGTGGCATGTTGGCTGTGATGTACAGTATAACTATGCCAATTAAACTATTGAGCCTGATCCTTTTTTTTGTGTGTGAGGGTCCATAGGCTTCAGCTGACTGGTTCTGAGCGAGCTATTACTGAACATAAGGGCAGCAAACCTTGGCCCACTCTGGAAAAAATGAGAAAGCGTTTATCATATATTGGCCATTGAATGCTGGATTTGTAGTAAGAAATGCAGTGGAGTGCAGCTTTCCTACTGATATCCCATCCATTTATCTTCTTGCTCAGCATCAGTGTCAGAACTGGCAGCTCTCAGGTTACCTGGAGAGGAGGGTTTATCAGAGCCCTGTGGAGGTGGCAGAGACAAAGGCCATAGCTCCAAGTCAGGACCCTGACAACTGCTGAAGGAGGGCAGAGTTGCTTCTAACAGCTCATTAGTGCCTCAGATAACTCTGTGCTGCTGTGCGACTTGTTTTTGTTAGTTTTGGATGGTGATAAGCGTCTTCGTGCCCCTTGGGTGAACAGAATTTTACTTATGTTCCAGAAATGAAGAGAAATAGCCTGTTCTCGTCCTGCATATGTCTCTTGTGGCTGTTGACAGCAGGGGTGCTTCAAGGTGAGAACACTTCTTGGTAGCTAAATGTTGCATTGAGTTTTACTTAGATAGGAGCTGGTGTCCAGATGTGTGCATCTTACCCAGCTGAACTCCAGAGGATTCCTTCATCTGTTTTGTTTTACTTTTTCCTCACTGATGTATAGACAAAACAAATGATCCTGTATGGCCAGATCTAAATGCTCTTTGGGAAGTTTTATTTGTTAGGATTTCTTAGACAGAAAGGTTTGCTTTGAATTCTAGTCCAGGAAGTCAGTGGGAGTCACCGAAGAGTGAAGTACTCCAAAGCATTTGCTTCCTGTGTTGTGCCAACTGGCATTTGTGCAAGCTTTGTGAATGTTACAGTCCTTGCCCTTTGCTTGCAGAGATGTGTGAATCCATCCAAAGGTAATACAGGCATTCTAGAGAAACTTGATGCAGAGTAGAGTAGAACAGCAAGAGTAGTATTTTAAAGGATACATTTCAGTGGATTGTCCTTAGTGAGTAAATTTGTATAGCAAGAAGTGTCTCCAAATATGTGGTTTGGGAATCATTTACCAAGCAATTGAAAGTGTTACTCCAAGGATGTGTTTATGCTCATACTTTCTCCAGGTGCCATTAAAAAAAGGAAACTCTGAAAGCATGAATCTGAGTGCTGCATTTTGGCTTATATAAGAAGTCATTAGCTAGGGAGCAGTTTTGACTTCAGATTTTGCTTCTAATTTTAGTTTGGCAGATATGTGACTGTTTAAGTCAATCTCTCTGTGCTTATGAAAGAAATCAATAAAACAGATAATGATATTCCCCCCCCAACCCTCTGTATTGCTGCTGCTTTTTTGGGAAGATAAATAATAAGTGGATGTGAACAACTGAAGTTGTTAGCCATGCATTTACTACAGAAGAATGATGTTCTCATTTGATTAGCTTTGTCAGAGTTATTGTCTGTTGTCTGCATTAAATGATATTCTAGAGTATATGGATGATAAAGTATGGTTATAGTATAAAGTATAGTTTATAGTCATAGCAAATGCTACTTGAAGCTATAGAAAGATATTTTCTGATATTAATCAGTACTTAATCTGATGTACTGAACAAATCTGTTATCTAGCTGTAGAATCAGCTAAAGGAAAATACGCTCACATGCTGTTTAATGAACTGTTTGAAGACTATTCAAATGCTCTAAGACCAGTGGAAGACACAGATAAAGTATTGAATGTTACCCTTCAGATCACATTGTCCCAAATTAAAGACATGGTGAGTAAAAATTGTTCTATTTTCTAGAGTGGTGCAGAGATCGGTGTACTAACTCTAAACTTCAGAAAGTGCATAGGTATGAGAATGGAAATTTATTTTGCTTGGAGTAGGAAAAGYGACCTGTATCTTATTGTGACAACTTCAGTAACTCTTTCTTTTTAAGTAAAGCAATCTTAATAGGTACTTAACCATTTGCAATACTAGACTTCCATTATATGGCTACAAACTGACAGCTGCTGAATTGTTAAAACTTCTTTTGTAGTAACTGTTAAGTATTGATATTGCAGCCTTCAAGTTTCATAATTTTTGCAGTGTATCAACTTAAATAGAAAAAGTAAATTTCTTTCTTTATTACTTATCTTTTTTTTTTTTTAAAGAAATTTGGTTCTGCCAGGCTTTGCCTTCAAGGCAAAAGAGAAAGGTGTCTGGAAGAAGAAAGGCAAATCACTTCTGTGACTTCTGAATTAAAATTTAAAGGCCTTCACCAGCTTTCAGAGAATCCATTGAACTGAATATGCTAGCTGTTTTGTTTTCTTAGGTTGGCAAAATAAAATTCTTAAGATACTGGAAGCCTTAAGCAAAAGTACTTCTATAACAGTGATTAAAGCTAGGGAGGATGCAGAGAAAGAATCCTCATTAAGGAAAAAGGATTGAGATGAGAAAGTTCAAATGTGTAACCCCCCTGTGCAGTATAGGGACAAATGTACCTGTCTGAGAAGTACTGTTTTTGCCTGCCAGTACACTGGCCTATTTTGAGCACTACTTTATGGCTATAAAATAAATGCTGTCTGTATCCAAGATGTGCTGTTGTCACCTTCAGCTAGAAATATTTCTGCATGTTTATGCAGGATGAAAGAAACCAAATTTTGACGGCTTACTTATGGATTAGACAAAGCTGGCATGATGCATACCTCAGATGGGACAAGGATAAATATGACGGGTTGGATTCTATCAGGATTCCAAGCAATTTGGTTTGGAGACCAGATATTGTGTTATATAACAAGTAAGTGAGTGTAGCTGAAAAGAATCAGCTTTGTTAATATTTGGCTAAAGGAGGAAGTAAAAGCAGGACCCACAGAGCCTGAACTTTAATCAATTCACTTTGCGTTAACAAGGGGAATGCTTGTTGTCTTGAGATTTATTGTTGATTGTCTAAATATTTTGCATTAAAGCCATAGACAGGGTTATCTGACTATTGATTACACTACACAGCAAAGCTGTTTAGTTCCCAGCGCAACAGAGAAATTCAGAACCTCCTTCTTCCATGCTGACAATCTGAAGTGCTTTCTGCTGAGGCTACTGAAAAACTCTGGAAGATTGTGTGTTCACAAAATGGTGGTACACACACTGCTCTCCCAGACCAGCAGTAGTGAACAGCAGATTATGATAATCTTTGAATGGATTTTGTATCCCAGCTGTATCCTGTTTGAAGTCAAGTTTGAAGAAGCTGTGGCCAAGAAATACAGTGYAGTTTAGCAGCACTGATGTTTAGCCCTCATCTGAGTAATAATCCATCTGTCCAAAAATGGGCATTACTACCTGTAAATAATAGTTAATAATGGGTTCCTGATGAAAGTCAGTATAAATAATTTCATTTCAGAAGCATTTTAATGGTCTGAAGGGAGGGTCTTTTTTTACCACAGCAAGTTGTCACATATCAATTTGTCACTTTTCTGTCTCTTTTAGGGCTGATGATGACTTTTCAGAACCAGTGAATACTAATGTTGTGTTGAGATATGATGGAAAAATCACTTGGGATGCACCGGCTATCACAAAGAGCTCGTGTGTGGTGGATGTATCTTATTTTCCTTTTGACAGCCAGCAGTGCAACCTTACATTTGGGTCCTGGACCTATAATGGTAATCAGGTAGACATCATCAATTCTCTTGATAGTGGTGACCTCTCTGACTTCATAGAAGATGTGGAGTGGGAAATTCATGGTATGCCGGCAGTTAAGAACGTAGTAACTTATGGCTGCTGCTCTGAGCCTTATCCAGATGTGACGTTCACACTGATTTTGAAGAGGAAGTCTTCTTTCTATATATTTAATCTGTTGCTCCCTTGCGTTTTGATCTCTTTCCTGGCCCCACTGGGATTCTATCTCCCTGCAGACTCTGGGGAAAAAGTGTCTCTGGGTGTTACAGTTCTTCTTGCTCTGACTGTGTTCCAGCTGATGGTTGCAGAGATCATGCCTCCCTCTGAAAATGTGCCTTTGATAGGTGAGCTTTACACTTTTTTAAATATGACTTATTAATAGCAAGGCTTTATGTCAGGGAAATCATATGTCACTCATGTCTTCTGAGAAGATAAATGTACTGCATTTCTAAAACTTAGTAAAGTACTTAAAATTTGCATGGAACTTGTACAGGTATGTTAAAGCTCTTTARGTTCATCTTCTGTCTACTTTAGATTATATATTTGTTAGCCATATCATATTAACTTATTCCATATAGTTAAGATGTTTAAAGCAATTTTATCACTTACTGTTTAAAAAAAAAAAAAAAAAAGTAGGACCAGATTACAAAGAGCAAGTGAGAGAACTATAAGCACAAGGTCGGGCAGTTTCAAGATGTGTTCCTGTCAGATGGCTAGATGACCTGGCTAGGACACTCCAGGGTGACTTAAGATCCAGCATTTATTACATTAAATTGTAATATCTGGGAATCTGTTATGATGATTTTTACTGCCTTTTTGTTCAGAAGATCCCTGTGTGTTCTCTGGGGTGGTGAATGACACATTCAGCTCTGTCACTCTGTCCTCTGCCAAGATCCTCCTCTGGTCCCTGGCTGATTTGCCCCTGTTGGGGTAGGGGGCTGCCCAGCTCCCCTGGTGGGAATTCCAGAGGGCTGGGCAAACTGCCTCCACACTGGTTTCCTGCTTCATTAAGACAATTCAGATCTTATTTCTGTTCTTGGTAACAAGTTGTGTACTTATATGAAGACTATGTGGTATATGGAGACCAAAAGCTGTCAATGAATAGGACTGTATTGAATGAGTTTCCCACACCAGGAACTACTGTTCCCACTCAGAGTATGGGCTTGCTGCATCAGAGTACCTTCCCTAGCCTCCTACCCCACTGTCTAAGTTAAGAAGCCAGGACCTGACCACAGTCTGATTTATATATATCCTCCCACTTTTCCTTGGCATCTTTCCCAATTCCTTTAAAAACTGGGGTCACATCAAACTCCTCTCTGGCACATCCACCTACTTCATCAATGCCAGCTCTTATTCTCTGTTCTTAGGCACTGCTGATCCTGTACYGGCAGAGTTCCTGCAGACACTGAGGAGCAGCAGAGCAGGAGCTGGGAGCTGTATCTTTGCATAGCCACAGGCTGCTGTAGGTTAGCTGGTCAGCTGCCGCCTTCCACTGTGAAGGGCAATAGCTGAGGGTCCCAATTTGTGTTCATTGTATTTGTTATCTATTCCTGGCCAGAATTCCTTGTTTGGACTAGCCATGCCAAAATCTGCCTGGTCTGAAGAAAATTCAAACAGCATTCCTCACCAGGCAACTGAGCCACTCTATGCCTGGCTTAGCTGTCTGTGCGCTAGCTGTGTGTGCCAATAATGTGTGGAAATTCATAGGCCTGTGTGAAAGAAGAGGCATACATCTGCTGCTGTGGGGTACATTAATAGCTCCAAAAAAGGATTATTTTCACTTTYATTAATACATCAGGAAGTGGGTTTTCTAATATGCCGTTTGAAGATACTGGTACTGGAAACTTAGAGATCAGGAAAAGTGTCTCCTGATATACATTAAGTTGCTTTTTGAATGTTTTTGTTTTGTTTTTCAGGGAAGTTCCAGGGGTTTGGCTTGCAAATATTTACTGTGTTGATGCAATAGTCATTCATTTGATATAGGCATGCCAGTGCCAGAGTATGATGTTTTTGCTTTAATCTGTGTTTTTTAAAGGATAAATTCAGTGTAATCTAAGTACAGAGTATTAGAGTAAGAAATAGGTTTCTCTTGCACTTACATTTAGCATGACATTGTGAGATTATTTTTATTACTGCATTAAATTTTTATTGGGATACCTTCTTTAATATAACTTTGTTTTATGTTCCAGGCAAGTATTACATAGCAACTATGACGATGATCACTGCTTCCACTGCACTGACAATCATTATAATGAATGTCCACCACTGTGGCTCAGAAGCAAAGCCTGTCCCGCAGTGGGCCAGGGTGGTCATTTTGGACTACATGTCAAAAATCTTTTTTGTTTATGATGTGGGTGAAAATTGCACAAGTCCACAAAGAAAGAAGGAACAAGAACATAAGTTAGAAAGGGATGACAGAGGTCAGAGGAGGCACAAAGAGGAAAGGAGTCACCTTTCCAGTAGAAATGATAACTGTGATCTTAAGGAGAAGCTGAATGGAAATTTAAATAAAAGCTGTGGAATTCATGGTGAAAATGCTAGAGAGACTGTTAATTGCTGCTCTTGTTACAAAATACTGATAAAAAATATTGAGTATATTGCTAATTGTGTTCGAGACCATAAAGCAAACCGGGCCAAAGGAATTGAGTGGAAAAAGGTTGCAAAAGTGATGGACAGGTTCTTCATGTGGATTTTCTTTATCATGGTGTTTTTTATGAGCATGCTGATCATTGGGAAAGCGGTGTAACTGAAGATCTGAACACACTTGTTTTTGTAAGTATGAATCTACTTGGTTAGCTTGTTTTTGTGGAGCTCTGTGATGGGTGCTTTTGAGTTCTTTGTACGTTGTCTTCTGTAATGATAAACAAATTGATTCTATAGGCTACAGCAGTGTAGCAACAGAGGACAACATCTCTGCAAGTTGTAAGTTGGCCAGCCCTTCCTCTCTGCCAGAACAAAACTGGGGTATTAGTGAGATCATGGCAGACCCTGGAAATTATCCCTTCATGGCACTGCCTTCTTTTTTCCCCTCCTTTCTTAGCTTGTCTTCCTAACTTATCTTTCTGTTACTGCTCTCTGATCATTGCTCCTATCAGTTCATAGGCTCTATCTGCTGCCTTTCACTTCTAATGCTATTCAGCTTACTGAATATGATGGCTACCTTGATTTTTCTCTTAACCATTTCTTGCTGCTGAATATTACCCCATTGCCACCACAGCTCCAGTAATCCAGATTCCCAGGATTTCTTCCTCGCCAAGCCACAAGGCGGCTTCTCCATTCTCTTGCTCTTCAGTCTCTTAATATGCTGCTTCTCTTGCCCTTCCTTGATGTCTCATTCCTCTGGCCATTTATGCAAGATAGGTCTTTAAATCCTACTTGTGAGACTGCTAAAGCAGGGAGCTGTGACATTTGTCTCTGCTCATTTTACTGACCCTCACCAATGCTCATCCCATGTGTCCCTTGTCTACTGTTACATTCTCTTTAATACTTAACATTCTTCCAGACAGCTTACAATTTGAGGTTGCTGTGTGCATTAGCTAGCACAAAAGCATGATCTTACAGGTCCATTAAAGTAGCGTCATAATGAACACACTCCTTGCTCAGTACCTTTAGTACTTGTGTACACCAATATGTTTGCTTTGCTGACAACACCACCAACACARTCTCTTCTGTGTGTTAATTTCTCTTAACCTTCTCAGACTCAGGAGCTCTAGAAGATGTCTCGTGTTGTAAACTGAGAAGCTAATACCCTGGGTGTACCCTGGGCAGATGAATTGCCTTTACAAAGTACCCTGAACTTTGAAACCATGATATTCTAGATGCAGTGGGAGAGGCAGAATGACACTGTAATGGATCCCAGTCAAAAGTTCATGTGATAAAGCTCATTTTTATAATTGTTACAGTTAATAGGGAGCACACCTGTGAAGCTGTAATTTAGGGTAGTGAGGAGTCAAAATGGCAAAGTGATGCCATTGTTATATCCAGACTTATTGGAAGAAAGGGATTTGTGATTACTATTCTGTAAACGATGCATTGAATTCTTAATGACAGGTTTAGTCTTTTGTATGGAATAGTGAAAGCTGTAAGCCTATCTGGATTCTCATAAATAATGCAAGGCTTTAAAGTCCAGGTTCCAATGTAAAGATGAACTGGGTAGCTAGCCAAGAATAAACTCAGTATGTGGAAAAAGTCTCAAGTGTGTTCCCTGTATATTATCAGTTCCCAGGCAACTGGGGCAACTTTAATGAATAGTTCCTTTAGAAAACAAGCTGTTTGTTTTCACTGTGCAGAAAAATGGTCTCACCCATTTGCCATGGAGTTCAGGGTTTAGTGTTTATATTGTGTGTTTGAGGAAATTGATTTGTTCTTTGTGATGGAAAAAATAGTCTCAAAAGCCTGAGGAGGAAGTATTTATAGATAAGGTTAAGGTATTCAGAACATGAGTCTTCAGAATGGAAAACAGATGAGTGAGGGTATGTTTGTCCAATGTCTATGTGGATGGCATAAAGAGTAGAGAAATAACTGTTCCCTGTTTCTTCCATTATAGGGCTCAGATGCATCAAATACAGGGAATGACTATGGGGGAGACTGTACAATGTGTGAGAAAGAGGAATTCCTTGCAACAGTATTTGTGAATGGTAAAAGGTTATATAGATTTAAAGAGTCAGGAGAAAAAATGGAAGAAACAAAAAAATCTATCAAGGATACTACTAAATACAGCCCTGTTGAAACTGGAAGAGTATTTTAAGGAATTATGACTGCATGTCTTCTCATGTGCTCTTCAGCAAGCATCCATTGGAGACAGGTTCCAGATTTAGCAAGACCTTTGGTCTGACTCAGAATGGCTGTTCTTAAAACTCAGACTGTGCCTGCTCTGTTCTGTTCAAAATAAGCTACAGCACATGTGCATATAGTTGTGGACTTCACATGTATAAGGGTAAATATTGTAACTAGGGGTGGATCATGGGGCTTTTTATCATGCTGGTGCCCTTCAGAAGTTTCTGCCTGGCTGCTTGAAGATGTTGAAATCATACTTTGTACTTTCCTAGTCTGTTTTCTGTAAAGATCTGATAGCACTAAAAAATTATCTTCCTTTATAAAATATGATAAGGTTTGAAAATTATTCACAGCTACTTTATTAACAACTACACTTGCTTTTCTTATTATTTTCAATTATTCTTTGGGTGGCTTCTTTTCATTGGGTTATTAGGCACTCGGGCATTTTTTCTTCCTTTGTTTTCATATGTTGAATTGTCCTCTTGCAACAAACTCTTTCCTGCTTTTAATTCATAAAGGCTTGATCCAGTAAAGAATGTGAGCAGCAGATGATGGACATAGGTAGAATTGGCACCTGAATTGTGGTTATGAAGTGTCATGCCAGAACCCTCAGATTCCCAACCCTGGACTTGAGCATTGCAGGGGAAAAAACAGCAGAGTACTGCATGGCTATGTCTTAGACAAGGCTGCCCCAAGCTCCATGCTACTGCAGCCATACTGCCAGTGGTATTATGAGGGCTGGCTAGTTTAAAGCCAGCTCAGTGGTTTCTACCTAAACTACAAGGGTTGCGGTTTAAGTGACCCTTCAAGGTATTAGATTTGGCTGTAATGCTATTTCAGGAAGGAAAAAACTGCTCTAAATCCACCAAGTGTGTTAGCAGTCAAGACTGTGCATGACATCTCTAGTGCTGAGTGGAGACAGGAAGCTTTAATCTAATTTCATCTGTCTTGGTCTCTTCTCCTTCCCTTTGCATGTCTCATGCTTAGATCCAGTATTCTTTGAGGAAGATTGAATTCAGAGATGATGAATGACTGATTAGAGTAACAGAAAAATAACTGTTCATTTACTTGTCTGAGAAACTGTATAGGCTTAGCATGAAGGGAGCAGAGTGTCTTTATTCAGGAGGACAATGATGCTGCAAATACTGTTTGAGATCTGTTTTCTGCAGAGGCTTTTGCTGAGGAATGGGCAGGCAGATTGTTCCTGTACCATCTCTTGGCAGAGATCACCTCTCCCCTCCCATACTGAGTCATTGCAGAGCTGCAAGTGAGGAGGAATATGGGCTATATTCTGCACTGCTTTCATTGCACACTCTACATAATCCAGACAGAGGACAGTGATATAAGATGAAAGCATTTATTGTGGTAGTGCTCCTTTGAACTAACTGTGGAGCTGTCAGGAGCACAATGTGTCCTCAAGTCTGTCTGCCCTGAAGGTAAGTCATGCAGCCTGTCTTCAGGATACCTGGGGTGCAGTGACCTACCTAGCAGCAGGCTAGTGTGGAACTAAGTCATATGAGTTTTTGATCATGCAGGGTCCCATGTTTTTTGCTGACCATGTCAATGCTGCGTCTCCAGGTGTAGTTTTAGCCTGTGTCTTTGAGAAGACAACCTAGGGGGTATGTTCACGGCAGGACTCATTCAAATATGACTGTTTAGGAGGGATGTCAGTTTATGGGGAGTGTAACAGGATGGAGAATGTGGTCTGTGCTTAATTCCAGATGCAGTCAATATTTTGGCACAAAACTGTACTACTCTCTTTTTTTTTGAGCCCTCCTGCTTCAAAGTAGAAGTTAGTCTAGTGAATATCCAGAAAGCACAAAACAAAAATGGCAGTAAAAATTTTTAAAATAGAAGGGGGGGGTCCATTCTAGTTCCTGGAAATACTTATTTAAAATGTGATTAGAACTACTTTCTACATAACCCCATTTAGAATTAAGAACTCTTCTGGAGAGCCAGTATTGCCGTTTGCTTCCTCTGCTATTCTGAGCACTCTTCTTTACCAAGTTGTATGGCTAATGACATTCACACAGCTACTTGCAATAAGCTTTTACATCTGTTGTGGGAGAACTTGCAACATCTTCTATACCATTATTTTACCACTCTTTACTGAGCAAGAGTTTTTGGTGGTGTTTGGAGTTGCTGGGAACTGCACTTCATTTCGAAGAGATTGGCATTCTCGTTGGGTTTGAAGAATATTCTGGTTTTGGTTATTCTAAATGCAATGACAGAGCTGGCAAAGGGAGAAGTAGTGTTTCCTATGGAGCAAAAACTGGTATGGTTTGTAAGAGTTGCTTAAACCTAACCCTGACAATTGTAAGCAAAGTATGTCAGCGAATAAAGTGAATAAATTAGAATTCATTGGGTGCTTGCTTGTTATGAATGACCAATGACAGAAATCTGGTTAATGTTTAAATACTGTATAAATGTATAATGTCTTTAAATATTGTATAATAACATTTTGTTCTTATGTATTTGAGTTCTCTATTATGTTTAACATACTAGCAGGAAATCATGAAATCAATATAACGTGGACAAATAACAGTATTATAACTAATGCACACATCTGCATGGCTCTGTAGTTAGTGTGTCATAGATAAGTAGTTATATTTTGTTAACATTCAGCTAGAATTTAAAATGTAGAATGAATAAAAGAGCCAGAGCTCAAACTGCTCATTACATTTCAGTGGCAGAGCAGAGCCTTGTTGGCACTTTGTAACAACAAAAATGGTCTCTACCTATAAAGGTACATAAGTGTTAATATCATCCAGGGTAGTCTCCRGAGGCCAGACAAGCCCTTCACAGATAGAGCATTTGTATAGGACGTGAAGTCAGTGTTCAGTGGTGATGAAAGTGATTGTGTGACCTCTGTAAAGCTGAAGCTGCGTAGAGGAAGGCAGCAGACGCATCTGTGCTGCAAGATAGTGCTATATGAGGTTTGCAAACTAAGAGTAAGGAAAAGGCAAAAGTGATGAATAATGAGGTGAAGGTTGTAAAATTACTCAGCCCTCATTCAGCAACTTTGAGAGTTTGTTCACTAGAGTGCCTTCTCCCTGTGGTACAGCTACTTTTTTTGCATCCTACTCACTGGGGGAGGGGGCAGGCTGTGACTGTGGGTGGACTGCCAGCAATTCAAATGCAGCTCTTGCCCAGGGTCTGTATCACAACAGCAGGCCTGTTCTGGGGCAGGGATTACTGTCTCAGTCAAATTTCCAGCTGTGGAAGCAAAAAGGGGCTGCTAAAGACAAGGTTGCCATCTGGTGTCAGTGATGTGTCCAAGCCTGCACCACTTGTGATGAAAAGGTGAGACCCTGAGGAGCTACTGTCACCCCCTGCCTGTAAGCCAGTCCTACTTTCCCCCTCTGCTCAGTTCCCAAAGATAAGTGTCTAGTGTCTCTCAATTGTATGGAGATATGTTGTTTGTACAGTCTTGAAGGCTGCCTGTCTCTGGGCTACTTGATTACTCTAAGTTCCTTCTAGCACCTATGTGTATTCAAATCCTGTCCAGCTTGCCTACTTTTTCCACAAGAAACTTGAGATGCACTTTCTTCATAGGTGGTCTGACATGGTTCAGTGGTACCATGGTTCATRGTATTTAAAGGTGTTGTACTATAGGTTGTGTCTATTTTGTTCAGCATGATAATGGTTTAGGTGACTGCCAATAATATATCTGTGGTGAGTGAAACTTGCATTGCTTTTATCTACTGTTTGTCGTGTAACTGATAGCAACAGAACAGTGGTTGTGAAACAGTCTGTTATGATCATGTTTCCTTGTGGCTGAAGGATGGGAATTTTTCTTAAACTTTAACACCAACATCACGCAATTAAGGAAGAAGTAAATGGCCTCTTACCCCTTGCACTCTTAACCAGTAATGTCATGCAAATGCAGGGGTCTGGTGTTTGATATTGGAAGCTTGCCCTCAGCTACACTGCTCTAATTCTGCTTTTGAAAATGGTTCTTACTACCCTGCTGAGGTTCTGTTTGTACTGTAAAAAAATGAGCTTTTTCTAAACACTGATTCAAAATGGAGTGGGTTGGGCATGGCACAACACAGCTGAACCTGTGCGTGATTCGCAGCAGTGCTTCAACCCAGTGAGTTTTGTTGTGCTAAGAGCCTTACACTGTGACTGTGGTTTCCTGAGATACTGGCAGTAAACCAGACTCAAGTTCCCGCCTCATGTGCCCATGTCTGACCTGTGATTGCCTCTGCTCCATTGGCTGTGCAGCTTCAGCAGTCTGTGAGGCTGAAAAATGGATTGCTGCCATAGTTAAGGACTGTAAAAAGGACTGGGGCCAGCCAGGGCCTGTGTCCTTCATAAGGTCCTGCCTTCCACAGCAAAGCTCCATGTAAAGACGGTTCCTCACCTAAATTGTGATACCTCTAGGGGTCATACGAGTGCTGTTCTGGTTGCCTGGGTGCTTCAAGACTGTTGTGGGAAAGTTTTTTTTTAAAAATGAGCAATAAAAAAAAAAGATTGCTGCTGCTCTTAACCCTAGATGTTCCAGTTTTTTCTCCAAGGGATATAGACTTGGTGCATTGTTAGCATGGTATCTTCTGACTTTTTACTGAAGGTCTAGGTAAAAGAAGAAATGTATCCTACAGGCCAGTGTAGTAGCTACTGTTCTGAAAGGCAGTTTTATCCCCTGAGAAGTTAGGCTTTGGTTTACAATGTAATTGATGGGTCAATAGTCTTATAAACAGAACTGATTTGATTGGAATTTGATTTGTCATATCAGTCCTCAAAGTACTGGGAAATGAAAGCTTTGTGAGTGGTGGAGGCTGTGGCCCTGCAGCTGGTCAGGGCAGTCTGGCATGCCGTTGAGACCCACCAGAAAATGCCTGTTGAAGGCAATGGGCATTACAGCAGGAGGAACTCACTCCCTGGGCCAGGTCAGCAGAGATGTATCAACTTAGTTTCTAACCAACTTCAAGTAGCTTGGAAGAATGGAGGCTTGACTCATGGCTCCTTCCTTCCCTCTATCCATCCCGAAGGGGCTCAGACCTGAAGGTCTCCCTGCAAGTGGGAGAGGGTAGGAGGCAATCCTTGAATCTGTCTTGAAGCAGATGTTGCTGAGAAGGCAGAATGGCTGAAGATGCAGCCAGGCTGTGTCGTAGATCTAGACATATTTGCTTGAATGATGGTTATGGGACCTACCTGTGATCAGATCAATACAGAAGCCTGCCAAGATGAACACAGCTTCACATAGGGCAAAATATATTGCCTGTTCAGCACAATGAAATACACTTGCCTGGTATTACTTGGTAAGTATTGTTCCATATGATTATTAGTACAGCCTAGGCCTGGAAATACTAATGAACAGCAAACCTAACAATGGCTGCTGCTAGGAGGTCAGCTCAGGGAGTAGACTTCTATTTATGCAGGAGGAAAACATAAATCATTGTTCATTTCCTTTACACTGCAGCTGTTATTGTTACATTGCTGTTTGGTAGCTTTTTTATATTATTAAAGAAAGGAGAGAACCCAGCCAGGATAATGAAGTAATTATTAACCATTCAGATCTGTATGAGTATGGATTTAATTTCATTAAATATGTTTAAACCTTGCTTTTTAGTAAAGGAATATGTAATAAAGGAACAACTACTTGTCTCAGAAATTCTTGTTCGTACGTGATATCTGAGAGGTTACAAATGAAAAACACAGAACAAATAGATGCCTTGCAGGGATGCARTGAGGCCTAGAATTGCAGTCTGTGCATGGATAGTGGGGCTTTATCATAGAAAGGAGAGAGGCAATGGGCAGATTCACAATGTTTTGGCATCTAGTTTCATTGAGATGCTTTAGGATATCAGAAATGAGGCACCAAAGTGTTACAGGTCTGAGTCATGGTCTGGCTGATGATAGTGTCCCAACAGTGGGCCTCAGTCCTGCAAGCATCCAGTGGTTTTCTTGCAGTATGTATGGGTAAATCACTCTGTATTCAAGGTGAATACAAGACAACATGGAGTGATACTGTAGTTTCATTGCCTGATTATGTTTAGGGGGTTGCTTGGCAAGGACAGTGTGTATCATGTTAATGCCTTCCCTATTTCTTCTGCTTAATGATAACTTTTTATTCAAAATAATTATAAATGAAGCATTCATTGAGTTTAGAGAGGTGGTACTTCTAGAAATAGATCATTGTGCTAGAATAGCTGCTTTGGCTAAGTTAAAGAGCCTGCAAACAGGCTACCCACTGTTGGTGCTTTAAATCTGGATCTAGTTATGACTGCTGGCACTTGTGGGTGCCTAGTGTCTTGGAAGTGAAACCACTGTTTTGGAGGTATACCACTATGGGTGTATGGAGCTTGCCTATAGCTGTGCAGTTTTCACATGTTGAGCCTTCAGGTGCACACAGGTGTTGTAGCTGAATAAACAAACACAAACAATTTGCATTACAGAGATAAAGATTTCTCTTAAAATGAATTGAATCTGCAGGGAAAGGGAATAGAGATTTACTTTAATCCAGAAGAGTGTGTGTGTGGGAGAGAGTGAGTGCTCAAGAAAAAAGAGCCTTCTTAGAATCTCATTACCATTTACCTGGTATGTGAGCCTCCCTTATTTTTATTGCATTTATGGATTATGGTATCTCACTGTAAGTAATATCTCTCCAAAGAGCAATTTTATCTATGACAAGTAATTTACCTAATTGCATGCTATTGAGAGAAAAGGGTTGCATTCTGGTACCAAGCTAAAAGTTCCAAGGTTCACTGCAGAACTGGGTGAGAAAGTATCTTATCAAGGATCTATACAGTCATTTGTAGTTTGCTCTTGTTCGCTTAAATGCTGTCCAGCAACCCTCTAGATCCTGGGTAGAATAAGTGGGTTTGGTTTTGTGCAAAATATCACATATGTTTTTATATATTGTGGTCATAACTCCTCCAATGAGAAGATCAATAGTAATTCCTTTCACTTCAAATGATGGCTGTACCATGCCACTGCTGTTTACACAACTTTTGTCTTGCTTTTTCTGCTTCAACCTCACTGTCTTAGAAAGCACATAATAATCCTCTAGCACTGATCTGGGTTAATTTTTTTTTGGCCTCCGAATCTCCAAATTGCTCTTTGTAAATTTTTCTGCTGGTGAAGGTCACAAAGATAACTTGGCCTCCAGCTCAACATCTTGGTACATCTCAGTTTATGAAAGGCAGTGTAGAAGTCTGCTGATTAAATTCATTATTCTTCTGAGGCTTCATCAAAAAGACTATTTTGCCTTTGTAGTTCACTTCCATCTAATTTTTTCATGACATTTGAGACTTGGATTAGGAACCTCTAATTTTACTGGGGCACAATCAGATGGTAGGAACAGCTTTGTCAGACCTAAACCTGACCCTGGATTGCCTGTTGCATAGGATCCTCCCCTCTTACTTCCTGAGACTGGAAACTATGCTGTTGCCTTCCCTGTACCCCCTCCCCCTCCACAGCTTTCTGCCTTTGCTAGGAACATCTCCAGACTGAAATTGGAGCAGAGCCTTAAAATAAGACAGTAGTGTTTCAGCGGCTAATGCTGCACCAGTCAGCATTGAGTGTTCATTCTAGGCCCTGCAGACAGCTCACTTAAGAAAGTGAGCCTTTGAGAGTTGGTTTTGCTTCCCAATTAGGGAATTCACTGCCCTAAACAAACTATTCCTGTTTGAGGGAACCAGTAGTTGGCACCAAGGTGTCCTCATAAAGCCTTGAGTTGCCCTATGCCTTCTGTCTAGTGCTCCTTGTTAGCCTTTGCTCCCATATGCTATAAATGCACTGGGCTGTCTCTGCTGCTCTTCCTGGAAATTGTACTAGCAGAGGCCAGCAGGGCAGGTAAAGCTGAGTTAATCCCAAATCCTGTAGAACGACCTTTTGTATGAACTGTTTGGAGCACAGGTGGGGAAAGGATGTGCAAAATTGGCTGTTCTGCCTTGTCCTTTCTGCACACAGTCCTTGTCTGCTTACCCCACGTCTTTGCCAAGGCAGTTCTACCATGTTTTCTCACTGGGGCCGGCATTGCAGAGGTAACATCGCTGCTTTTCTAGATCTGTTGCAGGATATCCAATTGCCTGCTTATCGTGTGATTTTTCTCTCCCCCCCCCCCCAACCATTTCGGCAGCAGGATTAAGCCTTTGATGTCAATACTGAGAGCCTTGACCCATTTCTAAGGCTGAGAGCCAGCATGCTGTCCAGTTCCTCAGTCTGGGTTTTGCTTGGTGCTTCAAAGACAGCCACCATGCCAACTGTAAAATGTAACTCATGAGTATAAAACTAGGCTGTAAAGTACTCTTATGGCTATACAAATCCTTCAAGAGACAAGATGCAATCCATGCATCCACCCAATGGGGAGATTCCTGGAATGCTTATGAGAGTTCATTGAAGATAAATAACACTTAACATGTATGTAGCTTTTTCTGCCTTCAGAGTGCTTTGTAGATATTTATGCACTTGCAGCAGTGATTTAGCTAGATACTAATCCATATCCTTGTTTTACAGCTGGGCAATACCAATAGCATGAATTTCCCAGGATTATGTGGATGCATTATCATGCCTGAGTTCAGACTGTGTTCAGTGTGGCCAGGGCCTCTGCACTGCATATACTCTGCCAGGGTGCTGCAACTGCAGCACAGTGCCAGATCCCAGATGTCGCCAGGTGGATCTCCCCTCGCAAGCTCAGCCTGTAGGGTTATGCAGAGCGTGTAGGGGAGGAATGTATGCTGCAAAATCTGCATCCTGTTGTATTGGGAAAGGCAGACTTTAACCATCTCCCCAAAGCGTGTGTCTTTTAGCTTGTTTGCTGCATTACATTTTTGGGGCTGAGCATGAGTGCAGTGATCAGATGTAACTTAAAGCAGCTTTTTGGGCAAGCTGGGATAGCTTTAGAAATTGAGCGTCTCCAAACAAGATCTAAAGGTAACATCCAAAATTAGTCTTTAAAAAAATAATTTGCCTACCCTCCCTCTCTAAAACACATCTCAAGGGGCCCCTCCAGCCCCTGTATCTCTTCCATCTTTGCTTGCTCTCTCAGTGCATATCATTTTCTCAAAGCCCAACTTTATGGCTGCTCTGCTCCATCGTTTCACATCTTAGAAATCATTTGCAGGGCTTCCCATTTACTTGATCATGGATAGATGAGATTCCTGACTGAAGCCAGCTTCATTTCACCTTGTGCAGAGTTAAGATGCAGGGTGTACTGTATGCATGAGCGCTACTCTGTCCAGTGTATCCTTTACATCTGCTTCATCTGTGCTAGCTTGCAGGTTATATTCCTAACCACTACAACATTCAGGCATGATGTGAATAGCCTGAACAACTATGGTAACCTCTGCCTTTGAAGGTGCAGTCTAGCTTCCAATAACAATAGCTTTCTGTAATATCAGATAAGTATTAAGCTTTAATTGTTCATGTGGGCAGAGTGTGGCTGCTACTTCTCTATACACTAATCTTGGATTGCCTTATGGAAAGTAGCTCTTTCCGTAATTCCTTCCTTAAAATCAATGGCAACAAATATGAACACTTCCAGAAGTGCTAAAGACCAGATTTTCAAGGGCATGTTGCCCTATACTGAGATTGTTGTTTTTTGCATAAGCATCAAAATAAGGGCTAAATTTTCAGAATTGCTGATCAGCCACTGCTGGTTGGGTCAGCATGTCAGAGTGAAACACTGATAGTCTCCCATTTTGTCTCCAAAGATAGATGCTGCTTCCATCTTTTTGGCTTGCTCACTTTTTATGCGTGTTTTAGAAAATAAAATTATTCTATGTTTCAGGCACAGGAAAGTCATGTATAGTTTAAATGGAAGCAACCGTGTGATTGTAAGGGGAACATGCAACATGCATGTGCAGAGTAAAATAGAAGGCTGTCTAATCAAACTGCTTTTTGTTTGATTTTTAGAAGAGACTGTACTTGGAAGGGAGATCTGTTGACAGTTGCTAAATAAACAAAGCATATTCACCTCAGGAGATCCCCTGAGGTGGAARTATTTGGAGGCTCTGGAGGAGGGGTGTGTGCTTGAGCAGTGTAGATGTAACTTGTGCTGTTCTTATTCTTTGGCCATTGGCATATAGGCTGGATGGGTCCTGCATCTGTATCAGCACAGCTGCCCATATGTTCTGGCTGGGCAGCTGCTAAAATCACAGCAGGATCTTCCTGGGGTAGCAAATTCTCTGCACTATAAACAGCATGGAAACAAATTGATGTCATGCCCCTGCTTCTTCTACACTATTAATTTTGGGCTACTTTGAAACTTTTCCTAGCTTTTTTGATAGTAGCAACCAAATTAGATAAAATCAAGCTACTTTGCATTATGTCCTCAGCATGTGTAGAAACAAAAGTTTGAAGTAAGCAGAGTTGTCTCTTCTCAAAGAAAAAAAAAAAAAGCTATATTGGGACAGAACAGCCATCACAGGAGGGTCTCTATATGGGGAATGTCCAACCAAAATCAAATTTCACTGCAAACAGTCACTGACAGATAGCAAGCTGTCATCTAGCAAGCTGCCAGGGTAATTCTTCCTACCACAGGGGAAGTGTTGGCATTTCAAACTTGCAAGACTGATCCTACAGGAGCCAGAAGTGAAGGGATAAGCTGTGGTATGGGGGCTGATGCTATGCTGCCCAACGCTGTAGTGCTCATTCACTCTGTGTTTGTCCTGCTTGGGATTCAGCTCAAGTGGAAATATCCGAACAGCTTTTTGGCAGAAATCTTATAATGATTTGCCCAGCTTTATCACTTGCTAATTTCTGTATCGTTCTGTAATGATATCAGTTCATCCTTGATGCTGATCCTTGTTTATCTATTAAAAGTTTTAAAATTTCTAGCTTTCATCAGTTTGAGCCTCGCATGCTTCTGAACGTATTTCCATATGGGAGTCACTAATTGTCCAAAATTTGCTTCCTTACCAAAAGATTGCAATCTGCTTTATCTACCCTCCAATTATATTAGCTCCTCTGAACCTCTCTCTGATCAATAGATCCTATAACATTCATCAAAAGCTTTTGTCTAGACTGATCAAAGTGTAAAATTAAAATGCAGTGAATCATCTCCCTTTTCCTTGATAGTCCCTTGCCTCTGAGGGAGGGCCTGTTCCTTGCCTGTTCTCCCTTCCTCCATCCTTCCAAGCCTCATCTACTATTAAATCCTATCTTTGTCTTTTGAGTCCCTTGTCATTATCTTGATACAAGCAAAGCCCTGATTACGCTGAATTTCTGTGTTAAAAATACTGCACAGTAATGCATTAGCTAGCCCTAGCATTTCTGGAGTGAAATAAGTTACACAAAGCTGTCTTTTGTTGACCTCTTGGCAAGTTTTTCCGCTCCACCTTCACTCCCCCCCCCCTTGATTTCATTAAAACAGTAGCTTTCATCTTTTGTTTTGGAGAGGTGTGTGTTCCCACATGCACTTATGTGATAGCCTTTCACTTCAAACATGATGGAAGTAGAAAACTTGCAGGGGACAAGACCTGAGACCTCTAAGCCTGGTTCAAACTCCAAGGAAAAAGAAAAATTCTGGAAAAGCACATAGATACAATTTTGTCAGATAATGAGCCTGCCCCCTTGCACTTCTCCTTTTTGCCCACTATGGGCAGGGCTTATGAATTGATATGATTAATGAGTAAGCAGGTGGCAATTGTTACCAGAGGAGGGGAAGGAAAAAAGAAAAGACAGCTCTGCTAAGATTAGAATCCTCCTCAGGAAAATATTGAGGAGCTCTAGGAAAGCATGCTAAGCCTGAGTTAAACAGTGCTTTTAAGTTTGTAATGAGACATCACAAGGCTATTCTGAAATAATCTTTCTGGCAGACAGTCTCTTTATTTCAACGTAATGTGTGGTGTCAGGATGTTTTAGTAGTGTCTTAAAGACTGATCTTAAATTTCCGAATTCATTGAGTTATGAGTATTTAAGAGTATTATATGCAATTCCTTATCTTACATTGCACAGACCATTTGGGGGTGTTCCTAAGTTTTGCCAAAATCTGCTTTTAAAATGCTCTTCTCCTTTAGCTTCGCCAAAGCAAAGAAAACCGTCCCCATTGTGTCCCCCCTCCCCCCCYGAAAAAAAGAAAAAGAGAATGGATCTTGGTCAAAATTTCCCATGGTCATGGTAAGATCAGAAGAAAATACCTCTGAAGTCTAAACTTGACCAGTCAAATTGCACCTGAATTTGACACCCAGAGGAGTGAGGCCACAGGAATGGTGCACCTTTTGGTTCTCCTTAATTTTTTTGTCTACTTTTTCAAAAGCAATTTAATGTCCACAGTTCACAGTTGCTAGGCCAGCTCCTCCTGCAAGCTTTGCTTTTTGGGAATATGAAAAACATTTCTCAAGTTAACTGGAGTCAAACTTTTAAAGGGTTAGGAGGTGATTGCAGTGTTTGAGAAGGCTCTGTCATCAGTAGGATCCTGAGACAACAAAAAGAAAGTGCAGCCCTGCAGGAGCTGAGCACTCGTGGCCAGGAGCAGCAGCAGAGTTGCAGGAGGCAGTGCTGGGAGCTTTCATGGGAAGGGAGAGGGGTAGAATGATTTTACCTGCTACACTGGCATGAAAGAGAGCTGTGGGTGCTTATTCCTGTGCCTTCCTCTTCCTGAGCATGCTTTCCACAGGTCCCTAGGCCCTTCCTGAGCTTTGAGATGATGTGTAGCAAAATTATACAAGCAGCAGGGAAGGATCAGAAGAGCAAATGAACAAAGGCCGGTGGAGCAGGCAGCAGAGGAAATACAGCTGGGCTTCTGGCAGGGAATGTGAGCCCTCTCTTTGCCTAGAAATTACTTTTGGAAAAAACCTGACAATGAATGGGAGTAGCAGAGCTGCCAGTAAATAAAAATGGTTCATAGCAGGAAGTACTGGGACTGAGCATCAGAAGCCTTGTGGAAGAGTTACAGTGCTGTTACTAAAAGTGGCATTTCAAAATTTCATATATAAGCCATTTGTTCCACCACAGGTGGGGTTTTAACGTTGTTCATCCATGCTCCTATGCCTGCTCTCTGGCCAGGGTGTTGCTAGTTGTCTGTTCCTGAAGTGCCCCTGCTGCTCTGCCTTGCCCTGTGGCTGGCCGTAGGCTGAGATGGGAGCGATGTTGGGGATCACAGCTCTCCGCCTGGGCTGGGTGCTGTGCTGTGTGTACTCCCTTGGGCTGTGTGGGTGCTCCCCTCGGTGAGCTGCACGGCGCTCGAGTGAGTGGCAGCTGTCCCCTGGGCAGGAGAGCTCTGGTGGTGCTGGAGACGAGAGGCCCCGCTGTGACTGTGCCGATGCACAGTTAGTATTTCCCAGGAGACAGCAATGGTACCTTTAAAAAGGTACTTCTCAACCTCAGTTATCTTGCTGTGGTTTCTTTGAATCCTGTATTGACTAGACTAGCAAAAAACTGTTTAAATAATCAGGCTAATGTTCCCATAAGGGAAATACTGGTACGTATTGGAATATGGGAGTGCAGCCAAACAGGACCCCCCCCCCCCAAAAAAAAACAAAAACAAAAGAAAAAGCTACAATTCTCAGAAATCTTTGAGCACATGGTTAACCCTAAATGTTGGAAAAGATAATCTCTGCTGCTTAGCAATAAAATCTCTAAATATCTATTGCTCCATTGAATCATTGTGGAGCATTCTGTGTGCTAAGAGGAAAATCCCCATGTATAATGTTATGGGCTCCCTTGTGAGGAAGGACCAAAGGGAGAGCAGTTCATAGGCAGAGCCCATCAAGTTTCTTGCACATCTTCTGTTTCTGTTGATATTTTCCCAGGTTTGTGTTCTCATCTCAGTGCTGACTTGCCCTTAGCAAAGAGACTCTCCCACTTGTGCCCTCACCTGCGTGGCAGCGTTTCAGAGGTGCAGGCCAGCCTTTTTGGTGCTTGGGCTGCACGCCTGTCCTGGGGCCCTGTAGGGACAGGCTGGGGGGGGGAATGGGGACAAGATGGCCTTTGCTGCTGCACAACGAGGTGCTCCAGCACGGAGAAGTCACTGAGTTCAGCCCAGCTGCTCCATGCGAGGGTTGCATTTCTCTCCTGGAAGGGGAAGTGATTCACCCAGACCGCCCAGCAGTTGGAGCGTGTTCCCAGTGGGAGCTGGGGGCAGTGGAGGCTGCGTCGCACTGCTTGGCTGCCCCCGAGCCCTGGCTAGGATGCGGTTGCAGCTCTCAGAGGTGCGCCGTGCTCGTCCTGGGAAAGGCAGAGCCAGGTCCCTCCTCTCCTGCGCTGCTGAGGACCAGGGAGCACAGCAGAGGAGCTGTTCCTCAGCCCTGCATCTGCTGCCGGCCTGGGCTGGCTCACCCTGTCCCAGGACCGCAGAGCACTGAGCTCGCCTGGCACAGAGCTTTAATTTAGAAAGCCTGTCATATTCTGCAGATGAAGCAAAAATTTTAAAAGTCACTGCTTTCAAGGGTGATAGTGTTAGATAACTTTCTAACTTCTTTATGTGGGTAATTGCTGTTGCTTTAACTCAAAGAGCAGATTAGGGAGCTTGACTTTTAGAAAGCTATTAATACTCTGGTTGCAAAAGCAAATGGTGGCTAATCCTCATCTTTACCTGACTGACTCCCTGAATGCCACAGCCAGAGGGAAGTAATAAAGCTTGCTGAGAAAGTTTCAAGTTAAAGAAGAATATTTGGTCACAAATAGCTACCCTTTCCCAGCCTTTCCTAGCTTAAGCCATTCTGGTTTTTTTTGTTTTTTTGTTTTTTCTTTCCTCTTTTGGGCAAATCATTTACTGCAATTTAGTGATCTCAACCACATAAAATTCACTTCCTTGTGTTTTTTTTAAAAAAAAAAAAAAGGATTAGATGTCTCGGTTTATCTTTCCACGCAGGTCACATGGCCGGAGCTGGTTGTAAAATGTTGAAAAACGAGTTTAAGGTGTGCTAAGTGCCAAGTGCAGTACATTTCCGTATTCTCTCTCCCCTGCGTATTGCTCACAAAGACACCACAGAAAGACAAGGAAGTTTGCTTTCTCAGGGAGTGGATTTTTTTTTTTTAATTTAAAACAGCATTTATTATTCTTAGATCTAATCCTTTAAGACCTCACTGCTGTCTTAGTCCAGTCCCAACCCCAAAAGGAACAAGCTGAGAAAAACTCTTACTCACTGATACGAAAACCCGAATGTGGAACAGAAGTCAGACACCCAACTTGTAACAAACAGTTGGGGAGTGTTTCGGGAAGCCGTGCAAGCTACGCAGGTGGGATCTACATCTCAGTTACCCCAGTGAATCTGATAAATGGTATGTGAGTGCAAAATGAGACCCTTATGCAGGATGTGATCCATCGCTCCAAACAGTGACAGGGTCTCTGCAGCCTCAGGCCGAGCCTGGCGACTTGGGGTGCCCTGGTGGTGCCCACGAGTGTGGCCCTCAGTGTGGTGCTGGCTGGCCCTTGCAGCCAGGCCAGGGAGCAGGCAAGCGAGCTGGGGCTGAGCACTGAGAAACCCCTGCCCTGGCACTGAACTCCCTGCCTGGATGCTGAGCAGGCCAGTGTGTTGGGGAGTTTGGCTCCTAGCCTTGCGGCTCCCGGGCAGAGGTGAGGCACGTAGGGTCAGAAGTGGTTGAAGACTCTGAGATAGCAAGATGCCAAACAGGACTTGATTTTTGTTGCCAGTTACCAGTAGAGAAACTATAGCTGCTTTGTTTAAATGGCTTCTTTTTTCCTTGTGGGGCTCTTGTGTGAGGCTTTCAGCAATTTAGCTTTTCTTGCAAAAGCTGTGGAGAAGAAACATGCCCCATTTAAAGAGCCACTTTTATTGGCACTTCCAAAGAGATACTGCAATATTTAGAAAACACTTTCTGATAGCACAGGAAATGTAGCAGGCTTATGTCTGTTTTCCTCAGACCAGACCCCGGGGTTTCACTGCTTCTGAGCTCTCTAACTTGAGCTAACCCTGGCAGCTGAGGAGTGTTTATCCATTACTTTTGGGCAGCAGCAATGCTCGTGAGCGGTGAAGACACGGTGACACCCTGCTTAGCTGAATTCTTTACTCCTGGTGGGATTTAAGCTGAAACATTTRTTCATGGGTGACATTCTACCCTGTTGCAGAAACAGCCTGAGGTCTGTGCTCCACTGAAATCCTCCTRTGCTTCATATGAAAAAAAGTGAAACCAATGAGACAAAGACATTGCTAATTACAATGTGTTGTGAGTACTTTATTTACAATACAACTGACAACACCCAATTGGACAGGGTATTGATACTGCCTGGATTTAGGGAAAGCAAGTGACATGTTCTGAATGAGCCTCTGATGGTAGCTGCAGGGAAGAGGAGACCTTGTTCCTAAACCGAGATGCACTTAAGACTGCATCTTTGATGTCTACAGTAATGATGTCTGTAATGATCTTACTGGTAGCGAGGATAGTGGTAACCTTGCTGATACATGACTGCTCAGTTTCAGAGCTGTTTAAAAAGCATCCCTCCTGCTTCAATGTTTGAATACAAAAACATCATGTGAATTTCAGCCACTTTGCATGTGTGTATTTGACTATTCCCATCTCCTGCAGAGAAACAGATTTTCTCTGCTGTATGTCATACTCAGTATATTCTTTGGCAAAAGAGAGATAAGCTGTAGGACCAAAGAGACTAATAGAATTATTTCTTCTATTTATTTCTGTTTTGCAGGACCCTGAGAAAAGAACTGGGACCAGGGATGGAATGGGAGGTCTCRCACAGGTGAGTTCTGCCTACTGTCCTCACTATCTACCTATGTGAGAGCATGTGTAGAGCTAGAGGGACAGCCTGATCTCAGCTAAAGCCAGTTTGGCTTGTTTCCATTTTCAGCCCACTTTCTTCCCCCGTATGTATTCTGGGGGGTGCTGGCTTGATGATTAACGTAGTATCTGGTCAGCAGAAACCAGATCACCCTTTCTGTGCATCTTCCTTCAGACCTGCTGGGAGGAAAGAGGGGTACACAGCCCATGCACCCCTATTACTACCCTTCAGAGAGAAAGTAAATAGGGATAAATGGAGCCTTTTTCTGCCTTTTGCAACTGATGCCTGCCTGCCTACCCAGCCAATGTCCTGAGTTTGACAAGCCAATACTGGGGAAAAACACTAAACACAGCCAGGTGCATCAGTGGAGGGAGACCTGCTCTGCACACACTCCAGAGAGGAGAATTCCAATGGTGAGAGTTGTGTGCCAAATTAAGGGCACAAAGTGATCTCTTCCCTGCCACAGTCTGATACCCAGCCTCATCTAGCCAGCTTTCCCTCAGGCCAGCACCTCAAGATGTCRCCTCATCATTGCAGTTTCCCAAATTGTCTGGGTGATATATGCAATGCTTTTTCCAAGTGTGTCTCCACTGTAGGTTATCAACTGCCTTATGACTCAGGCTGCAAGTTCAAGTCAGGCATACTGCTCTTCCTCACCTTTCATTTTTGTCACATATGCTAAGCCTGATGTACTTTACCTATGCTTCTTAGAGCTCATCTGCAGTGTGAGAGCCTTTGGGTGGGCTCCAGGGCTTCCCTCCACGACGTGCGGTTGTGGGATGGCCAACAACATCACCAAGACACCATAAGAGGAGGAGTATCTCTATGGAACATGGAGCTTGCCTCAGCCCCCTCAAGCCATAGTACTCAAATGAGGAAAGGAGGAGGTGTGAATACAGAGGAGATGGATGGTCTGTCTCTTGGAACTGGTTACTCCAGCAGTTTGGGTGATAATGAGAAATTACCTAGCTGATAGGTAGAAGGTTAGCAGGAATACCCTGATGTCAGGAACTTGCCTGAAATCATTGCTGTCTTCCTAACAATTGTTTCCTAATTATAGGGGCACAGTGATGGTACTGGGGATACTTTCCCCAAAAGAGCCAGTAAAAATGTTGCCCACAAAGGATGCTGCTTCCTTRTCCTACAGAGTACTGGGGACTCAGAGGTGAAGCCTGGACCACATAAATAACGCCAAAGGGCGAAATGTTCAGGCATTTTCATGCTTGGATATGCCTTGGTGACATGATCATCAGTGAGGTGCTGGTGGTCCCTGACATGTTTGCCGTGACCTGCAGAGCCCTGTTCAGGAAGCATGGAGCCCTGTGAGCATTCTGTGGTGCTCTCCACTGTGGCACTGTTGCTGCTTGGGAGGTTGCAGGAGGGCAAGGGCCTCCACAATTGTTTGGATGCCATGTAGCAACTGCTCAGTGTGACTGTGGCCCTCTGCATCCTGCACCAAAACCTGGTGGACCAAAGTATCTTTCTGCCTGAAGTGAACCCAAGCTTTGGGGAATTATTCATGTGGAAAGTCCTCCTGGAAGTGACAGCAGCCTAAGAAAGTCAAAGACTAGAGAAATTAAGGATGCCATGTGTACAGCCAGTACATGTGTGACAAAACCATTGCATACGGTGCTGAGTGATTGCAAGATGTCCTGGTCCATATCCTACAGATTTATTACAGAAGAACTGCTTATTGTAGTTACTGTTTTAAAATTTTGTAACAAAGGAGCTACTAATAAGTGTAGGCTGTTTTGCCTCTGACCAGTTTAAATGCAGCTCTCTTTCTCTGCTAGTTTGAGGTCACTTCTGTGGCTTGTATAGGTTGTTTGCATTTTTTTTCATGCTTCAGTAAGATCTTTTGGCTTACCTGTGGCTTCCCGCTTTCCACAAGTGAGCAGATAGCAGACAGTGGTTGAGCTAAAAAAGTACTTTGTGATACTGGGAGAATGTACAAAGACAGGCTCAAAGTGCAGTCAGACGTGTTCACCTCTGGCAAAAATTAAATGTGCTTCCTAGTTTGGAAAGAGGCAAAAAAAAAAAAAAAAAAAAAAATATCATGGTTCAAAGTGAAACCATGGTCATGGGCAACCAGACCATTAAATACAGCTTCAGTGTGGTGACCAACATGCAAACTAGTTACGTACAGAAGCAAATAACAGCCAGGCTGAGCATAAACCCACAACCGAAACAGAGTTTGTGATCTTGCTGCTAAAAATGCCCTGGGAAATGATAGTAGGATTTTTTTGATGTGGACAAGGGGACAGGCAAACTGTCAGTGTTGGTCTACCCTTGGGATCAAAAACCCAGTGCTGATGGTGACAAAAAGGTGCTGGGAGGGGAAGCATAGTGCCCCAGAGCATGGGTCAGAGCACCCCACTGACACAGACTGTGTTGGGTGTGGGTTGGAAACACATGGATGTTTGGTGCACTTGGGACAAATCTGAGCCCATCTGAGCTGTCTTTCCCACAAAAAAGTTTTCTAAAGAAGAAACCAATTCCTAGACTGAGTCCTTCATTGAGAAATTGAGTCCTTGATTGCTCACCTTCTGTGTGCAGAATCTGTTGGAGTTTTGCCCAAGTGTGGACTGCAAGATAGAGCTTCTGTTTTCTTTTATTAGAAAACCAGTGAACTCCAGTCCTGGCCTTTTGGTTGGAGAAAAAAGATCTGATCTAATTCATGAGCTTGACAGGAGGTATTTCATATGGAAGTATTTCTACAGATCAGCCTGTGCAGAATTCCTAAAAATGTCTATATTCTCTTTGCTCTTTGGTTCCTTGAACGACTATGATAGCGTGCTGTAGCCTGCCTTTGTGCCCAGAGAGAAGGGGCTCCTGGAGCCACAAAACTGTGTCTTTTTATTTTTTAACTTAAGCTTCTCTTTGCAACAACACTACTACCATTTCATTGCCAGGTAGGACTTAACCTTTAAACTTAGTCAAGTGTGATTCAGCATTTAATTAACACACTGGAGCATAAAATCTGATTTTGCTGACTTTTAGATGCACAACAGTGGTAGTTTCTCCTGTTATGAGGTAGGTCTAGGTTTTATTTATTTTACAGGTCAGCATGATGGGCCATATCCATGGCTGATACGTATAAAAAGGAATGCAGATCTCTATCAGTAAGGACCTAACCAGAACATAAATGTTAGAGGTTTAACAACAGTCACAGAACATATCATGGCTATACCTTTTCAGACATATCAAAAATGCATTTTGCATATACTCTGAGCTCTAGTGCTTGTATAAACAAGATGTTGCAATATCAGAATGGTGTTAATCCACTTGAATTTCTTGTTAATCTGTTTATATAGGTGCTGTACCATTGTTGTGTTAACGTATGTTGTTTCATGAAAGAAGTCAAAACTGGCTTTAGTTAGCAATTTAGATTGATAACAGCCAGAGAAGTGCATGTCTGCTCTTCAAGATCATCAAGAAATACATTCAGAAAGGGAAGGGGATCAACTTGGCAACCTTTGGAGTTGTCACAGTGCCCAAGGCCTCAGTATAGCTCCTGACATTCCCAAGGCAGCAAGGTCATCTTAAAGACACAACTGCTGTTCACTGGCATTGTTTATGTTAATATCCTGAGAATGACTTGCATATTTGAACCTTATGATGGGTTAATCATTAGTTAGGATCTTACAAAACTGAAATCAGAAACCAGCAATCTAGGAAAATGATAAATTCTCTTATAAACTGTCTGTTTAGAAAATGTAATAGAATGCGGTGTAGATTCATTTTAATCTTGGATAACTTGGATAAAGGGAAAGAGGAAAATTGCAGGAGAGCAACAGAGACATGTTTTAGTGTGGCACAATCTTTTGTCTCAGAAATCAAAATGCTTGATTTTTGTGGAGTGTATGAACACCTATAAAGAGCCACAGTTTGAGTTTCTTTTTCATCCAAAGTGAATGTAGGTGGACCTCTAGTGAGTGGGAACATTGGCAACTAATTATAGGGAAGACATTAGTCTTCTTGTGTGACTTGATAATTTGTCTGACAATTGAAGTCCTTATGTGGCTATATCTCCTTGAAAGCTGTGTTCAGCATCATGTTGGTTATCCACTTCCTGAGCAAGATAGATTGAACTTGTATAGGAAATGGTTGCTGGGACACACAGACTTATGTAAAGAAACAAGCAAAATTAGAGCACTCTCTTTGTTATCTCCCCCCCCCCCCCAAGTCCTACAAAGAATAAAAAAAAATATTTTCTTTCCATTTGCTAGCACAAAAAAGACTAGGGAAAACTCTCATGATTAGTATCCTTTAGGAAGCTCAAGACATGTTAAGTACAAAAAAGTTGCCCTTATTGTAGCGTGAAAAATGATGTATAGAGAGAGTAGGTTGCAGATACTTTGCTTTCCTATGAGGGATGTAGAAAATAGTGCAGTATTTGTTCTGGTCTTCTCTTAGCTGGTCTGCTTTTCTCCCAAGACTTGGTATTTTCAGCAAATTTTCTTCCAAAGGACTTACACTGAGGAAACAAGCAGGAATTCTGCAGGACTGCACATATTGCCAACAGGTACAGTTTAGCCTTCCATGTATAAAAGGACTGTGGTTAAAGGCTGAATCATGCAGGGATGAAAACAATGTGCCATTTCCCCTCGATGGGGCACTTCAGTGCCAGCCTACAGTGCTGCTGCCCTGCACCAGGGACATGCAACAAAGTGCCAGGGGTTTTGTGCATGGGGTGAATGGAAAGCATGGAGAGACACCARTCTCTGTTCTTCCATACACTTTTTCCTTCCACAGTTTATATATATATATATTTATTTATATATATATATATAAAATAAAATATATATTTTGTATATATGTGTATTTTTTTCTTTGCATAGACTCTGAACTGGATGTGAAAAGAAATTTAGGCTGATCCTAGGCCTGCTGGAAGAATGGCGATGCTGGCTGGGCAGGGCTCTGTCCTCAGCAGTGGTGGGACAAGGGAGGCAGGGGGACAGCACATCTCCCCGCAGGCGCCTGCGGGATGCCGGCTCTGGCGCCCTGCTCCCCCTCCTGCCCCAGCTCCCAGGGAAGCACCCAAAAGCCTACCCAGTGCGACAGTCTCTTCTGGGTGACTCAACCTCGCAGCAGCATGGTACAATGAATTGACAGTCTCCATTTTTAAAGAATGCTTTATTCACTACATCCTAGAAATGTACCGTAAAGGGAGCAAGAACTAAATAAACTCAGAGGCTTCCAACAGTACAGAGAACAGAGATACAATAAAACACCTAAAATATCAGCTCTTTCAAGAATAAGGCACACTAGTTTTTTTTGTATATATATATATATTTTTTTCTTTGTATAGTTTGTTCTTAACCTAAAGATGTTCACATTTCAAGTTATTAGACTTACCTCAGTAGTAGTGTACATGAAATGGTTTAGCAACAAGTATAAAGGGCAGAGGCAGGTGGGAGGCTCAGAGGTACCTGGCTGGGAGGTGCCTGGGGGCTGCCAGCCCGGCCAGGGCACAGCTAGCGCTGCCCCAGCGGCACGAGGGGCCAGGACACCTCGGGGCTTGCCATGTTACGTTAGGGTGTCCTTTCTATTCCTGTCACTGGATAAAAAGTATAGGTAAGGTACAGTGAGAGCGGGAGCAGTGGATTACTGACCCGGGACTAGGGGGCGGCAGGGCCCCTGCACTGGACTGTCCTTCCCTGCCCCGGGGGTGTTTGTGCAGAGTGGACGCAGTGCTGGGCTGGCCCTCACCACCAGCTTTTTGCGTCCGGCCGTGTGAAGCCTTAGCCAGAGCCCTGAYGCGTCTCGGGCAGCCATTCGCGGCCCCCGGCCAGGCACCGCCTGCCTCCAGCCGGTGCTGCAGCAGGGCGCGTTTCCGAGGCTTCCCCAGGGCTTTGCCCACGCCTCTTGCCCTAAAAACGGGCCGGGCCCTTGGGCTAAGGTCTAGGTGCGTTTTCAGAAGTGCTGGGACGCACAATAAAAGTCTCCTGGAAAGGAGCATGGAGGGGCAGAGTCCAATTTAATGGTTAACGTCCTCACAGTGCTTTCGGTAATCATTCAAAACGTTTAAAGAGAGCTCAGCTTTGCTGAATAAAAGCACCTAAAAAGCAACTGCTCAATTTTGAGGCAAGAAAAATACACATCAAAGGGCCAATTTACTGAGTTGGACATGATCTGGAAGTGGTTCAGTGGTCAAAATATACCTTTACATGAAACCTCTTCAGCTGGTATTTATACCATAAAAAGGGAATTGTTTACTCATTCCCTGCTTCACATCTCATTTCACTGGAGTTGTGTTTGCAGAGCTGATGCACTTCATAAAATGGGCAAGATATTTCTTTAACATTTTACTATATTTTACATTCACTGCACTACTAAATAAAAGCCTTTAAACAGGCCACAAAACACTGCAATAATATATTTACTTCTTAATAAAACAAACTTTTTTATAACGTCGAAATAAAATGTTTTTGTTTTGTGGTAAACCACATACCATGTAAATTTGCAACATAAAATGACTTTAAAAACGTATATTAAAAGATATTTACAAGCTCTATTTCTTAAAATCATCAGGTCTAATCACTCCCATCCCTGATGTGCATCCATAACCCCAGTTAATGAGAACTGGAATGGAGGGTGGGAGGGAGGCTAGCCCTGTTTTATTAATTCCAATATCACTAACACCCCTAGTACCTCAGAAATTTGTCATGGAACATGATGAAGCTATAGGTAAATAACGCTGTACTTCCTGTTGACAAGAGCAGCTCGGTCTTGCCTCCGACAGCATACATTCTCAGTCACTACAACATATACTTCAAAGAATAAAATAAAGAGCATTTAAAAACAGCCTAGGTTTATACTGGGTGAAGATCTAAGTCAAGACACCTTACGTGAAATACCAGATACTCATTTCTGCATGTGCTCCAAGGCTGAACTGCTAGTAGCTTCAATAAATACAAAATCCAGTTGTTAAGGAAAACTYAGAACCTTTCCTTTACTTAATGTAAGCCTGCTAATCACACTAGGAAGAGGTTTGTGCGATGAGGCTTTTTTCTTCCAAAAAGGCAATATTAGTTATTTTTGATTCCAAATAATAACAAAGAGATTGTATTAATGCCAGCACAAAAATGCAGAGGTCTTGCACATTTTTCAAATTGCACTTTCCAGTATAACTTTTAAATAAGATACTTGTTGTTTCTTTTCTTTTAAAAAATTCTAAGGTATGTAGTCTTTAAATATTGAATATATTCTTCAAAATATATTGTTTAAACTTTCCCTAGCTGCTCAGGTGGGCTTTTTAATATATAGCTGATATATTATTAAAGGCACTACAAAATAGACATCTCTGGAGTGCAGAAGTTACTAAAAAATAACCTTCATACCACATATATATTGAAAATATAACTGCTAAAAAAAAGACCATATGCAATCCCACTATAATGCGTATAAATGCATGTAAGCAGTGGGCTGAATGCCTCGAGGTCGTTTAGAAATGTATGAATACAGGCATGTTAAATTTTAAAAATAGCCTAAAAAAATTAGTGAAAACTTCATGCGTATAAAATATTTCAAACATATTCTTTAACATTCTTCACTTTCAGGTTCTGCATCAGTTTACTGAGTCTAAATGTTACTCTTTTGCAGTAGGTTCTTTCTTCATAAATAGTAAAGTGTTCCTTCAGTGTTTGTTTTTCCTCCAGCCTCTTTCACTGCCAGTCTCAGTACGTCTGGTAGACGTCGTGTATCGGAACCTGGATGGTGGCGGCTGGAAACGCCTGAGGTATATAGCCGGCATATCCTCCGTAAGCGGCTGCCGCCGCCGCTGCCGCCGCGGCGTTCTTCTGTAGTGTGGCTATCGTCGCCGTCGCCGCGGTGGGCGCCGCAAACGGCACGTAACTTGTCCCGTAAATCCCGGCGGCGGGAATTCGCGGCACGTTGGGAGCCATGGTGTACACTGGTGTTATCGGGCGGCCCTGGGAGTAAAAGGTGAGCCTCTTAGGTGCAAACTGCCACTGTTCATGCAGCCTGCACTGAGCAAGAAGATTTTCATGTTCCTGTCGATGTTTCCTTACAGTTTTTAAGGGGGAGAAGGATGACCATGAGCAGGGATCAGGGGCTTGACTAGTGGAAGGACCTAAGCTGGGGGCTGGGAGCACCTTGGGAAAACTCACATGTGTTTGGGCTGCGGGTCCTGGTGTCGGGCAGAGGCAGAGGGTGAAATGAAGGCCTGCGACTGATGCCACGTCCCAGTGTGGGCTCCCTGCTGCTTGGGCATGCGGGGTAGGGCTCGGCACTGCCTTCGAAACCCTGCGCACCTCTGTGTCCTGCTGTCCTGCCCTCATCGTGCTTCATGGCACTTGATTTCCTTCTGCTCCATTTGCATCCTGCCCCATCACCTTTGGCTGCTCATGCAATCGCTCTTAGTCTCCTTTCGCGTAGCCTGCCAGTGTCTTGGCCAGCCTCCCCAGCAAAATGTCACTCCCCCCTTATACTGACTCTTGCTGACTCTCATACCAAAAATCCCTATTTATGGTTCCCACAGCCCTCCTACAGCAGCCTGACTAGTCAGGGATGGTTGTATTTTGAAGCACCCAATGCATGCTGGGCACCATCATCCAGACCCTCATCTACCCTGGCAGATCTTGCTAGCGGGGCTGTGGTGGAGCTGGAGAGACAAACTGCTGCTGTCCACCCAGGCGCTGCCACCTGTTGTCCCAGGGAGAGGGCCAGAGTGTGTCCCCCCACTGGGTGCCCGTGCCCCTAGCGGCACCAAAAGCACCAGGCAGCAGCAGAAACAGGCAGAGTCCCCTCAGGGGCCTGTTGCCACCTACAGCCCCCTCACGATGCTGAACGAGTCAGTGGGTGTCAGCCCTGCATGCACAGTAATGCACCTCCTAGCCTGGCAATGTTGTTTCTGTAGGGGAAAGAAATTATTGTTTCATAAACCTTTTGTGGCAAACATCCATTTTGCACATGATGGGCCTCATACAAGAGCATCCCTCACCCCAGACTGGGACTCGGACTCTACTGCAATACAAACAGTAAATGTTAAAAGAGCGATGACTTGCAATGGTCTGTAGCTACGTAATTGCACAGTGCAACTCTGTAACCTTATTAGTGTAAACCTTCACTTAGATTTTTTTACTGTTACTGTAAAATAATGGAATTCCAACTACAGAAGAGGAGTGATTACCTCATATTCCGCCTAACTCCAAAGGTCTGGACATAACACATGGGTGTTCCCCCATCATGCGCTCTGCACTGCCACGAGAGGATTTTGAGCGGACGCCTGCTCTGGCGGCCTGCTCCCCGCCGGGTGCCTGCGCCTGCGTGTGGCTTACGGTGCTGCGGGACAGCCGGCGCGGCAGGATCTCGGGCAGGAGGGAACGAGGCCAGCAGGCTTCTGGGGTGACCTCTGTAATTCTGCTTAGACATGGCCAGATAATGAGGTGTAAAGGTCAGGGGGGCTGGAGCATAAAAAAATGAAGCTGAATAGGCAATGGGGAGGGGGGGGCTCCAGGCTCCAGGCCCATCTATGGAAAACAAGGATTTAATATGGCTTTATGGCACTTAAAATGCCATACTTAAAAATTTCCATTTGCTGAATGACAAATCTCTTAGGACAAGAGATTGTGAATGAAGGGTTGAAAGTGCATGCCTTGTTTTTGGACAAGAGCTCTATCACTTTGGGGACTGTCCCCTTGCTCCCAGGTTGCATCACCCTGCGGGGAGAGCAATTGTCTGAAGCGCAGATGTCTAAGGTCAGACAGGCTGCACTTTAGAAGTGCCTCTTCCTCTCCTTTGATATAAAGAATGGTTTGCCTTTGGATACAGAGGAAGGTTTGAATAGAAAGGAAGCTACTCAGGTGTAGCTCAGGCATTGGCTCAGCTATCAGATATAACCACTAAGTAGATGTCTGAAGTTATGTGAGATGAATCTCATCAGGCATCTTGGGAAAAGGGAGAAAATAAAGTGTCTCTGTCCCAGGAACATGGCCAGACATCAGGCTTTCCACCTATCTGGCTAACTGGAGCAGAATGCGAGCATTGAACCCACCTGGAAGGGGGGAGGTGTTGAGACGGCTGGTATCACAGCTGCGGCGGCTGCAGCTGCAGCGGCTGCCGCACTGGCTGGGTCCTGCTGGACGGCRATAGGATTGATGATGTGCTCAACTGCATGGATTTTGCCATCTTCCATCATCTTGGCCGGCGGGGCAGCCTGAAACATGGAGTACTGGGCCCCAATCGCGGGGATGGCCACTAGGAGAGACCAGATACATAAAGCTGTTTTGGGCGAGAGCTTCCAGGGCTTCAACTCAAAGAGTGAGTGACCTTCCCACCAGGGTACGCTGGCTCTCCCACCACGGTTATGGGCTGCTCTCGCCACAAGGTGCAGCTGTGTGCACTGGGCACCTCTCCTTTCTCCACAGCCGGCAGCGCGGCAGGAGAGCCCATGTGAACCACAAGCCAGGACCAGTTTGGTGCTGTGTGCTCTGTCCGTGCATTTCTCCTGCTCGGCCCCCAGCCCAGGGCTGCCCCAGGGTGGCCACCCTGATGCCCTGCCAGGCAGCGGGGGCTGCGTGCCAGGCCTGCGCAGCCTGGTCCGGCTGCTGCCATCCTGCAGTTGTAGAAGTTGCAGGCAGCAACTGCTCTAGTCTATATGCTGTCCTTTGGCCAACCCTGCAAAATATCCATTAATTTACTATTCTGCATTTCCCAGGCCTAACTTGGCTAAATACATTTTATCCTGTCTTTCTGCTGCAGGATCAATCTGTTTAATGGCACTAAAAAAAATATTGCTCTTAAGAGGATTTCCTCTCATGCCAAAATAGGACAACATGAACTAATTAAAGCTTCCAGACAAAGGGAAACTGCTCTGGTCATAATGACTGTGAGTTCAAAGACAGTGAATTTGTACATGCTCCTAAACGGAGCTTGGTGGCACTGCTTAGGGAAGGAATGTACTTTGCTGAACATTCCCAATAATCATATTTATAATGTTGTTTTTGCTTCATAATGCACATTTCAGCTTTCAGTTCATGAGCCTTTCAGCACTAAGGTTATTCACAAGAAAAACTGAGCGACTAATAAATGCTGGACTAAGAGGTGATGATGTTTGCATCTGTGTGAGTTGCAGCCAGTATGTCCAAAGTGAAACCAGATTAGCATGTTTTTTTTTCACTGGGACAAAACTTTGGAATTCTGCCTAAGGGAATGACAGGTTCCAGCAAGCAGTATTCTCATTTTAATCATGGAGACTGCAACAAGGGATCTGATCAAATCCCCTCTTTCAGGCAGAGATGTTCCCACCAACAGCGTACTGCTGCTTCCTCAAGTGGAGACCTCTGCATGTGAGCGTTTCTTGTTGTCCTTCGCACCAATTCCACGTGGTCAGCTCAAACCAATTTTAGCACTGCTTTAATTAACCTGCGTAATTTCTCACTGCAGCAAAGGCCACATGCTCTGTTCTGCAGTAACTTCTGGCAGAAAAGCAGGAACAGGCAGCTGGGGTATGGGGCGATGTCTCAGAAGTTTTCTAATTTTTTGTGGAGAGAATGCGTCTCGAAGCTTTCAGGTTATTCTAAACAGTTGTAAACCTTGCAAAGTCAGAACATCTCAACTCCTCCATTCTGGTAATGTGATTGCAGAATAATATTCTTTTAATAACAGAAGTAAGGTTGGCAGGTAATACTTYTTACTAGCTCAGCCAGTCTGGTTGGAAAAAACAGACCAGGTCCTCTGTGGTTGGAGTCTGTGCTGGAACTGTATGAGAGGGGCAAGACCAGATGAAAAACTCTGAATTTGAACATGATTGAAGTGTAGAAACATTTAGACTTKAGATTCAGGCTTTTCTTTGGTAGTCTAATGAATTATGTAGGCCTCATAAATAAATAGTTAAAATAAAGTGCATTTCAAAAATTAGTTTTCAAGCATACTTTAGTAATGCTTGGAATTCCTAAAGTATCTTTACAAATATGCATAGTGGTAATATTTTCAGGGTGTGAGTGGATAGTTTTATCAGGAAGTCTGAAGATAAAGGTAGAATTATTGCAAATCATCCTTTGAAAACTGCTCTCATTTTTAACAGTATTCCTTTTTTTCTAGATCTCTCTTTTCATATTATCTCATCCAACTGTTATGAAGGACTCTTCTTTTCACAGTGTTCATTAGATGCAAGTTATAGGTTCCACTGCAAGTTATATAGTTTCCAGTATAGTATAGTATAGTTTCTAGTATATATAGTATGAAGCATGTTCTAATAAACCACTGCAGCTTTGTTATAACACCACTTAGGTTCTCAGTTACCATTACACAGAGAGAAGAATGAAGAGACCAGAGGACTTCTGCAAGGGGGCTTGTCCTGGTCACCTGAAAGGACCTTCTTCCTCAGGCTGCTTTTCCAAATAAAAATCTTTCCAAACAAGATCTTGAGGAATTTCAGGGCTTCAGCCATCATTGCATTAAGCTAGGAAGGGCAAAGATTAGATGCTCAGGTCCTGCTGGGGATATGGCAGAAAGGAGCTCGCTGCCCCCGGTCTATGGGCCAGCTGTACATAGCTCAGGAGGGGGGAGAGCTCCCCTGCAGTTTGCTGCGTGGCTGCGAATGGGACCCACGCTCTCTGCCTTGCGCCTGCAGCAGGGCTGTCCCCAGGCTGCCGGCGGGGATGGAAGAGCTCTGTGTTGGCGGGGACTTTCCTGCAATGGGAAATCCCCAGGTCCTTTCCCAACCTAGTCACACCCGCAAAATGCTCGAGGCCRGGCTCACATGCCAGCCATGGCATCCCCCTCCCTGCGGGCCGTGCCAGCCCAGTCACATGTACTGACCTGCACCAGGCTTAATGGCCACCGGACTGACGGCGGGTAATTCCAGATTGGGCACCAGCTCGTAGCCTTTTTCTTGCTGCTTTCCTTTGCCTTCGTGGTACCTGCTATAAATGCCACGGCCGGCAGAATATCCCCCCAGGTAAGAGCCTCTGGGGCCGGGGGCTCGGTTGCCGGCTGCTCCTCGCCCTCTGCCTCTTACGCTGCCTGCTTGTAATAACAACAGGAAAGAGGGTGATGAATAACATATAGCAACAGCAATGCAGGGGGTCCTGACAACCTGGGACTGAAACCTGGTGGCATATGCTTAGAAATGAGGCTGCTGAAATTAGTTTGATCTGAATTTTACTGACTTTGCTCATAAAAACAGAGCATTTGGCCTTGCCAGAAGCACCAAGTGGAACTATGCAAGTTTTGCTCTTGACTTTTCTGACCGTTAATAAATTAACCATTTATTCATAATAATATAGCCCTCATGGCCAGTTTTATGAGTATAATATAGACTTCATAGTCAGAGGCTCCTCCAGGGGTGATTTCTATGCATTAGACTTCTAGCTTCTCTCTCAGCTGTCCTCCAAAGGAGACCCAGCCTCTCAGCTGCCTGTGATGGGGCCCTGCAGAGATTGCCCTCACTAAGCTGAATCTGGCCTTTAACCAGCTTTGTCCCCTTATTGATATATTTTTACTAGTGACTTTTGTTTTCTCTGCAATTTTATTAGTAATGTGAATATGCCCCATTTCCAGAAATATCACCTCTATTTGTGTTAGCAACTCCACGTGCGTTACGACAGTACTTTGGACACTGTGATATTAATGTACTCTCTGACGGCTTAATTGTACCTTTAGACTGTCAATTAACTCATTTGTAGTTCATTGTAAGTACAAATCTGGAAACTGAGTTGAGGCTGAAATTTTTGATCAGCCACTGTTAAAAATACTTTTTTTTTATGTGTGTGTGCTTGAAGAATATATTCATGGTAAACTGCCTATTGTATGGAAACACACATTAAGGATTTCAGGAAACTATAATTCCTGTAAGTACAGGATAATTATAATTATAACACCAGTTATAGCTGCTAGGGCTTTTTATGAATAACTTACTTTTGGTTAATTTTTAATATTTATAATCCATAACTAATTAAATTATACATAAATTAGCTTGCACTCATGTGGCCCCTTCTGCTTGTAGTTCTTAATGGTCTTTAAAGGATGCAGCACTGCTACCATTTTAATGCAGAGGGCAAATGATGCCTGGAGCGTTCCCAGTTAAGGCTATCCCAGACAGCGCTCCTTTTGGATGGCCAGCCCTGGGATGTGGGAGGACCCACCTCCAGGCGAAGGCAAAGGATCTAACAGTTTGGAAGGAGACACCAGAGACTGAAGCCCCTGGACTGTGCATTTGCCCAGACTTACTGCAGCACTCATAAAAAGCAGATCACTTTCTTTTCCATCCTGTGCTTAGACTTTTAGCTCATTTTCAATGCCTCCATTATACTGGTTTGAACATTAGCAATTATTACTACATAAATACAGTCTGCACAGTCATAAATTAAAATGAGACTGATCATAAATACAGCAAAAAGAACTATAAAAGAGTGTTTAAGAAAAAAATGAAAAGCACCAGCTGTTATCTGGCTCAGACAGGCTTTGGGCCACTCTTGCCTGAAATCAAACCTGCCCATCACATCCCCTAATTGTGCTTACTAACCTTTCACAAAGTAATCTCTGTTGGGACCGATCAGGGCATTGTACGGATAGCCGTAATACGCTAGTGTGTACGGATCGCAAGAGTAAACATAATTGGGTTGCTGTGTTACTTCAGGGGTTGCTGCTGCCCCTCCTTTGGCTGCTTTCTGGTAGCGAGTGTATTGCTCCTTGTCTACTGGCTTGGCCAAGGTAACTTCCAGGCAGGAGCCTTCCAGTTCAGCACCATTAAGGTTGTTCATGGCGTGAATGGCGTCTTCCCTGGTTGTAAAGTGCACAAAAGCATAGTCACGTATTTTTTTCACCCGCTCGACACAGCCAGGGTTAAACTGCCCAAAGACCTTTTTAATGGTGTCCTCTGTGGTTTCAATCATTAAATTCCTCACATACAGGATTTTAACAGTCTCCATGACATCTTCATCCACGTCTATCTCTGGTTCTGCCCAGTCAACGGCAATTTGGTGTCCCCACAGCTGGATCCTTCCAGGCATGAGTTTCCTCCTGGCCATTGCTGCTGCTCGATGGCTCTCGTACTCCACAAAGGCGAAGCCTCTGTTCTTCATCTTGTCTGCCGCGCTTGCGTACACGATAACATCCAGCACACCTTCCGTCACCTTGGCGATCTCTTCCAGGATCTCCTCTCTCTTCTTCATTTTGGGAATGCCTCCGATGAACAGCCGGCAGTTATCCACACTGCAGCAAACCCCGAGCAGCCTGCCAGGGCGGATTTCGTAGTTGTTCAGTTCCCTGACAGCCCGCTTGGCCTCATGCTTTTGTGTGTACATCACGAAGGCATAACCTCGGTTCTTCCCGTCAAAGTCCATCATCAGGCGCATTTCATAGATGCGGCCGACAGACTCGAACACGGGGACGAGTTCATCTTCATAGACATCACGGGGAATTTTGCCCACAAAGACTTCGCAGCCGCGAGGAGGGTGCAGGCCCTCCCAGCCGGGAGGGGGACCGCCATACTTGCGTTGCCCGTTCTCCTGAATCATACTATATCCCGTACGCTCCATGAGCGCCAGCAAAGCAGCCTCGTTAGGCGCACCAGCTACACCTTCAGGTACTTTAGTAGTAGCCATGTTGGAGGAATCGTTGCTCATCCTTGCAGTGGAGTCCTCAGCAGTCATGATGTCAAAATCATTCAAAGCCTGATAAAACCTAGGCACAGGAGGAGGAAGAAGGAGGACGTGTTAGAAGCTGTTAGCTACCACCAGGATCGCACCTGCTCTCTTTTGTCTTCCTGCAGTTGTTCTGCAAGTCCTTTTTTCAAGCCGGGAATAAGGCTGCAGAAGAACAGGAATGAACTATACCACCCTGAACATTTTACTGCAGGGAGCGGTGCAGCGAGGGGAGAAGGGGGTGAGGCCTGTGGCCCTGCAGCCTCGATTTAGGGACATCCCCTCGCTGAGGCGGTACAAGGGGAGTACCAAGAGCTGCTGCTGTGGGAGGCTGAAGTCACATGAACAGCTGCCACCAACCACTTCAGATCCCTAGGGGGGCTTGTCTCCTCTTTGATGGGTAGGAAGGAATTAGCATCAGTTTGGGAAAGGGGAGGTGCTGTTAGATTCCCACCTCCAGAGCCCTCTTCTCCCTCTAAGTCATTCCTCAGCTGATATTTTTACTCCTGAACAGCAAAGTGCTGGCTCCATTACTCCACAGGGAAAGGAGGGGAATGCACATGAAGCGCCAGGTGTGACTCCCTTTCAATACCAACTCCTAGCTCCTGTAGGCTTTCAGAATAACACTTGAGTGGGAAATAATAAATACTTTTTAAAATTTGGGGAAACAATTCTTGTTCTCTTGTGCAAAGAGCACACTGGCAAGCTTCTGAGTTGCCTGCCCTTTGTGGTATAATGTCTAGCATGTTTGTCTCCTTCATGATTGCAACAGGACTTCACAAAAGCTGAAAAGAAGCACTCCCTTATTACAGGCCATTTCCTTTAAAGCGATCAGTCAGCACAGCCTTGCAAGTTGGCAAGGGAAAGGCAAATTTCTGAAATCTCATTCTGCATTCAAGTACAGGGAGAGGGCAGGAAATACAGAAATACAGAAGAAGGATTAAAATGCTAACTGCTACAACTGCAAGATAATGAGATCTCTTTCTGAACACAATTAAAAAAACAGACACTTTGGGATTCTGAGAATAGTTAATTCATTGATTTTAAAGCTGGAAAGGACCATCAGACCATTTAATATGAGTGACTGTATATGACATGGACCATTACATTTTATTGTTATTGGCATATTGAGTCCTATAACATTTATCTGAGTAAATCATATCTTCCAGAAGACATCCAGCCTTGATTTTAAGGCATCAAGAGCTGTATGTAGTCCCTACCACTTCCCTTTATGGCTTGTTTGGTAATTACTCTCTCTGACAAACAAGTGGGCCATATTTCTCATGAGAATTTGTCTGGCTTCTGCTTCCAGCTAGGATTACTTGTTAAACCTTTCTCTACTAGATTAAAGAGTCTTTCAATACCTGTGTCTTTGCCTTATGATGATATTTAAGCTGTTCAATCAAGCTGCAACTCTGTCTTCTTTTTAATAAACCTTTCAGACTGAAAGTCTTTCCTGAAATCTTCATCAACAGGCATTTTTTTCCCCTAAAATTGTTTTCATGGCCCTTCCCAAAGCACTCTATTTTTTCACCTTTTTTTTTTTTTTTCACCTTTGCTGCACTCAAGGATAAAAATCATCCCTCTCTCTTCTCCCCACTTTTCTCTCTATATAGCAAAGGCCTATTTCTCCACACCTTCTCACTAGCAAACAATACTCAGTTCTTCGTCCACTCTAGCCCTAAATCCTTTTCAGTGGTGTCTCTTGCTGGTGTATATCCTGTGGGGGCATGGGCTATACACTTGGGTATATCCCAAGGGGGCATGCCTTGCATGTGTTACTGCTAAATGCCAAAACCTTGCATTTGGCCATAGTCCAACTGCATTTTAAGTGGATCCCACCTACTGCGTGCTACATCATTGCCCTCTCCTTGTTATTATTTACAACCCCATCAACCTTTGCATCATCAACCAGGTGGTTTTCCATGATTTTGTATTTATGATCAGTTTATTGATGGAACTGTCATTGGGCACTGGTCCCAGGAAAAAACTCTGCAAACCACCAAGAGAGACGTTCTCTGTGTTTGACAAGCTTATTTTCCATAAAAAAAGGGTGAAGCTTCAGCCAGATGTGTTTGTTCTATGTACTAGTGCAATTCAGAGGAACACAGGTTTCTCTCTGTTCAACAAGGACTCTGATATGTACCCTTTGTATATCATTTGGCCATTTTTAATGTATTGGTTGCCACACAGGTAGGTTTATTAGTAAAGTAGGCTCACGTCCACAGAAAGACATATGCAGAATTTAGGCAGCTAAGTTTGATTTTTATAACCCACAAGACCTGTGTATCTCCTTAGTGACCTTAGCACCTCAGAATTTTTTCAGGGAAGTCCTTTAGCTGCCCAGAATCATGCTTGCCTATATCTAGAAATGCCTCTGTCCTAGTCAGGGACAAACACCTACAGTGCTTGTTTTCAGCTCCTAAATGCACTTGGGAATGAGAAACTAGACCTGAGCCTACATCTATGAAAGGGCCCCATCCTGCAGGTGTGTTTGGACCATGAGTATTACGCACTGACGACTTCTGGTGCAGCGCAGCCATTTTCATTTAAAAATATGGAGAGCAGAGAGGGAGGCAGAGAAGGTGGAGGGACAGTAATAGTCATGGCGATGCCCAGGCAATATTCTTCCTTTAGAAAATGCCCTTTCTGTGAATTCAGGTGTTTCATGGAAGTGCATCAGTTATGACAACTTCTTGTTTTAAAATGTTGTTTATAAAAATGTTTCTCTTAGATTGAAATGTTCCCCCTCTTTAATGTGTCACAGTCAGACATTTCCATTTTAGATCTGACAATTATTCTACATCATTAAAAAAAATTAAAACAGAGAAGATTTTCATTTTTCACTTGACAGTGTGTTCCTAAAAATGTGACTTCATCTTTCCTTAAATGAAAGCAAAGCTTGTTAAACAAACACTTTGCTGAATAATAATCACTACCTTTACATTGGCCACCTGTTGGCAAGAGAATTACTTATCTTCCCAGGTTTAGGTAAGTTTAAAAATGAGTCATTACCATCAGTTTTAGGTCAATCTGTAAAATAAAAGTCTCTGTATTCTGTTATCTGCATGGATCAGTCACCTGGGCTATGGCCTAGAAAGTTACAGATGGGCACCAGGAGCATGGAGAGAGGAGAGATGGAGAAAAGCCTCCCCTGCCCCACCAGAAACAAGCTGTTAATTCAGTTTGGGCCTACAGTAGCAGTCCAGGAACTGGCTGTTTTCCAACACTTTTGCACTGCAGCCAGGGCTCTCTGCCTCAGGAAGATGATGTCTAATGTTGAAAGCTGCACTTCAAGCTGCTGCTACATGCTGATGGCCACCTTAGCTGCAAATACTGCTGTACGCAATCTGTGCTGGTGAATAATTAAAAATTTTCTGTAAACCTAAAGTGCATTTCATCCCTGTGTAATCTATAGGGAATCTAAATTCATGATCAAATATGCTTAATTTTTTCTGTGCAATTCCATAGACCCTGATTTCATGGATATATAGTATCTAAGACAATTATAGACCCCATACAGTCTTACTTGATTCAGCTAAACACACATTTAATAACATTCACTGCCATATGACAATCAACGCCTTCACAGTGTTCGGATATCATCTACCTTGATGAGAAAAAACACAAGCGTGTCTGTTCTGAGAGCTCTCTCCACCTGTGGATACTGCCTTATAAAACAGGCTGCCAGAACAACTTAACCCACTCATGTAGGAAAACAATCACTCTCAAGAAAATTGTTTTCAAAATAACCTTTTTTTGAAGTGTTCTGCAGTACCTATGCATTTTGTTAGTCCATAGTAAACTGGTCATGAAAGCTTCCTACCATGTGTTTTAGCTGTACATAGGGCATGAGCTAATACTATGAGTTGAGTGGTCTTGATAATGCCAGACTGATTTGCGTAAATCCGTGAAGTGTGATTAATGCTAAGAGAAGAAGCAAAAGTTTAAGCTATATTAAAATATACTGTCTTATAAAATATAAAAGCTTGATTTCTACTCTCTGAAGAGGAAAGTGTACCTGATCTCAATGGCAAAGACTCATAAGAGACAGACAAAAGTGTTAATTCCTAATCAGAATGGCTGTACTTTGGAGACAACTAAGTTTTAAATGACTACTTATCAGGACTGTGTTAAAACTGTAGTTATTATAGCTATTACTACATTGTGCACATCATGTCTGAAATGCTGAGAACTTAAAACAGCAGCAAAAAAGCAAAACAGGTACTGAAGCTCAAATAATCAAAAGAAACGACACTATAATTTAAGAAATAATACCCACCTAATTGCCTTTGTACCCAAAATACCCCATCCTGTGCATCTCAAAACAATAATGAATGAATTTGCCCTTGTAGCATCCTGCTGAATTCGGACGGCTTTTACCCCATTTTGTAGGATGTGGCACTGAGGCACAAAAGGTGCACGTGGTTTCCCCCGGGAACCTTGGGTGTTGAAATCAGACCCCAGGAGAGCTGGTCTGGTGCCACACGCTCAAAGCCATCTTTCTAAAAAATAGTTATGCTTTATCCTTTTCCCTAATCATTCCCACCTTCCCCCCCCCCCCCATTTAAAACTTAATACATTACTGCAAAACAAACAAACGTGTGGGCCTGGTTTCAAGTCCTTTCAGGGGCTCAATGGCGTCTCAGTCTATATTTTTGCAGGGTTGTCCATGCCCCCTGAGCAGGCACCAGCATTCTGGGTGGCTGGGCGGGTGCCTTGGCTGCTTTCTGCTGTCCTTTGTACCCCCTGTGACTGACTGCCAGCACATCTGTGTAAACACTGAGGCACCCATCAGTATCCAGGTATAATCAGTGTCTAGGAAACTAAAGACGGAGGAGCTTTGCGGCAGGACTTTGAGAGGATTTTTCTTCTGGGAGCAAGAGATGTGGGGCTGGGTTTCGTCCATGAGAAGCAGATCAGCTGGGATGAACAAAAGACTGTGACATAAGGCAGTCTGAAAGAAAAGGTTCATAGGAGAAAAATGGGAAGTCATGGGGTGTGTACATATGTAGGTGCGTGCATTTGTGTGCGTGTGTGTGTTTTGTAGATGCAGGAATGTGGCTTTGACTGGAAGAGAAAAGCAAAGGCTCCCACCATTTGGCTTGCTCCTGCATGCATCCTCAGAAACACCTGATAATCACCTTGATTGAATTAATTTATTTTCCATTCTCTGCTCTGTCACCCACCAACTTCAGTACTTGACGTATAAGCATACTCCTGCTTGCTGCTGGAGCAGTCCTGTCTGCCGTCTCCTCAGCTTCTAACTTGCAGGAGAGGAATGAAGCTGAGCAGGCTGTGAGCGATACGTAACACTCTGAAAGATTTTCTTCAGTAGCGCAAATCACAATTTAAATGTCCAGTTTGCTTGGTGGTAGTGCTAGCATGTAAAATACAAACTGGAAGCACTTTGCTCTCTATCAGTCCGTGCCCGGTGAAAGACTTTCTCCCCACAGTGTGATTCCTTTCTCAGCTTCTGTTTGTCTAACCTTGAACTCCTTCTTATGGAAAAATTCATTAATACGACTGATCTGAGTCTTTGTGTCCAAGTAGTTGAAGCAAATACTCCTAATTTTTCCTGAAACATGATTAGCCTCTTTTTTTTCTCAGAAAAAGCTGTAAAGATTGTTTGATTTTTCTATATGTTCCTTATCGCATTAAATAGATTCTAACTTGTATCAGGGCATTAAAAGCACGACTCGGAAACCTTTCAGTTCAGCTTCTCTGCTTAAAGGACTCTCCCTTACTCACAGGTGAACTTTCAGAAGTACACGTTTCAGTGAAACCATTCAAATTTCACTTCCTCTTTCTTATGAAACTCTCTTCCCCACTGCCAATCAGTTGTGTGTAAAGAGGTCTTGCCCTAAACATTCATTGTCTCCTTTTTAACCTTTTTTTTTTTACAGGACAATGCAGAACATTAAATGGGAAATGTTGCCAGTGACTGACCTAAGGCATACCGTGAATAGGTTGGCTAATAAAGGCAGATTCTTTATTAAATACAGTGCCTCGATTAGCAAAAAAAGCAAAATGCAACAATGCAGGGCCAGATTGTGATGCCCCTTGTGCCAGGCCAAAGGCAAAGTGAGGCGCAGGCAGCCAAGCACGGCCCGCGATCGTGACCCTGCCATGTGCCGGGCCCCAATGCCTGGGGGCTCGCCGCTTCGCTTGCGAAAGCAGAGCGTGAAACGGCGACTACTGCTGGGAGAGGACAGTCTCTCTGGAGCAAAGCTCCCCACCACTACCCTTCCTCACCACCTGGCGGGAGCAGGCACCACCAGCCCCCTTCCGCAGGGCTCTCCCGTCCCTCCGTGCCTTTCCTTTTCCCTCTTTCCCATGGCTAAGGCAGTCAGGCCTTTTCATCTTGGGGTGGCCTGGGCTGCTAAGAGGGTTTGAGGCCACAGAAACCCAAATGCCTTCACAGATATTACTGTGGATCCACAACAGAAGCAAGGAAAGGACAAGGAGAGACCCTTCTGCAGCTGATATCCATGAAGTGGGCACAAAAAAGGCCAGTTACGTGCTGAGGAGACAGAAAAGTGTAAAAGGCAAATGACTGCATGTACAAAGTAAGGCAATCCCTCAGCTGAATATATACCTGTGTTCCCAGGGCACTTTCACTGCCTGCTGACGCAAAGAAGGTCAGATTTATCCCTTTAAAAAAGTCAGTCCATATAGCATCTTACCCGTGGGCTTGTACAGCACTCAACATGACACGAGGACGTTATGCAGCCACCAGCACCGCTGTTGAAATGAGCCTCGCAGCTATGGTAAAACAGCTTTTACAAGCACAAAGCCCACAGCTGGTGCTCTTGTGGCTGTGAGCACGTCTGCTCCCCTCATGGAGGATTTGGTCCACGTTTGTGTTTAATTCATGCCTCTAGTTTTGCATTTTGTTAGATTTGGTGGCACCATGTGTCCCCTATGGGTTGCAGAGCCAGGGGCACTCACAGCCTGGGGCCGGGGGCTCACGCGACACCGCCGGCTCCACGGGACCCTCGGCAGCTGCTCCTCCATGACCGGAGCCGCATCAGCGTGCAGAGCATCACACCAGCATTTTCCCTGATCCTCCCCCAAAAGCCGACTGGGAAGAAGAGGATGAGTGAGAGCGGGGAGAGGACAGGACGGAGACACTCACGCCTCACCGGTGACCATGCACCGCTTCGGTCGCCAGAGACTGTTTTAAGTTTAAGGCCAAGTTGTCTTAAACACCACCGTTTTTCTGTAGACCATTTTGGGCACTTTAGGCTGCATTGTATAAATTCCGACTGAGATTACACCACATTCCTTCGTGAAAATACGCCAGCCTGCTTGCTTCGAGAAACTGCCACAGCTTTGCCTTGTAAGCTGCAACTCCTGTCATTACAGAAGGAAGGTCAGCCACCAACATTTTAACTAAAGGCACTCTGTTGACAGAGTAAAATATCAGCTACTGTTTTAAATGTGACCTTTCTACTTTTTYTAGTTAAAGTAATAAGGGCAAATAGTAATCCTGGTCCTGACGGTCTGTAGCAGCCCTGAAAGTACTGCTACAGTTAAAGCTCACTATTTTAAAAAGTTGACTCTTTCCTAATGGTAGTTTTAGATAAAATATATATAATAATAACAACAACAGCTAACTGTGTAACTTTACCATAAACATCAGATATCCACAGAAATGCTTTTGCTGAAAATACAGTTTGCCTGTTTACAGATTTCTCAGCTGAACAGAAAAATGGCAGGAACATGTCAATCGAAAATAATGCAGTGCTTCAAATGTAATGTGCMAGTTACTTCTCCTTTTAAATATAACTATGGTATCATTATACCTTCATTTTTTTTGGCAAGACTCATTCATTTGATATGTTTTATTCACACAAATGAGCTCAACAAAGCCAGCGTCTTTGAGTTTGTATAGTAAGGATGCCTCTGTGATCAGCCATGGCGTGTATGACTGCAGAAAACAGCGATAGCCTAGCACTACTACTGACACAGCCACAGCGGTTAGCTTATATTCAAGGTGCTCCTTCCTAACTAGTGGTGAAACAGAAAGTCCCACCCCTTTTACAAACCCGCATGATATAGCAAGGGGGCCTGCAAGCGTTCCCCTTCTGCCCTTGTGCTTCCTGCTTTGCCCTCTGGTCGCAAGCAGCTTGGGGACGTCCCACTGCAGGCAGGTTCCCTGCCTTCCCTCCGCGTGCCTGCGGGGAGGGGGTAAAAAATGGATCCGATCTTCCGTGGAAAATCCATGCGAAGATTTTGCATGACTCTAATGTAATTCATGTTTTAAGGGTCAAAGGCTAGATCCCAATGTGGTTTTCAACAGAGAACAACAGGAGTTGAATCAGAGCCTGGATCCCTACCTGCTGTCACTTACGAAATGCAAAAGTCTGAAGCTGAATCTTGTCCTGTGTCAGTGCAAGGGAGAGTGCATCATTTCAGCATGGCTTTTTGGCCAGTGAACTTTTCTGAAAGCCATTTATATAGGATAGGGAAGGTTTCTGGGGAAAAGGTCTTTGTTCAGCAGAAGGATGGATAATCTCTTTGGACATTTAAGAAAAAAAGAAGTACTTGAGGCCAGCAGGCCATGGTAGCTGTCTGCAGCATGTCAGACACATTGCTTTAGCTGCAACTGAGCTGGATGAAGAATTTGCCCCAGCCTAGTTTAAACACTTTGAAAAGGTGGGTTTTCCTAATCTAGATCATTTTAACAAAAAGTTGTGGAGAATGTGGTTAATGGCATCAGCAGGTCTGAAGGGACAGAAACGTCTGATAGCAAGAGACTTGATGAGCAGCTTGTGATAGGCAACTTGGGAGAGTAATCTCTTAGCCCAGACCAGCCCTGGTGACAACAGCGTCTGTCTGCTGTGTCGGCTCTCCTGCTGCCAGTGCAGCAGATTTGGGAAAGTCTAACGCACTGCACATTCTCACAATCGTGTGTGTGCCTGAATTAAGGCACTTGGACCTCTCCAACTCCTCCCAGGTCAGATGGGAGAATCCTTTCAGCTCAGGTGTTGCATGTGTCCAGGGAGATGCACATGCACGGACATTTGCTGCTCACATCATGCTGCATGTATGTGCAGGTGTGAATGCACAGAGGAGCCAGGGACATGACAGAAGTGGCTGACACCTTTTGGTAAAGTCAGAAGATCATTTCAGCTACCTCTGTTTTAGACTGGCATGGGGAGAAATAAGGCCAGGGAACATTAAGGTATAGTAGCAAAAGTCAATACAGCAAAATACTAAAGGCTTAGTGCTTATGAGAGGAATGGTGATTTAGAAGGGAAGAGCTGCTTAATATGTTTTGAGGACATCTTGGTAATGTTACAACACACACATTTTCAGTTTTAACAGATTTTTATCAACTGTTTTACATTTTGCAACTTTTTCTTGGGAAAGGGAAAAGATCTATGAATATACACAGAGGAGGGATTCTCTTTCCTCCTCAGGTTGTGATGGGATTTTCATGTTAATATTTCAGTGAGGCACACAGCAGCATTGCCATGCTGGAGAGATTAATTTAAATTGTAATTAGGTAATATTTAATACATTTCAGCTTCTTAGTAGAATACACTCCTGTAATCCACTGCAATGTTTAAAGGTAATGTCTTGCTACTATGTCTAGGAAAAATCAGAGCTATTCCCTCCTCTGGACTAAGCTTTTCCTTCAGTCATAAAAAGTTTTCCAGGACTGCAGGATGCTCTAACCTACCTAAGCCCTAGGCTCACTTCTGGAATTCCCATTTCTACTCACAGTGACTGTGGGCTTATTGTCCTCGGGACCCTCGCATGGCACTTGACACAGGCTTCAGTGGAAGAGTCCATATTTCAAGCTTAAACTTTAAATTTACTCTGGTCAGTTAGTCATGTTCACCTTATACTGGGTGGGTTAATATTCTGGTCTTGAGAGGCAGTTTTCAGCACGGAGCTACTGCAGAAGGGGTCCATGCACTATGTTTAAGCCATCTACTAAGGCAAGCCAATTGTCAGTTGCTTAAATTTGTTCTAGGTGGCCCAAGGATGTTAAAAATGGTTGGTTTCATCTTTTGATGACAAGTCCTGCCTCTTATTGACTCTTTCAAAAAGGAAGAAAATTTAAAGAAACAGAAGAGGGTGAGATTTTCAAAAGTACTCAGCATCTAACACTACTCCCTCTGATACCAACTGTAAGACTCTAATGGCTTCTATGGGGATATATTTCAGGCATTGATGAGCAATACTGAAAATCCCACCTTAAAAGTCTTGTAAGGACTGGTTATGTTCCCCAAGCACCAACCRACAGCAATGTATTTGGCTGAAAAACTGCAGCAAAACATTATTGTAAGTATTTTCTTCTATGTTTTCCTCCTTTTTACAAGGAAAACACCTAAAATTATTCTGTACATTAACATGCTGGACTTGCCCAGGTACAAACTTTAATTCCAGTAAGAGAATTGAGCACTTGATTTGTGGAGTCACTAATTGGCTACAACTTCAGACTAGGATTTGAAGGTTAAACTTCTTCCTTTCCTTATTTTCATCACTGTCATGAACAGCATTAAGAACCACAGGCCTAATACCTTTAGCTATACTATACCAGTTCCCTTAGCCATATTAATCTTATGCCACTGCAATTTTGTGCACAATATTAAAATACTAATAAAACTGAAATTATGATATCCATACAAAAACAACTCACTTTGTATTATGCAAACTTCCTGTCTATCCTATTTTCAATCCTTTCTGCAACTTTTTAAGGCATTTAATTTGGAGGGTGATGCTACCAAAAATTTCACTTGCATTATCCTTAGGCATTGTCAACGCAGAGGAATGAACATTCACAAGAAGGAGGCTCTTGAACCATCCTTTCTCCTGGCCTGGAAATTACAAAAATAGTATTCAAGTAAAACAGTCTAAATTTAGATAATGATAACCCAGATGATAATGAAGTGAGAAAACTTTCTGGAGCCTGGGTTTTTACCTCATGCCATTGTTTTTTGATGACGACAAGCAAGAATTCTGTTTGTGCGTACATGGTTTTCCCATGGCAAGAATGAAACGATGGTGACCAAAAAGTTTTCCATATGCCAAATCACCACCAGCACAGAGCATCCTACCAACACGGCTGTTATTTTTACCGCTTCTACATGTGAACTCTGTCAATGGATTGTGTATTTCTTGAGTGCTTTTAATTTACTGCGGTGCCAAACCAGCCATCTTAGTTTAAACCACTTCTGAAGACAGTTTGGGTAAGTGAAAACCAGTCTCCTCCTATATTTTATAATACACTTTGCTGCAAGTCATTCAGAACTTTGTCCCAACAAGTTGTGTAACCTGTGTGTTGTACAGTTGATTTGCCCCAGCTCTGTCTTTTACACAGTCCAACTCAAAATAATTATATAACTCTTAACTCTTTCAATAGGACCAGTTGCTGGCTGGGTCTGAAGTTACTATCCTGCAAGATATTGAAGCCACACATTGAGGAAAGCTGAGAAGATGGGAGATGGGTTGTGTAATCCTTCTTATCAGCTTTCCAAATCAGGAAACACAACCCTTCACTTCCCCCCAAATTCCCGTATTTCAGTCTAGTCAACAAAGTCTATTATTAACACTGTCAGGCAGGAAAATGTGTGGCACTTAAACAAACTGCAATGTAATCATTCAGTATGGAACAAGCATTTCCTATTGTAGATGAGTTGCATTCAATGGGAAATTTTTTTACGGAGCGTTTTCCATGAATGCAATGAAACAGTGATATGTGCAGAGATTCTCCTGCAGATAAGTGCGCCCTCTTCACCAGTTGTCTGCTTTAAAAAACGTCCATTCTAGGAAAGGAAGAAGTGTTTCATATAGGCTGGACTATGAGCTTGCAAGCTTTTACCATAAAAAAGACAGGAAAAAGGATCTTTTGCAATTTAGCACCAAAACAAGGCTCCTCCTTTAATTATTACACAGGAAAGACAAGACATTCGCCTATCTCACTTCTTGCCTCTTGGAAGATATATCTTATATATAAACACAGTGATGTAATTCTATCATTGAAAATGCCTGCGAAACATTTTCTTGAACTCCATGGTGTAGGGATATGTGTGCATGTGCTTGTGATTTTTGTGTGTTTCTATAATGTAGACCGCTGTCTGTCTGTCTGTCTATCTATCTGTGTAAACATTACATTAAAATGTACCACCTGACACTGCAATCAAAAGTATCTAAAAGGGGCCCATAGACTACAGTTCCATTTTCAGTCTTTCTGACCTCATTTTTTCAGCTAATTCTTACAGAAAACCCAGAATTAAACATACTGCCTATTAATACAAAGCCTACTGGCTTAGCTGATTTCATAGCAATAAAGCATGGCTTAAGACTTTTCAGTTCCCACTAATCTTTTGCACTATTTTTATTGCCACATTCTCGGTTTCATATTTACCACGTGAACACTACAACAACAGAGGGGCCCAACGTGCAACTCTGATTTCAGCAGGAGGGAGCAATTTAAGGGAAAGCTGAAAGTGGCCCAACTTGTTCCCTCCCCCTCAGGTCACAGAAATGAAAATCAGCATAAAGCTAACCACAACTGCGATGTGAATGTTCACTGTTGAAAGTACATTAAACTCAAAACATTTGGCTTAGTCAGTGACTGCATGTTTTTTTCTTTGTGCACTGACATTTGACCCTTTTTATAATATGCACCTTGCACCACTGAAACCCAGTTAGTTATTTATTAAACTCAGGTACCAATGGCTGACTTGTACCTATCATGCTTTGAACTGCCTGGTGTTGCCTGTGAGCTGAGAAGAGGGGGATGAAAGGCAATCGTCTTTGCTGTGAAATTCTGTCATATCGGCAGAACGAAGCTGCAAAGTGCAGCAATTTGTGTCTGACCTCTGATCTAAGAAGTCTGTACAAACCTTTGAACCCTTGGATTGAAATCGAGAAGCAAGGTTTACAAGTACAAGGAAGAGATTTCCAGTACTCGTTACCTCTGCCCAGGGTTAATATTATAAATTAAAAAAAATGTTTAACCAAGGCAGGGACTCTCTCAGGAAGCACCGTTCCTGTGTTGGGTTAATTCAAGACAGTCTAAGCCTGTAGAAATTACAGTTCAGTTGGAAATACCTGTGATTTGGAAATGAAATTTCTGCGCATTTCAGAAAAACAATGGGATTTGAGACAGGTGTTATTTGAAATTCACCTTTTGCTGAACTTAACTGTTTTTTTTTAATTAAAAGCTGAAGAAAGAAGAAAAGCAACATTTGAATCAATATAATTCCCTCAACAAGGAATGGAACTGAAATGCGGAATTAAACAGAAATTCTTAAAAAGACTAGCCAAGTGGCTCCTCCTTTATTAACTTTATTTATTTTTATCCAACACGTTATCTAATCTCAGTTATAAAGTGCAGAACTACATGAGAAACCCATGGAAAAATAATCAAACCAACAGCATTACAACAAGCTTCTGATAGACGGTCATATGRCCTTGTCTCGCTGAGCAAAAAGGACATGTTTTGCAGTCATGTTACCTTAGCTGTGTTAACTTAATTTAATCAAAAAACTCTCTTAACTCTTTCAGACACCAGACGAGGTCTTAGGTGCCACGTCAGCAGCTGGGATGCACTAACACGGGTCACTGTGGATTGCATTGAGTGGAAAGGCCTTCAAAGTTCAACCGAGACAATACGATTGAAAAATACACCCTTTCTGCAACAAAGCCTGTCAGGCTGTGAAGCAGTGCACAGGGTGGCAGGTCCTTTTCCCCGCRACATTCCTCCTGTACTCCGGACGCTGCCTGTCCTGCATGGCAGCTTTGGATGTGCAAAGAATGAAGGATCGCGCTTTAAACGTGCATTTCAGAGCACAACTACTACCCCACTTAGCTTAGACCAGTACGCCATTACATACAGTAACTGCATCTGATCTTCATTTGAATTAACAATCTTGCCATTGGTTTAAGTCGGAACATAATTGAACCTTAGTTATAAAAACTAAGTTTCCCTTTCTTTTTTTTAGAGATATTAGATTCAATTGCTTTTTTTCCAGATTTAAGTTCAAACTTCACTATTGTTATTAACACTGATCCCAATAAACAAATAAATGAATGAATAAATAAATAAATAAACAAGGGCAAACAGATTAACATCACGTGCCCTATGTCATGTACAAGCCTTAAGCGTTTCACATGCTTTTTATGCAGACTGTGAATAGATTGCTATCAGAACCTCATTCTCTTAAAATATTATCAAATATTCAACATAAAGAATGAGCTATATAGACTCATTTCTGTTAATGATAATTGCATATATACCTTGCTTGCTCAGCCTTCCTCACCACCCTCAATCTACAAACCCCAAATTCTCTATCTAAAGCTGATAACCCACTTTTAAGGCTTGATTTTGATGTCAATTCCTTGAGTAAGAGCAGAACAAAACCCAGGTCAGCACAAAAGACAATGGCGGAAACAGGCCAATTCGAAATAAAACATAAGATGGCTGTTAAATGCCTGCCTTTCACTTCACTAATTTAGGATAGTAGACGGAACCTCTCTGAAACTGATTTTATTTGTTTTCTTCTGTCTAAGTAGTGTAAGTGGTTAAACATATCAGTATTTTAGCTTTAACAGGTCTGGCATTTGCTTTGTTACTTGCCAGTCAAATTCTTTCAGGCACTCATTTGTCGAGCTCGTAGTTCAAGTTTAGAAGTAGTTGCTTCCTTCTCATGCAACTCTTTACGACCCTCTGATGGAAGGAAAAAACCAAATCTGCTTCCTTGACAAGGACATACTTTCAGTCTCGACCACCTGATAAATGAAAACCAAATAAAAAATCCCTACAGAACAAACAAGATTTCCCTTACCTCTCCAATCCCGCAATCCAAGTGCGACAGGTTAACAGTACTAAGCACCTTTGCCTGAGCAACCTTGCTTCCTAATCACAAGAACTGTGTAACCAGGTTCTACTGTTCCTGCACCGCTTTATTGGTCAGCGAGCGTTAGCCATTTAAATTCCTTGGGAGTCATTTGTTAAGGGCTCTTAGACCGAGGCTAAGTGGGTGGGACAGAAGAGAAAGGGGATGTTAGCGCTGCCAGACGCCGAGAGCTCTCCAAAGCCGCTTGAAAATTAATAGAAAACCATCTGCAACTAATGGATTTTTGGAGGGCTGGGTCGAACCTTAAGGGAAGAATAGAAAAGGGAAACTTTGACATTTTCACGGGGAGCAGGAATTTGAACAGAAAGATTTCATTCAAAATTCAAAACTTGCAAAAAAGGGAGTGAAACATGTACAAACAACTCCTTCCTAGCACAAGGCGTTGTGCAAATAGCTTGAGTTACTCACAACAGATAAGATAAGCAAGAGGCATATTTTGCTCGATGAGGTTTTCAGTAAAATCTTTTGCTTTATACGTACTTGGAAAAATTATTTTAGGCTGAGTTTAATGGATTTACCTTTGGTTGCAATGAAAATCGCCTGCGCGCGAGGTAGGTTTACTAATCTCAGAGGCACCCGGATTGCAGGAGTAATTCGGCTGGGGCTGAATACCTGGTGGGTGCCGTTTCAGTTGCAAACACGGAACTCAGATGTGTTTGCTTGCAAGAAAAAAAAAAAACTGGTGGAGAAGTAAAAGCAAAGGGGTGGTAAAACATGATTCATGACAGTAGAAATGGTTTGTACATAACAACGGTACATTAGGCCCCAGCAGCACTTAGGCAAAGCAAACAACACACCTTGCCGAGCAGTCGAGAGAAGGAACCGGAGTGAAACACGCTCGGGATGATGGATTTGGCAGTGCAGCAGGCAGTAAGTATGACCAGCCAGTGGGAAAAGAGGGAGCAGGGCAGGCTTTGGGAGCGGATTGATTTCTCAGAAAAGACACTGTCCAGAGACGATGAAAAACAAACAGCGTAACGCAGAAACAAAACCACCGCAGGTTACAGTCCTCTCTCAAGGTGGCTCTAGAAAGCGCTTCCACCTTAGTTTCATAAGTTTTTCAGAACGATGGCTCGAAAGACATTCAGGACTGCTCTGACAAGGCTTAGGCAGAGCGGCTTCTGCAGCGGCTTCAAGGGATCGTTAAGCTGCAGAATTCTCAAGGGGCCACAAGCAGATTCCTTTCGGGTAGTTTTACCTAGAAATCAGGGCTTGGCCTGATCGCTGTTTGAGTTTGGTGCAGTAGAAGAGTTTGAAAGTTCTATGAATTCTCATTAAAAAGAACGTAATTATAGTGCACCCTCATTTAACCATATCTGATTGTAGCAAACTGAAAATTAAAAGCTGCCTGGCCAAAATATTTAATTTAACATGCATACACATACCCTACGTACCTACCTATCTACCTATCCATCTATCAGTAATTTTAACAGTAGGTTCGCAATTTGGTTGTTTTCTGACATATCTATTCCTTTCTTCTTTCTCTTTTTTCCAAAAAGTAAAGCCCAGTCCTCCAGATAACCAGCAAACAGGCGATTTTGATTCTGGTTTTTGGTCATCGCACTGGAAGAGAGTACTCCAGGAGGTATCACTGTGTGCTTGCCTTGTCCTTGCCCTTTTCTCCGGGCATTGGGCTGGGCGGATTTTTGCTCTAACCCGCTATGGGCGATCTCTTGTTTTTGTTTCAACTCTGAGCTCCCAGAGGCATCTCTACAAGAGCAGTGAATGTGGCAGCACCCCGTGGCCCACGRCAAGGACCATGTGCCCAGCAGCACCCTGCACGCTGGGGCAGGAGGAGCGGGGGGACCGAGCCGCTGCCTGGTGAGGAGCGCAGGCAGGGGAGCGAGTGCCAGGCGGCCCCAGGGCCGCTTGCCGGCATTGCCGGGGGGACGGGAGGTGTCTCACCTCTTCGTGAAAGACTGTGCGCAGGGGACGATTCTGCAGAAAAGCAATGTCAGTTTGTATCAGCTGGTCCTTCGCAGTAATTTGTTCTTGCCCTCCAAGTGGTTTAATCTGGACGTGCAAAACTTAGAGGCATCCTTACGCTACAGATTCAGAGGCTGCTAAATAGAGAAAAGGGATAAAGGAGTCAAAGGATATAGGGACAGGAATTAAAAAAAAAAAAAGAAAATAGAAAGCACCAAGGTGGAGAGAGAAATTTGGAGGATGGCAAGGCCTGTGGCAAAGGAAGTATCTTTGTGGCAGTCCTGAGAGTGAACAGGAAAGGCAGCTCTTCTAACTACAACACAAGTCCAAATGGTGATTGCAATCAGCCTACTCCAACTTTTTAGACTTACTTATCCGCAGTAGTGTGGCCACAGTGTGTTAGGCACTGTACAAACACACCTGCAGCCCGGATCCTGGTCCCAAAATGCCTGCAGCCCGAGTCCACTGTACCAGTCTTTTATCTTCAGCATTCTTCTCTGCAAATGTTAACTCCTTAGGTACAAGAAAGCTGCTGGGAAGCAGCTACTACTTTGCAGATGAGGAAGCTGCAGCACGTCAGTTAAGCATTTTGCCCAAGACTGTAAAAGGAATCAGTCTCAAATCTGGGGTTCAAATCTAGGAGATTCTGCCAAAATTAGATCCAATCTCACTGACTGTATAGGAGAGTGAGTATATAATATTTAGCTGATATAAGCTCACAGAACTCCCCTCAACAAAATCAATCAATTTTTTAAAGTTAAGATCCTTATCTTTACTTTGCATTTTTCTGTTGGAAAACAAATTACTCAACTTTTAACTCTAAGCATTATAGAATGAATCTAATCAGCTACAATCATGCATGCACCTGAATGCACAGGGAAGATTATTCCAGTGTAAATGGAAAGAAAATGCCCTGATGCTAGTAAGCTGATGGGCTAATATGCGGTGCACTCAATTTTAGAAGGATCTTTAATATATCATTTGAATTAGGATCTCCTAGGGAGCCTGCTTGGCTTTCACTTTGTACTTTCACTTTTAGCTCCAGCTTGTTGTTCGTTTCCAGGATATGCCCTGATTATTGTTTAAAACAATTAAATGTCAGTAAATCAAGTTGTTACATGGTATTATTATGACCAGGTGTTATTATGCCCAACAGCAGAATTTGAAAATATATTATTGTGTCTTGCAGGCTGTGTTTTTACAGGGGTCCTAAGAAAGTTGAGCAGAATGTCCAAGGCATCGTCCRTGTGCCCTCCGGCTTTCCCCAGCACTGGGCACCTACCTCCCTCTGGCTTCAAACACACTGTGTTTTTAATGTTTTTATGGCTTTTTATAATGGCTCCTACATAATGGGAGGGATACAGCTAGGGCAGAGTGGAAAAGTTTTAATAGTAGGCCATCCAAGCACCAGGAAGGGTAGACTCTGTACACACACACACTCTCCTCTCCTCATACAGCATCCTCTGAACTTGTGAATGAATATAAATATAAACTTTCTCCTAATACACAGCTTGACTGCAATGATCAAGTGTCACCCTCTGTTACAATACAAAAAAAAAATTTAGTTATTTCCTTTTTGATGATAATCAGCTTAGTAGCAACCAAAGCCTAAGAGATGTAAATGGAAACAGTGCAGAGAAAAGCCCATGCAGTCTAGTCCATGCCTATGCTTCCCGTTTTATGATCTTCCATTTCCTTCTATTCTTTCCTGTAGTGGGATTACATGAAAAAGATTTTCCTAAATAATTTCCTCCTGAACATGGTAATAAAAAAAAGCTGGAAATTAAGACGAAAAGAGTGATTCATTAGAATGTGCTAATGCATTTCCAATGAGGACCTGTTCCCTGATAAAGAAAAGGCTTTCAAGGAGACTGTATGCTTCCCATCATCTACTTTTCTAGAAATAGATACTTGTTCTTGCCTCTGCTAATAGGGTGCACTAGGTCCCACACTAGGAAAAGCACTAATAAAGAATTGGCTCTGGTTTCTGAGATGTTTACAAAGATCAAAGCCAAATGCTCTGGGAGATACAGAGGCTGATCACAGCCTCATCATTTTACTGAGGGTCATTATCTGAATGATGGTTAGTATTTTTGACGGTTATGGTAGGAAATAGGATTTCAGGAGGTATTGCAGTGTGGCAACTTGGCATCATGTGACAGGGTCATTGCAGATGCAGCAGAAAGTGAAAGGAGAAGGAAAAGTAAGGCGTGAGGACTGGGCTGGCTTTTATTGCTACATTTGATCTTCGGAAACTACTGACAGATTGTAGTGGAAAGAGAAGGGAAGGTGCCAGGTAAAACGTTTCACCTGCAAACCACATGCATTTCAGAGTGAGCTGAAAAGTCTCTGATTTCAGCCTCAGAAAGTCTTTACATTTGATTGGTATATGCACATACAAGCGCTTCCTCAGCCATAGTACCATTAGGTCCTTATAGTGTAGCACTGACAGCCTTTTCTCTTTTCATTCCTTTCCTTTCCTTTCCTTTCCTTTCCTTTCCTTTCCTTTCCTTTCCTTTCCTTTCCTTTCCTTTCCTTTCCTTTCCTTCTCTTTTTAACAAAACCATTTTGTGTTTGGTGGAACAGGTTCCTACATGTTTGTAGAACCATTTTATTGCCTATTTGAGTGTTTAAAGAGACAACATCACTTTATTTTGATGAATAACATGTTCTCTTACACCTGTTCTTATACAATGCAAGTTAATAAGGCACAATTTTTCATGTCCTGACTTTCTTAAAATTGATAGAGATCACAAATTGATAAAATTCTTTAGAGAACATACAGCCTGTAATAGGTACCACTATCATATGTAACACACAAACACACATATAATTATATACCTCAAAGCAGTTTTACTATATAGCCTATAGCCTCATGAGGCTGGGGGTTTTCCCTGAAAAAAACTGCAGAATTAGGTCCTGGAGGTGCTCTTAAATGCAATGATGTCAGCCCACATAAACCTCCCAGATTCCTGGAGAGCAGCAGTCCCGTGTCCCACCGCTGTCGGGACAAGGTGGTGTGTGGTCGCTGGCGAGGCAGGGTGTGAAGCAAGCTGAGTTTGGTGAAGTTGGGGGTAGGTTTCCTTTTGGGGTCTGCCATAAAAGCAGCCTTCTCACAGAGCTGTAAAGGTGGCCAAGGACACAGCGGTCTTTCCCCTTTTATTTTTTAGTCTCAGGTTTCTCTGGTTCATGGGCAGTTGGGTGTTGTCCTGATAACCTTAACCGTTGCTATACAAAGTTTTGGTTTTATTTTAGCAAACACTAATCGTCACTCTGTAATGAAAGTCAACACAGAGGATTTCCCTGGGGTGGGGGGGCGGGRTAGGTTCAGTTTCCCCATGTACAATTTTGGGCTTTCATTTAAACCTGGAAGGTGTTAGGTCCCAAAATTTAAGCAGACAGATATAGAACAAATCCTATCTAGGTTCATATATTTCAATTAGGACATAAAAAAGAAGAAAACCAGCAAAGCCCGAAGTGTTTTTTTATATAGCCACAGCCATTACATTCTGTGGGATGTTTACTTTCCATTAAAATAAATACAGGGTGGGTTCTGGATAGAAATATCTACAAGGGAGGTTAACATGGTGATTGCTTTTCAGTCCCTGGGCAAATAAAGCACTCTATGAGAAAAAGGGTTTAACACTCACCAGCTTAATTTGGCCGCTTAAGATCAGTATTTCACAGCACAGCTCCACAAACACTTTGAACTGGTGCTGCCAGTTCCAGGTGCTGCTGCTTCCTCCCCAGAGCTGCCGCTGTGCTGGTGCTGCCACAAGCCTCCGTGTGGCCGCACCACAAGCCAAGGTGAGGAAACGATCCCGGGGAGCGGGTGTCAGCCCGAAGCCCTGTGGGCCGTGCAGCTACAGCTGCACTTGTGCTGGCGGAAGGGACGGGACATGGTGGGACTGGTTCTTTGGGCAGCACTGCTGGCTTCGAGCATTTGTAGGAGCATTGGTGCTGGGAGGTTCAGGGGAAAAGAAGGGAAAGATTCCTTTAAAAGACTTCTGAATCTAATTTTATGGCATAGCTCCAGCTCTGGAGCAGCCCATGAGATTTTGCAGCAGGTAGATGAGGGCCCTTTCAGTAACACCAAGGAGCTCACTGAACCATCTAGAGAGATCAGAGGGTAGAATAACAAACTTACTTTTTAAAAGTGTGGATACAGCTAGTGAATTTTAGCGCTCTCGATCCCGCGAGGCCGCGGGGGCTGGAGGAYGCTAGGGCAGAGGCACAGCACAGCGGTACCGGCTCTGGAGCCGTGAGAGCCCCTGGGGACCGGCCGGAGCTGAGGGGCTGCTGCTGGCCACTGCTGGGCACTAGCGAGGACATCCAGTCGCGCGAGCCACCAACGTCCCCATTGCGCTTTGTCCGTAAAAAATTCCCAGCAATTTACATTCTCACCATTTCCCTCATGGGCCTTTTGGCAATGGAGAGCATTGTGGGGTTTTGTGGTATATGTTTGCAAGAGGGAGGATAAAGACCACCAAATTTTTGTTTACAAGAGCCTGAAATTTGACTTGCAGAATCCAGGTATGAAAACGACCATGGTTAACATAGGTAACCTTTACTTCCTCTCTTCCAGCAACTGCCCTGCTCTTTAACAGGTTATAGCAAATGAGAATATTAAGATAAAAGAACTTTTCCCCCAGCTAACAGGCATTATCTCTGGTTATGGCATAATCTCGTCTATCTTAGTTATTAATGTCTTATTGAAAACAAGACAATATCCATCACTTGGAAATCATTTATAAGAAGAGGTTGTCAGATATGGAAAATGACACCGTTTCCTCCAGGAAGAAAGATTTATTCTTCTGCTTCCCAGTAATATGAAGGAAAAATTTTGACTAGAGGAGATTGAATGAGTTGCAGGGGYGTTTACTACCTCCATTACTTCCTGTGTCTTTTACATCACGGTTTATTACACATTCCCAGCTGACGTTACAGAATACTGATTCATTGTCAGGATTACAAAATGCAGCTATTTATGATTTAAGCAGTGTCTAAACTGCCATTGTTCATTCAATTGACAGAAAAGGCGTCATTATTTAAGAACTCTGTAAGTGTTAAATAAACTACGTTTTATATCAGTGCTACACTGCCAGAATAGGTGGAACTGGACCTTAATTAAACAGTAAAAAGATGTGTCCGGGTTAGGAGATATCCTGATGCCATAGGCAGAGCCATCTGCTCTCTCACTGGAGCCGAGCACAGTCGCTCCCGCCAGGACGTGCTCCCCTCTTACCCACCTCGCCTCCCTGCCCGGGCTCCTCCGCCGCCCAGTTTGCACCCTGTCTCCTTCTCTCCACGGGTGACCATCTCTCTAGTGAGGCAGGGTTTAGGTTGCATGGATGGACGGATTTGCCTCTATACTGGTAGCTATTCCACCAAACCTGTGGAAAATCCATATATAGGCAAGCCCTAAAGCTACTGCTATACTGAGCCACTTCCCTGGCGCAGAAATACCAGTATAACAGAAACTGTTCTCGCTAGGAACTTTGCAGCCCTGTGGTAAAACCACCCACCAAGCCCAAATAGTAAAAGAGCACTTTCTCCTCCCTGGCTGCACCTGCGCGGGGGCCCACCGCTGGCGCGGGGTCTGCAGCAGCGATCACACTGCCGCCTGCCAGAGCTGCTCCAGGTCACCCCGCAGTGCAGAGCCGGCCTCATTAAACTTGAAAGTGCTCGGGGACTGTGTTAATGGGCAGCAGTAACAAAACCCCACAATAAGGTGGTTTTTTACAGTGCTACRCTTCTGCTATAAAACACATTTCTCTCAAAGAAAAACCTTGGAACACTGATGACATAACTCACCTCTGTGGACACTCAACAAGATAAAACATGCAAAGCGTCTGTGACTGCAAGGACCATAATAACGGAAATGTTTAGGAATGAGAAGAATGGTCTGAATGGCTGTAATTATCGAAGACATTAGTAAAATCGTTCTTTCCCTTCCTTACTTCAGAAATGCTTCTGCACTGACCGAGGAGCTGTTGCTCAGTTTGAAAGAGCAAGAGGCAGGGACTGCCTACGCTGGGCAAATCCACCTCGTTTGGGGGGAAGGAAACGGCTCCAGCTAAAGGATTGTGTGCTGGGCTGCACTGGGGAGCAGGCTCTGGCATGTTTTATTTATTAGTAGAGGTGCAGCTGATGGGAACTACTGTCCTCAATTATTGGACATAAATAATGTTCAACATGCATCTGAAAAGTTAGCTGTTTGCAAGGAAGCATCTGCAATTAAACAGGAAATTGCAGCTTGTCAGTGGGTTAACCAGGTGACAAATGACTAATTCTTCAATGATACTCCCTTTTTCGAAAAAGCAGTGAAAATCGTCTCGGGAACTTTAAAAGGTCGGTGACCCTTTACCCCTTACCCTTTACCCTTTTCAACAACATCCATGGTGAACTTTCAAAGAAAACACATTTAGTGGGAAAAATACAAATGGGCTGCATTTTAAAGGTAAGCGTTTTACCAGCTATGCAGAGAAAGAGCTGCCACAGTTGCTTAAGATGGTTGAAACCTGACCTTGCTGTGGCTGCGTGCTATCATGAGAGCACCACTGGAGGTAAGCAGAGACTTGCATTTGAAGATGCTGCCCATCCCGCTACATTACTGGAGACTATTCCAAAAGAAGAAGGATGGCATTTTTGTGCAATTTGTCCCAATTTTACCCAATTTGATTTGGTACAACATGATTTAGCACAGAATTGCTGAATATGAAAATGTAATATATTGTAATCTAAGTACACAATTTAATGCAGCAACAACCAGGTTGCCACCTGTCTGTCACCTGTCAAAATGCTTAGACTTCCATGTCACCCTTAAGGTCTGAACACCTGTCACATATATGAAATTTTAAAAAATCTTTTCTCTCTGTAGAAATTATTTCTTTCTTTATACTTAGAGGTGCATGTGAAGAGCTGATTGATTGAAATTTTTTTGGTGTATAAATTATCTGAATGAGTGTAATTTGCTCTTGGTGCCACATCATCATTTTTGACAGGAACAGTGTTACATCACGGATTTAACTTGACTCTCATATATGTTTCAAGGTATTAAATCAGTGGTACGTACAAAATAGTGCATTCCAGAAACAACAAATAAAACAATCAGGAGGTGAGGGTTCCCTTGATTTGTTCTTTGGCCTTTGTCTCTTCAAGAAAAATCTTTTTCAGAGGACGTGCCACAAGACTGAAGAGTAGTAAGGTTATGCTGAGGCTTTAGAATGCTTTTGTGTCACTACAATGGAAATTCTTTGGAAATTCTCAGTTCTCTGGGGAACAATTGTTGTTAAAAATGAAACTGAACTGGATTAAAATTGCCTTGCACATGATTTCCTAAGTATATTGATGATGCCAACAAAGGAAAGGTCGTTTCCTTATGTAATCACTCAGATATGCCATTTCAGAGAAGAAAAAAATGCATTATTTTGAATTCTTGCATTTACACCTGAAAAGGCCATATGATACAGTTGAAAAGGTTACTTTGGTCTGTTATTGATCTCCTTAGAAGATTAAACACAATGCTAAAAAGCAACTGTTAAGTACACACGATGGTGGCTGTGCATGTCTGTAGTGCAGAAGAACACTTGCAACCTAGAGCAAGGGAAGAATTAACGTTCTGGCTTGTACAAGCAAGAGGAGGCCAGACTGTAGCTAGTGAGACACGTGTCTTACACCGTAGTTAGACATGACCCACGAGAGCCCACTGTAGGCGCCAGCTGTCATGCACGCCAGCTCAGTGTACCCTGCTCCTTGTGTCACTCCCTGYGCTTTCACAGCAAGCTCAACCAGGTGTGTTCCCATCTTACGCTTCATTTCAAAAGCGGCTCATGCTCAGGAACAGGTTGGCCATTCCTGTCCTAGATACAACTCTGACGACAACACACCATCTCTTGCTGTGAATCATTTCCCCATGAATTTAACAATGGTCTGTGTCATGCTTCCTACCATGAGGGTGTCCGTGAAACTGGAAGGCGGTAAATTTTAAACTAATGAGAAGAAGTTATCTATCATGAAACTTACTGTTGCAAGATATAACTGAGGACTAGAGCCTCCAAAATGCCTGCCCATTTCTAACAAAGATATTCAGTTGTACTCAGCACATATTCAGCTTCAAGAAGGAAACAAGACTATAAACTGCTGTGTTTAAGACATAAGACAGTCTCTTGTATTGTACAATTTGGTGATTGGTGTGATTGGTGTATTAGGTGACTAGGAGGACAGATAACTTTGGAACAAGGCTATTCCATAATTGCCTCCTCTTACACTGTGCTTTAGGGCAGCTACTCCTGGTACCTGCACAGGAGAGTAAAACGGATGGGTTACTAACAGGTTCTCTCTGGCATATTCTGTGTCCATACAAAATATAACCATAACCGAACACTTACAGGATAAGGCTACTAACCTCAAGGGCACTCCCCAGCAGATGGGCAACAGCAGACTTACAAACGCTGTGGGGCTGTGGCATGGGCTGGAGTACTGGTGAGTACAGATCAGCTAAGCTGCGGTGTGCATGGGACAGCTGCTTCTGTTTTGTGCCAAAATGCCCAATCTGTCTGCAGGTTTGAGATCTTAATTGAAGAAGGGACTTCTTAGGTCACAGAGAAACAACAGAACAAATTATCAAGGGAACTTGAATCATTACAACCTCCAACAACAACCAGAGCTGATAAAAGGGCATTTTACGAAAGGTTCCTCCCTGAGTACGCTATGATCATGTTTCACCGAGAGCAACCAACTTCTCTCCTACCTCAACCGGCCAAAGGTCACCATGTCAAAGTGAACAAAGTCCAGTAGTAACTAATGGTTAAATCCTAGAGCCACTTCAGCTTACCACGAGCAGTCCAGAAGTATAGCTTCTGTGAAATGCAAAACTCACAGATATAAACTATTTTAAGGACTTAAACTTGGAAGGGGAGGGAGTGCATTTCTATACAGAAGACCAGCAATATTCACTGCTGTAACAGAATAAACAGGCAATAAATAGACCTCATGTTGTCTTTGACTAGGAATTAATTTCTCCATTTGAATATGATTCCTCACACTTGCACACTCTTCCTTTTTTTGATCAATGCTTGGTATTCTTAGCCTGGTTTCCTAAAAACAACCACACACCCCAAACACTCTAGGCTCATGAAATCATTCTGTGTCTGCCAGCCCCCAATTTCCCCCATTAACAACTTCTGAATCTGCCAGCCAGTTGCAGCCAAGCATCACACAAGTGGACAGATGTCTCAAAGATTTTAAGTTCATACAGCTTTATGAAAATCAGGGCTAAACAGGAGATATGACTTAAATTTGTATCTGACTGAGGGAGAGGCAGTTATAACTCAGCTTTTCCCCGACTCCACGGGGCAGCAGCCAGCAGGCCGGTCAGCGCAGACACAATGATGCGCAGCTCCGAACAGCCCCGAACCTGCTCAGCCAAGCAGGAAGAGGATGCAGAACGGAGCAAGGGAGAAATGCAGAAGCTGGGGGGATGGGAGCAGTTGGAAATATAGAATAGAGCTGTAACTATTATGCATTCCTACAGCAATACTGTAGAAAACCAGGCTTAATAAGTTCTGCTATTCACAGATCATCTGGTTATAATGATGTTAAATCCTGCAATCCTTGTCTGTCAAATTCACACTGAGATAAGTAGGAACTAAGCATGCTCAAAAGTCTTTGAAAATTGTGTAAGCAAGCGCTTAGGTATCGGCTTGGGGAAGTCTGACTTTAAATACCCGTATCTTGAAATTGCAACAGGTACAAACCAAAAACTCCATCTATCAGACACAAATTTTAATCATTACATGGCCCAACTGCTAGAAACCTTATGACAAAATGATGCAAAAAAGGTATACAATTACATTCTAATTCTGTGTAAAAATCAAATTTCCTCAACTATACTACGCTTTCATTTCATTAGGCCATGTAACTTTTTTTTTAAATTAACCTAGACCCTAAAAAGTGTCCTTCTTTCTTCAGAAATACTATATTTAGGCTTCATTAAATTTGCTACGGTTGCAAATATAAAGTTACTGAGATGTCACAGAAGTAATGAAAACATTTAAAGGTGTGTCCTGCAGCAGAGAGATGAGAAAAAATAGGATTTTGCACTCCTGGAATGGGAARCTGTGTATGAAAAATCCTGGCTGCTGCTTTTGCTTTTTTCAGTTCATTAGTAGAAGCATTGGCTCCAGAGAGAGCTGCTTTCCTTCCTTCCCTCCTTTTCTAGGAAGAGCACAATGCACAGAAAGAACATAATGGTTTGAAGGAGAAATTGTTTTTCTCTTATCTTTTTCCATCTTTCAGTTGCTCTTTATAACAGTGGTTAATTTTAAGGCAATAGTAACAAAGAAGACATATTCAGAAAGAAATGACCTTCTAATAAAGCAAGAAAGAAACATCCAGGATTGGCTGAAATCTGGAGCCAATGATGTCCTTTAATGAGGATGGTATAATGGAACAATCCGTCTAGTTGTCTACCGATGGTTTGGAACCCCCTGAAAGCTAACATACTAAAAAAGCTATTGTGCATTTCTTTCAGCAAAGGGAAAAATCAGTTTATTTATTATCCCATTATGGGTATTTGTTTCTAATGTTCTTATACTCAAAAGCAGTGGAAGTACCAAAACAATGTATTGTTTAATATCAAACAATGTTCTTGTTTCTCGTCAGAACAGGGAAGCCAACACTTGCTCGACTGTACAGCCAGAATGAATACATTACAACTATAAATTTAGATTCGACTTATCAAAGAAAATAAGGAACTGTATGAAAGCAGGGAAAAAATATAATAGGAGAAAAGAGAACTCATCACTATCCATCAAGAGTTTCTCTAACTAGCCTGTCAAGTTGAGAGCACAATGTTTTACAAATCCAAGTATGAGTTTTTAGCTCAAAGAGAGAAAGTGTCATCTGGTGATTCTGGTTTGAGGAATATAAATATGTTTCATTAATGTGGCAGAGTCACATACAGGACCCTCAGCTGAAGTAGCCAGAGCATAGGCTGCTGAGTGGGAGTCTCACATCTCAGATGAGCTCTCTGCAGTCCTGGCTGCTTTGGAGTAGTTCTGTCTCTCGGTTTGGACCAGAAATTACATCCTGGACTTGATAGTTTACTTGAAGCTGTGATGTCCTTCTGAATTGGTTCCAATCGTGTATATTCCACCAAACGTGTGCTTTGTTTAAAAACAAAATCTCAGTCAGCCATAACATAAACCCCTGTTTTGTGCTTGTCTCTTGTGGAGGAGCTGCAAATAACCTCTTCTGAAAGAGGATCACATTTATTTATACAAGGAAAACAGGAGAGAGAGCTGCGGGTCAGACTGCACCGCTGCAGAAGGGGAGTCCCATGCAGAGCCCTGGAAGGGCACTGAGCTTGAGGCAGCCTGGGGGCATCTCCACCTCTAGTGTAGGGCACGTTCAAGCTACCTGGACCAGGCCAATCAGACTTRGTGAAACCTGCAGTTTAATCAAGCCTCACTGGGTCCACGTGGAGAAAGGGCTAGATTGCTACCCGTGCTGCAAGTCTATTCAACCTGGAGAAGGAGCACAGAGGAGGGTGCAYGTACCCTTCCCATTACCCCATTTGGGGAAAAGTGGTGGGCTTCGATCCCTGGAGCAGCTCGGAGCAGCCTCGTGTGCTCTGCATACATCTGCGCTGTGTGATAGCTCCATTCTCCAGCTCATCCTCTGTCCTGCTGGGCCTCCATGCTGCTTAAGTGTTTGCTCGCTTCTGGGGCCTCTTTTGGACAGAACCAATCAGTTTTTCCTGAAACAAAGCCCAAATGTGGCTCCAGGGCCAGACAAAACAGACCAGCCTGAATCGGGTTTGGCTGCCTTGTCAGATGCAGCACAGTCTCCCAACAGCACCCCTGCATTGCACCTACAAGTACCTCTACGTGCCTCCACACTGCACCCAAACWCACAACCTCAGTTTCATGACACCACTCTGCTGGTCTTCAGAGGCTGAGAGCGAAAGAAAAGCACATGAAAAATGATAATTACATCTTAGGACTAGGAGGGTCATCACAGGGACTAGAGAAGACCCAGGACAAGCATCACACGGACACAGTCTGCTCTGGCATGGTTAGCTAGGCACGATGGCATTGCAGTGTTTGTCCTCAGGCCCCCAGGACAAGTGTCACATGGACACAGCCAGTCTGCTCCAGCAGGGTTAGCTAAACACAATGGCATTGCAGTACTTGTCCTTGGGCCCAGCCACCACTCACCGGCCACATAGATGTAACCTGCAACTTACTGCAGGAGCTGCTAAAGGCTAAAAGCTAAAGAGTGATCCTGGACATTACAACTCTCTCTTCACCTCTCCTTCCTCTGATACCCGCAGTGAGGGGAAGGATGAAGTGATACAGATCTTTGTTCAGCCAGGACTCCCTGCCATGGAAATGCCTCTCCACTCCACAGCTCCTGTGCTGCTGTGCCACTGCTGTGGGAGGGAAAGGTGGTAGCAGAGGTCCCAGTTTGAATCAGCAGATTCTCTCATACTCTCAAGCCTTGCAGACCTCATGCCGGCTGCACATAGTCCAAGCAGTGTCTCATATCACGGGATAAATTGTCCACTCTCTACACTTTGTTTTCCCATAAATAACACAGCACAGTCAGCACATGTAAGTGAAAACTGCTGGTTACAAAAGATACTCTAACAACAAATAATGTGCAGTAGGCTGAATAAACTTGGAAATTTGAGGTGCAAGGCACACATGCTTGGCTTCTGTATCTCCAGAAGACCTCATGTGATTCTACTGAAATATGCCAGGAAAATGTTATCCTAGGCTGAGGTGAGAAAAAAAATTGTTTTCATTCTGATTGCTTTCATTCCGATACCTTGGAATAGTTGTCTGAAGCTTAGGCAAAAGGGTTGTTCAGTTCTAAATGTGAAGAAATCAACCTAGCAAAGGCAAGAAAAATCATGGTGAAGCACTTGACCCAAGACTGCCTGCCCCCCTCACATGGACATTTGAAGCGCAAGTGGTTAAACAAAAACCTAAGCAAATGAAAATGGAGCTTTATCACAGGAAGAGACAGGCAACCAGAGGAGTGAGAGATACTCTGTGGCATAGCCTACTGCTGAGTGTCAAATCACTGCACAACACGAATGAAATACTAGGCTATTATATCCAGTTCACGCAGAAAAYGTCCTGCTGGTAGCGAGGGAATGGGAAAGTCATTTCACAATCAGATTTTAACAAGGGAGTTATGCTTTGGAGATGACAGGCTGTATGAAAGAAACAGGCTATTTTTAAAAGTCAAGCCAAATGCTCTGGGGTAGCTGGAAGAGAACCGCCTAAAAAGTAGCTGCAGCACAGCTGTGTTTATGGGAACCTGGTCTATTCAACCACAGCATAGCTGGCTCATAGATTTTGAGTGCAAGTAATGATTTAATATCTTGACCCAAGCAAGAACTGGAACACCCGAGAAAAGATTTTGGCAAGGTTATATTTAATGAGTCAGAGTGTCCTGCTATCTGATCATGTTTGACATGTTTGGAGTTATTTTAACTGCAATATAATAAGATGAGAAACTGTAAAGTTTTGATGCTTCCCCTTCAGTACTAATGAATTCAACACAGGCAATGTTTTTGCACGAAGATTTGTCTCCCTCAGAAAGGCACAATTCCTGCTTCTCTGCTGAACCTATTTGATACTGGACTCACCCCCCCTTATGACTCAGATATGGAGCCACCCACAGAAAGGAGCTTTCCTATGAAAGCGAATCCTTGACACCAAGAGGAAACCAGCAGCTTCGTCTTGCCCAGTTCCTGTGGGTTGCATCTGCCTCATGACAGCTGGATTCACACATGGGTCTGCAGGTCTCCTGCCACTTTCTGCTGGTTTTCCTTTCTTCTAGGCCCAGGGATGGGGTGTGTGTGTGTGTGCGCATGTGACATCTTCCTGGTATTTGTGTCGGTTCTTTTTCACACAAGCAACCAGAGGAATAAACAAGAAATAAAGCACGCTCGTGAATCCGAAATTAATTCTGTTGGAAAGCTGACTCGAACAGACAATCCAGTCTGGTACATTTGTTTTGATGACGCTTTTCATAAAAGAACTCCCAGACTCCATACTCAACCCCAGATTAATTTACTAACCCCCCCAAATATTTAGCCCTATCCATCTCTTCCTGACAGAGCTGACTGGAAACTTACACTCACTATAAATTAGCTAATGAATATAAAATGCTACTCCTTAAATATTTTTATAAGCAAATAGAAAAATCTATTATAATAGATATAAATACCACCAGTGTAACATGCCTATTTGAGGTATCAAAAAGCTGCCCTCATAGCTAAAATATTAAACATTTACAAAGTTGCTTAATTAGAAAAGTTTTTTTTATTGAAATGAAAGTTAGATGTGGAATGGCCAAATGTCAGTTGTGGAGATATATGTGAAGGCTCATTTCTGTCAGAAACTGCTATATTCTCTAATATCAAAGCTCCACCTGCAGTTATCAGAGTATTTAGCATTAACTGTCTTACAGACTCAAGGTGGTCCCTGTATTAAAGAGGAAAAGTAGAGGGAGGTTGCATTCATTCAGTTTTTGCAAATCTGTTTATCCAACACATAAGAAGGCAGAAGCCCCCTTACACAAACTTACAGATCTTGCATGTCAGCAGTCTGAAAGACACAGACAGAGATATTTTCATTTTTTTCATTTTCTTTAAAAAAGGCTTGCCTGCTGTCTTATCATAGAAACTATTCTCTAAGCTAAAAGAATCCTTTTTTTAAAATCCATTTTTTAAAAATGATTGTACTTCACTCACAAAAACATAATATTAACTATAAGTAATTTATGTAATTACAGCTCTGGAAAACATCAGTTTAAACAAAACAGCAAACTCCCTTGAACCCAATTGGACAAGCGGACAAAAGAGGAGACGCAGATCCTTTCTCCTGTAGTTTGGCACACTCATACAATTCTACACTTAAAACACTGTAAAAATTTGACTCTTACAAAAAAACTTTTTTTTTTTTTAATGCATCTCCAGTATATTCAAGAACAAAACTATCTGGCCTCGAAGTTCAGCACTATGATAAACTTAAATGCCAGTTAATAACTTGGCAAGCAGAACAATCATGGACTCTGGACACAGAGTCTAATAAGGTTGCTGAAGATCTCCACATAAGCCCAGGTTAGGGAGATCTGCAGTCCTCTGAAATGCTCTTATAGGTGTGTTCACACAGTGCTGCTTCAGTTCATCAGGAGGGATTTTAATAGGTCTCCCCACCTCCAAAAAAGAAGGAAGGGAAAAACTCATGAAAGTGTGAGTTCAGATTATTGCTAATGTCCACAAGAAATTCTCAGATTTGCACATCCGACATTTTGACCAAGGGCAGTAATTTCGCGTACTTCTTTTGAGAGAATTTCTACTTACCTTCTTCTTTTTAACCTAGTTCTTTAGTTTTCCATAAAACAATTCTCTAGCTAGACTCCAAAATGAGCAAGGTGTCTACGCAAGTGAAAGCACTTTAAATCACATCTGTATTAACACAATTACAATGTGTTTAGAGTTATATATGTGCTGGCTGGGGTGGACCCTACACACTTCTCACATGATGTAGACACAGGTCGCAGTAACCTCCCTGCCATTACAGTTAATGCACAGGAGAGCTCTCACTAGGCTTTTATGCTGCCTTGAAGACACTCCCAAGTAATTCAAGGATTTACTTATTGAAACTTCCTTGTATGAAATGCAAATGAAGAGCAGAGCTGAGCCTACAGTATTAAATGGGCAGAAATTGAAAAGATAGATAGAGTTTGCATTTTTTCTTTCCTTAACTGGATTTCATTGCAATGCCTTCCCTCTGTTCTTCCAGAGTGGAGAGATRTCACTGTTAAGTTTAAGAGAAGGCTCTCAAAGTATCCTGCTTCTGCTTACAAAAAGCTGCTCACCATCCTATTTGTCTTTTTCTTCAAGTAACCAAAAGGAAACAAAGTCTGCATCYGAAAAAGTCTTCCATCTCTGTGCAGAAAGCAGTCACTTTGAAAAGTGCACAAATGCAGATGCGCACATTACTCTGSTTATTGATAGCGATAGTATTTGTATCCAACATCAGCATTAACTCACCAGCCATTTAAATAAAATTAGTTTGCAGCAGAAAACAGATTACTACCTAGAATGAAAAAAACTTAGCATATAGAACAGTACCGTCTCAAACAACTATGCACGGCTCTAGTTTTAACATGGGCTATCTGTAATTATGGTGGTAGTACAGAATCACAATGGTGGTACTTACCCCTGGCTGATCAGAAATAAATTCCTCTATTCAGTCTCATGGAAAAATACATGTATATACTACTTACACTGGAAAGAAAAAGAACATTTCCCCAATTAGGTATATTTTTTTCACTTGTTCTGATTAATTAAACTGTTACACACCCAGCAGAGAGCCACTGACAATATTTCTTTGCAATACACAAGTAYAGTACTGAGGCTTCTTTCTCTGTAACTTTATGCATTGTCTCTCTTTTAATACTTTCTTTTATTATTTTGGCTGAGAAAAGTGCTGAGCTTCTTTAAAAGACCGCCTAGCTGGGTTTTGGAGTTTCACAGCCATAGTCACACCTCTACTCACTCCCCCATACAGAACAGAAAAGATTGAGGCCAGGAGCTCCCACTGCTGACCTCCAGCTTCCCAGGACGGCTTTTCCTCTCACGGGCCTTTATTCACAGGGGCAAAGGTCTTATTGAGGGGAGGATGGGAAAAATGTCTGAAAGAATATTCAGTACAAAATGGACCAGGAGAATCTCCACTGATTTTAGTCAAAGGTGAGAGCTTATGAGGGCTTTGCAGAAAAGGAATTTAGCCCATTGAGCCTGTTGAAATAATTTTCTGTTGGGTTTACTAACCATTTCTTTTATCTCCAGATGGTAAAAAGAAGGGAGCATACTGCCTATGAGTCTCTGGAAGTCTTTCCCCCTCAAGTGTATTACATCTTATATTTTGGTATACAGAGGATATTACAGGATACTGAACCTAAAGGTCTTCTGGAAATTGAAAGATGAAGGAAAGGGAGAAACCAAGAAGACACTGTTGTTTAAGCCCTTTATATTGCTCCACAGCACTGTCGTCTTGGATTTCCATCTGGATGCTGCTGCTCTAATACCAGGTGTGATAAGCTTTCAATGCAAGCAACACTTTTGGACTTTCAGATACTTTGACATCAGCTTGCCACTCTTGCTGCTTTCTAATTTCCCTTTATCTACTGCTCTTCTCATTTGTGTCTAAGATTTTGCTGCTTTCTGTGGTATTTCTGCACGGGGCTGTCTTGAGACATTGGGTGCCTAAAGGCCTATTACTAAGCATAGCCTGATGAAGCCCCATTGGTAGGGGGTAAGTAAAAGTAAAGTAGTTCCCAAGAATAACATCAGCAGGAACAAACACTATGCCAGGTATCAAGATTTTAGCTCTCAATCCTACTAATCAACACCAACAGATTGAGTAATTCCACTAAATTCAACCTGAAGCTGACTATCCACGTCAATAACTCCAATGTCAAGTCCTTAGTCTCATTTTTGTTTAGAAAGTCATCTGCCTATGCAGAGCTAACTACAGATGTGGTCTGAGCATCTCTGAGAGCAGCTGAAGTAGAAGACCATCATGACTGAGTGGCTGCTCTAAGTATTGCTTGTGGAAACATTAACAAAAGTGCCACAAACCAGGTTAGAAAAAGCCGCTTCTATGCATGACAGAATGTTTACCTAGCAATTTGGCTTTAAAGTGTATGCAGTTTTTCAGGTTAAAGTATTCAGTTCAGTAAAGCTTAGTATGATCCAGCTGACAGCCTGTCTAAGGGCTGTACTTGGAGGAAAGAAGATATGCACTTTTACTGGAGTTGGTTATGAAAATACATCACTGCAGTATTTGTCTGTTAATATCTTTGCAGGAGGTGGGAAGGACTGGAACAAGCAACAGTTCTTCAGAAAGGATGAAAAGACAGTAGAGGCTTCACATCTGCAGAATATGATTTCCTTCACTTAGCCACTAAAGATTTTAGTTTGAAAAATGTGGATTTATTTTTAAGCCAAACGTACATTAGATACAAGAGAGGCAATCTGAGGAACTCTCAAACTTGATTCATTCCAAACATGAAAGTTAAATGGCACTACAACTTTTGTACAGTGTCTTTCCTTTCGTTCTCATAGCCTGGGAGCTGCAGCAAAACTCTCTGAAGAGCAGTAAATTCACATAAGTCAGGATATTATAGTATGAGAAGTAAAACTTCATTTATTTAGCCAATTTTCAAATTATTTCTGCTAAAATCATTATTCTTTCTACTTTTACCTTGTAGTATCTAAGCAAATTTTCACCACATTATAATATTGTTTGATATTGACAGCTGTTATGAAATGTTGAAAGTGAAGGGAAACTGTGACCAAGCACTGGGAAGGGGAGGGCAGGGCTGACATTCATTTGGATAGATATGTTTAATCATCAACTATATACTGCACTCTGATCTGAGCAACTGACTTTGGATGAGATCAAAAGTTATTCTGAAAGTTATTACTGAAGGCAACAAATCACATAAAGAAGCATTCTCGGTGAAAGAGCACATTGCAGAAAAGAAAAACTAAATAAAGATCTGTGCATTCATTTCTCCTTGACATCACTGGGAACTGCATATACATGCATCCAGCACAAAATAATTTTGGTAATTTTGGTAATTAAAATAATTAAAGTTACTTAATTTCACAGAAGTTATATTTCATATTCAGTTGCAATTCATGGGTTAACATTGAGCCCATTATTTTAGCAAATTTGAAGAGCTGAGATTTCAATGAGTTGTAAGTACTTATGCTCAGCTGGAAATGTGCAAGGATAAGTTTATATGTCTGTAATCACTGTCTTTTGCTCTTTACCTGATCATTTCATTCACCCCAATGGAAAGAGGAAAGACAGCTTGTTGTGACAAAGATAGCTTCTGCAACTGGCCACGAAAAGGTAAACAGTTCCCCTCAGGAAACCATTGCTTCTGTAAAAGGCAAAAATCTCCCAGTGAAACTCACATTTCTGCCTTAAGGAAATGAACTAATTAAACGCTAATGTTTTAAATCGCTCACAGGGAAATGTGAATGAGCTATGCCAGTCACATGGGCATAGTACAAGAGGACAGCGATGGAAAAGCTTTTCCATCATTCACAGAGAGAAAAACACAGAGCCACATTCCAGCAGAAGAAACATGACGACTTTCAGAGATTGCAGAGAAACTTGTTCTTCTCTCTCAAGCCCAAAGCACTTGCAGTTACCTATCTAGGCAGTTCTCTAGGTGTCACGTGCCTACTGTGTCAGGTGAAAAAAATAATCATTATAAATGTCTCAGCTCAGGGTATGCTCTTCTGCAAAGAGGTCCAATGGAAGTGATGACTTTGTTGATACCAACAAAACCAAGACCAAAGTAATCTGTCTTATACAAGTGATTTTTTGTCAAGTTCTTTGTTGTGGGGAATTAAGGAAAGTGATTACGACATACAACCTGCGGTGTGATCCCTGCTACACAAACTAGTACCATAAATAAGTGAAGACCACTGGAATGAGTGCTCGAATGCCAGAGGTCCCTGAAGGCCCAGCCCAAATGCTACTTTTGGCAGAAGGGAACGAGCTAGAGCAGCCTCCTCCGGGTCTGAGCCCCCTTTCCCCAGCCTGTGGGTAGCAGGGACCAAGGCTGCTCGGTCCGTGGCTGCCTGTTGCATAACCACACCGGGGTACGCCAAGCCRGGCAGGCAGCACGCTGGCATGTGTGACCGCCGCGTCGCATCACCAGCTGCGGGAGCCACCACGTTTCTTCAGGGTCTCTTTCTGACCTGGTCACTGCCAGGACTTGCAGTGGTGCTGACATTCAAAGCCCTGCAGCCCTGGAGGTGAGAAGATGGCAGAGTTTTGCCATTTCTCTTCTTACCCTTCTAAACTTCTGGTTGGTTTTTTTTTTTTTTGGCAGCATTGTTTTTTGCCGTCCAGCCATTGGTCACCTCTACTGAGGGAGTATCACTCCTTCCCAAAGTGCCTACTCCCTTGATGATATATCCCTTTACTATGGCTATTTCTGGTTCAAAGACAAATACCTTTTTCTTTCCCATGGAGGGTTATCTCAGTGCCACTTTGGAAAAGTGTCTCTGTAAGATCTCTGCGGGATCCATGATATTTTATTTTGTTTAGGTGTAGCAATAATGTCTCTGTCACAGCAACTCCCTTTAAGGATGAAGAGTTTATTTTTAACTAGCAACTCTGTGAACAGCCCAGGCTGAGCATCATGCTTGGTCTTTTCCATCTCAAATATCCAGAAAAAGATTTTGCAGGCCAAGTTGACCTTCTTGATACCTATGCAGCCCTGCTGCTTTCAGCATGTTTACACAAGTTTAACTAACTGAAACTCGATAAACAGTTCTGCTGAAAATGCAGCACATGATATGAAATCTGCTCGCTTCATTTCAGCAAATAAGAATATATTATTTGCTGAAACAATTTAAATTGCTCGTAATTTATAGATTATCGGATCATCTAAAACATAAATGAAAAAAGTGCCTCAAAAACAATAACAAAAGAAAAGATCTGCTCAGTAAGACRCTTCCATTAGTGCACAGTCAGTTCTCAGATGAAAAACACATTYTGAGAAAAATTTGCTCAGACATTCCAGGAAACTGGTATCTGATCAGACAGTTGTCCTGGGGAGAGTCCTTCTTCAGATGAGATGTTTGCAATGAGCACTTCCGTAATTCATCAGTGGGAAAGACAAAGGTAGTTTGCAAGAAGATAAAAGGTTTTCCTATATCTTTTACAAATTTCAGCTATACTACTCCTTTACATGAAGCAAATGTCTTATTCAGTTATCATGCTGACTACACTGGCCATCTGATTTAGAAGGCAATGAGAACACTCACCTACTCCCTATTACTTCCCACTGCTGCGATCACACTGCGCTTAAAGGCTGCAGTTTCAGCATGTTCAGGGGAAATGAGGAATGTTAAAAATTTTCCCCCTGAATTTGCCAGTACTGTTGATATTGCAGTAATAATCTCTCAGGCAAAATTAAAACTATTGCAAGAGCAGCAACTGTATGAATCGTAATTGCATCGTATGGGCTGCATCTTTTGCTCAGCTATCTTTAAATCGTTATGACCCCCTTACCCTGAAATCTATGTCTGTCTAATGATATTTTTCCTTGACTCCTTGATTCAGAGGTGGAAAGGGGTTGGAGCTGCACTGAAACAAGTCCTCTGTAGTGTAAATGGGACTCAAAGACTGAACAGATTTTGTCAACAAAATCTTATTCCTTTCATCTAAGCCACAAAATCTTCCTTATAGTCACCAGCTGGAAACCTATCTTTGTACGAAAACAGACAAGATAACATTGTCATCACTGTCCTTTGTTTTAGATTTTAGGGTATTTTTATTTCAGTCTCTGTGAGCTCTGAGATAAGATTTGAAATCTTTGATTACTGCTAAGGAAACTTCCACATCAGTCCAATTTACTGTCAAATACAGGAATCACCATTCCTGGGAGGAGAATGCAAGAATCACACATCAGCTATGACACACATGAAAATCACATGCAGGTCCGTAGCAATAATGTACTTACTGCTAAGAATTCACCAAAAGACTGAAACTATGGTGTGGACTTTACCAAAATTTTTCTTGAATCGTGTTTCTTTAAGGTAGATGCTTGTGGGAATCCAGTTGCTTTGTTCTCCAGTAATTTTTTCCTGCGTTTTGCTCTAGGACTTTTAGTACTAAGAACGAAAGCCAAATTTAGCTTAGACTACTTTTAATAAAGTAAATGTGTTACCACACTTTAGCATCACCTAATACCACTGAGCATTTACTAAGCATAAATCGCATGTAATGTGCAAGCCCAGTAAGCAAACAGATCAAGAAAAGCTATGTCATATCGGAGAAGTATTAAAGCGAGTAGCAAGCATGGCTAGGACCTGACTCTGACTCTCTCTTGAGAAGAAGAAACTGGAAGCAACAAATTATAAAAAAAAAATTTCCCTTTCTAGCATTATATTTTGCATCTCTCTCTGCACACAAAACATACTATATATAAATGATGACTATTGTATATGTCAAGTCATTTCATATTTATCGCACAGAGCAATCTGTGAAAACTCCCCTTCAGGATTACTTGACAGCCACCTGGGATGTCATAGATGATTTTTGGGGAGTCACCATATGTACTTAGATAAAAACGAGTCCAAACTAGCAAGTTACACACGGAGGCTGGTTCCTGCATGAACAAGTCAGCTTCCACAGTGTGATAGAAACTTTCAGTCACTGAGTAAACTTAAAACAATTATTTGAATCTATTCAGCTTCATCTCTCTGTGAGATATGTGTAGTATCTTACTAGGAGCTTAAATCCTGATATTTTTTCTGTGCCCGCTGTCTTGGAACATAGGTATTATGAGGCAAAAATACTGAAAAATGTTGTCACTTTGTCTGCTTTTGCAAAGCGGGTTCAAAAATCAGCAAGTGTTTTTCAGACTGAGTCACTAACCCACTCCTGTAGCAATAACTAGATTGCACATCTTCGTTAGAAACTCTGACTCCTGCTCTTACTCCTCAGTTAGATGATRAGCAGAAGCCAGCTGGTCTGAATTCTGCTAGAAAACCATGAATGAGACATTTTCAGATGTAGCTGTGATTTTTTTTTTTAATGAAGAAACAACAAAATCAAAACAACTAGCAGTTCATCGCTCCATGTTTTCGATGACACCACGCAGTCAATTACAGTTGACAAAAGCAGACTACAAAGAGCAACACTAACCCCTCCGCCGACTTTTGGATTTCTACTGCGCGACCCTTCGGCAAACCTCGTAACCGAGCACCACTGCTCGGCTGCCTTGCAAACGCACAAAAATTAAAGCTGGGGACGGTACCTGTCAAGTGCGCGGAGGGCTCCTGTGCGTGCTGGCCGGCGCCGGGCTCCCGCGGCTCCCTCCCCCAGGCAGCCGCGTGCCCTTGGTGGCCACGGCCGGCTGCGCGCGGTCAGTGTTTTACCAACCCGCCGTCCCTCCCTCCATGCAAACACTGCGCGGAGACCGCAGCGCTGCGGTCACACACGCGTAGCGTGGCGGTGCGAGCGGAGAGCAGAGAGGCAGCCCCGTTTCCACTCCCTCTGCCCTCCACGCACAAAACTAAACAAAACGCACCAAAACATAAAAGGGAAACCTGCTAAGAGGGGGACATGGGGAAAGCAGGCCGCGGAAAAAAAGCCACGATAACCTTTGTCTGTGTTGTTCCGCCTCTGCATGCAAGCCGAGGTGTGCCTGACGGAGAACGGAGCGGGAATGGTTAGCGTATGGGAGTACATAAATTTCCAAGTAAATCTGCAGCGTAAGAGAACAGTCATTCAAATGGCAGCTAGAAACTTCAAAACCAAAATGACACCAAAACAACCTTTCCCTGTACTCTGAAAGCACATCATGAAGTGAAGCGAAGGGAGGAGCCTACGCGCAAAGATGAGCACGGTAAATGGCTGAGGAGGTCTCTGGCGGTTCACCTCGCAGCGAGCAGCTCCGTCCCCACGTTTCGGCTTCCCAGGGGCTCCTTGAAGTTAAAACTCTACCAGCATTAACCAGAGTTTTCGCGTTCCTGCCAAGTTAACAATTACAAGGAGATGGCAGCAGAAACAGGCCAGCGTCAGCGCACAGCACTGACGAGGTGCCACTGCTGGTCCCCAAGAGGAGAGGACGAGGGTCTGACTGGGAAATGGCTCAGCGGCTGCTTCTAGCYTGCGAGACCCTTTGCCGACCTGACACACGGACGTGTGCTCGCAGAGGAGCAATGAGAAAATCTAGGCTACCCTAGGGGGCCCATTTCTGTGATCCTGTCTTGGCTGTCATGGTCTGATAGTCCTGGTTTGAGGAAGACTGATTATTTTTGTCTAATCTGGGTTCTCTGACTTGAGTAGTATGTATTTTAATGGCACGTGTTCAAGAAGAAATTCCGCTTCATTGATTGCTCTATCTATCCAGATTAGCTACATAACCTGCTGCGTAGGACATCAAGGAGCATTTCTGCGTTCAGGGTTCTGGATTTTATCTGGCCTCATGTGAGCCGAGGGCTCTCCCGCCTCGCTCAGCGATGCCGGGCTGATGGATGCCAGCTGAGCCTGGTTGGGTTGTGGGGACTACATCTGTCTTCTGGGTCCACTGCCATGTCCTCCCCATGGATGGCTTTTACCATACAAGTGTTACAGCATTAGGACAGGGCCAAAAGGATATTTGCCTGGCTAACACTGCCCATTTTAAGGTAGTCCTACCTGCAACAAAGCTGCAGTGTCAGGACCCTGGAAGTAGGAAGGGGCCAGGACTCCTGAGGGGGTTTTGTTAGTGAGCAGGGCCACAGAAGGACCTGCAGGGGATGGTGTGCATCCAGCCATGGCCACCAAGAGCTTTGCAGCTGCCCCCCGAGCTGCATGCTCAGCCTGCCTTGGTGCAACAAGCCCGTACAGCTCTGCAAAGCACCAACGTTTGCCATGAGTGCTTTCAGGTGCAGCATTCGCCCCCGCCACTCTGCATGGGCCTCCCCTTTCCTTTCGCCTGGAAAAGGAGACTCTCACGCGCTTGGCATTTGAGGCCAGCTCAGCAGCCTGGGACACCAGGGAGGATGGGCTCTTGGCATGCGCAGAGAAGGCATATGGACTTCCCCACGGCTGCTGGATATACTCCTGCTGCCTTAGGACAACCTGCAACACCTGGCAGTGTCTCTCGCATATGCCTAACGAATTCCTAKCAGTCAGCTTGTATTCCCTCTAGATAAAAAAACCTCACAGCTGCTTTAAAGCATCTGCTCCCAACCTGCAAGGAAAAGTGCTGTCATTAATGCACAGGGGAGGGAAAGACCAACCCTCCGCTGCCAGCTTTTCCTCAGACTTGGGGCATGATGCTTGCCAAATCGTGTTGGCCTCTCCGTGCCTTGCTTATCCCCAGTTATAAGCAGAGATAATAACAACCTCCTACTCCACAATGCTGCTCACAGTCTTAATTATGACTATCATGTGATCTCCATGCAAAAGAGGGGTCTGTGAGCAAACTCTTTATTTGAAAGAGCTTATCTGAGCTAGAGGCACTGCCTAACTTGCTCTGTGGGAGCAGGAGCTGCTCATAGTAGTGCTGCTCCACCTTGCATTAAGAACTACTCAGAGAGCAGGACTGATTAAGCAGGCGAGGTGCGGGAGATGCAGAGATGCTGCTTCCCTCCTGCCTGGATAAGGCATCCACTCCACATCTCAGACACCTTCCCAACAAAACCTTGGGTGGAGAGACTTCACTTCTGTGAAAAGAAGTGTCTGCTTTTGACAGCTTGATGTTCTCTGACTGCAGAAGTGTTTCAACAGAGGATTCTGAAATAGCGCAACCTACTCATCTGGATTAGATCGAGATTTTATCACCGCAGTGTTTCATTTAGTAACACTGCTGGCTAGGTCTCCAGCAAGGCTGGAAACTGAGACTGCAACAGGAAGATTTGGAAATGAAAAAGTGGAACACTGGTACTTTGGTTTTATTGGGCCAGCTTGAATTTGGTTTGCCTGGTAGTGTAGACAAGGTCACCACTCACTGCCTGTTATGGGGAAGTTGTCCAAATACTCACTTTTCCAAGGTGCTAATACTTCTGCAATGCATGGTGCAGGCCTGAGAGCCAGCCTAACTGTGTTTAGTCTTGGCCTGCTGAGGCCAAAGGACTTCAGGGAAATTCATTTGTCAGTCACAGCTCGTAGGTGCAGCTACAGCAGAAAAATGAAGGCTCTACTATGGTATAACTGAAGTTGTATAACTTAACCCTGGTCAAATAGGGCAGTGGATAATTTAATGGGTCCTCCCACTAAATCTGTTTGTGTAGACAAATTGATATAATACCATAGAAACCAAACCATGATTTCTTTGTTGCACAAGCAATAGGAAACAAAAAAAGGTTATTTCCCCTACCTACCTGTGTATAGCTGGCTTGCGAAAACTCAGTCTTTTATTCACACAGGCTTGTGTGACCTTTTGGCTGGTTTCAAGAAATTAACCTCAGAATGAAAAGCACCCCAAATCAATGAGTTTTACCTTTCTTTGGAATGAAGAAATAGTAGGAGTAATACTTTTATACGGTGTTGCATCTGAAAGCAAGTCACGAACATCAATGACTGAGTTAAGTATGCTTATGAGGCATTTCTCTGGAAGTGTTAATACCTTTGGTTCTTTGTAGACTGGGATAGGCTGAGATAAAATAATTTCCCAAAGGTCACACAGCAAGACAGTACTAAAGCTGGAATCGGAAGTGCAGGAAGGCTTCTTTTCAACTTAAGTTTAATATTTTTCTCCTTATTATCTGTTTTCAAGGAACAGTTTTTCACAACGTTAGAGTTATTGCAAGTATTCAAAGAGAGGCAAACGCTCCTCAGGAGGCTGAGCGTGTCCCTGTGCCGTCTGTTCCAAAGTTCTCCGYACCATGCTTATACAGATAACCAACGGGAGGTTTCTGATTAACGTACCAATGACACAAAGAACTGTGACCCACAGAAACCTGGTGTTTCATTCTCTTCTCAGTTGCAACCTTTGTCACAGAGCATAGGTTTCAAGGGCAACATAACACTTGAATATTTACTTACCGCCAATGGAGGAGGTGCTGGGTTATACAGCATACAAACTATAAAGTCAAATGTTAATTTAGTAGAGAAAATGTATATCTCCAGGCTGGCTTGGGAGCAACAGAAGGAAAAGATATAAATATTAAAAGTGAAAAAGCACCTAAAACACACAGGCGTTTGGTCAAGGCATTTTCAATGAAACATCAATTTGCTTACAAAGTGTTAGCAACCCTAACAACAAATAAATCAAACAACAAAACTAAAACCCGGGGATCAGATAACAGAAGGGGAAATTTCTGTTCTGCACTAGTAGTGAATCTTAAGCAGGGTTTAATTTTATTCTAGTTCTCTTTCAACAGATGCAATTGTATTTCATCCTGCATGGCAACACTCGCTTTGGTAAACACTACAGGCAGATCCAGAGCGGCTACTGCAGAAGCTTTGAAAACTTCATATTCCCAGTAAAGGACCTCCGTTATCTGAGTACACAGGGCTGTGGAAAATATGTTCCGACCCATCCCTAAGCAGCATTTTGAAATAATCTCCCCAGTAAATACTGGAACAGTACTGACGACCTCCAAAAGGAGCTACATCCCCTCCTCAGCAGGACTAACAACCACCTGCTGTAAAAGAAACAGGTGGGAGGGAGAAAATAATTGTCTGTAAGTCTTGGAAGACCCTTATCACACAGGAAAACAGCAGAGACATGAGGTGTGAAGTGAGAGCATTCTTAGCAGTGGCCTGAAGGTGGCACACATGTGGACACCTCTCCAGCTGTGGCTTTAGCTGGGCATCTGGGCTCTTGGAAATATTACCAGCGGTGCAAGACCTGCAGCCCTACAGTACCTATTCTTCACTTTGGTCCATAATACAGTAACTTGTGCTGAGCTTTTAGAGCAAAAAACCTACTGGAGAATGAGTCCTCAGCACCGGGCAGACAAAGTGCTCCTCCAGATGATAAGAGGAAGGAGATAGCAAGGAGACTGTTTACAAAATGCCTCTGCAAAACTGATCCCCAGAGTAGTTTTGCTAGTGGTTTCACTGGGCAGAGTTTCAGTCATCACTGCATTGGAGGGAACAGACCTTTCAAAATACACAAGATATGTAAGAAAACATGCTCCTGATTCACAGAGATATTGAATGCTAATAGGAAAGAATATATGCCAATTGCAAGCAGTTTCCATAAAGCTGATTTGTTAAATAYCTGGCTAACAGAATGAGCAATGCTTGTACAAAATCATATAATGCCAGGCTATAAAACTCCCTAGGAGAAGCAGCTTTATTTTAAAAGAGAAACCTATCTTGTTCACTTTATTATTTGCAGCTTTTTTACAAAAAAGATATTTCAAAACCTTATCATCCAAAGCTTTCTCGAGAACTGCCAATTTTGACTTCATCTGTATTTTGTACGAACACACTATGCTAGTGATTTAGCAACTTCATACCACAGAAAAATATTTCAAAATATTCCCTTCTTTGTAGCTGTTCAACTGCTTTAACATGTATTGCTGCATTGCATGATGCCACCCACAGTCACGCTTAGTAAAGGGTTGTATTGGAAAAGTGACAGTTTAAAATCACAGATGTGCATTCACCGTGAGTTTGATTTTAGTACAAAACTCCCTCCACTAAGTTGCTTCTGGGTTGTCCCTTGATGTAACAGTTACAGGACAAGGAGAATCCCAGTCTCAAACTGGGAAGGTGCTGGCTTTGTCAGACCCCCTGGCGTGCTCCTCCCCAAGCAGCCAGCGGGGACGTCTGGTCTGTGTGTTCGAGGGGCGCCCCAGAGCGTCACCAAGAGCGCCCCGGCTGCCGCGCGAGCCCAGGAGCAGACAGGGAGGGAGGCATGGGGCCCCGGTGCCCTCAGGAGAACTGGGGACACCAGTGCCTGGCAGGCGCGTCTGCTGCCAGCCTGCCGCCGGCAGGGCGCGAGGTCCTGCCACGCCGGGCTAAAATGAGTCACGCGTGCACACCGCAGCCGCTTTTGCAGTGTGCCCGTTCCCCAGTCCAGGATGAACGCAGCTTGTGGGGCAGCGTAGGATGCAGGCGGGAGAGCACAGCCAAACACGTTACACTTCGCACCAGCGGAAATGCTCATCAGTCTGTAGCTTAAGAAAAATGAAGACTGCTAATGCTGAAGCTACCCTTTGCGCTTCTGTCATTGGAGAGAAACAGGGCAAATTTGGCCTCTCGTTACTTTGATGGCAGAGAAAAGACGTATCCACACCCTCGTTGTCCTGCTCCTTTGCCGGTTCTGGTGGCAGAACATAACAGTGTCTGTAGCACTGTCTTCTGGGAGATGTGACAGAAAAGCACCCAGGGTAAAAATTTCCCCAGCAAAACTGGAGAGCATTTCAAGCGCAACAGAAGCTAATACTACTTTAGGGGGAAAACCAGAGCATGTTGAACCACATTTTTGGAAGAGCTTGCCTCTCACTTTAGACACCAAAATAAGCATGCACAGAAAGCTGAACCCCATAGACTCTCTGGCCACAGCTGTCACTATTGGCGTTACAGAGAACAGAGCAACTTTATAAATCAGCCTTTTTCTAAGTAAGGTTACTACAGCATTGGCACTACCTAAGCGCTCCCCTGGCCCAGGAGAAGCTCCAAGCTCCGAAGAGGAGCAGGATTCCCATTCGGAGCAGGGCTCAGCAGTGGGATACCAAAAAGTCACTCGCTCTTAGACCAAGCTCAAGCCCTACAAACACGTTTTCCTAGTCAACCTCAGGCTTTTAAGTGCCAAATAACCTGCAGTGAGCAGCACAGAAACCATAGGGATTACCTTGCAGCAGGTGCTATTTACTATACAAAAGTACTGCCACACACAAAGAATAGATAGACAAAAGTGTTTCAGGGCTAAACTGTTCATAGATTTTTATGACTGTTGCTTAGAAAATGAAAAAGCTTGAAAAATTAAATATCCCTAATGTCACTATAGTGTTTTTTACTATTTTACTCCTTTTAAGTATATTAGTAGGAAGAAAGATTTCTTCCACTTACATTTCAGTTGAGGCATTCCTAATTATGTTGTTAAATGCATGTATTATGCATATGAGTTAAATAATTGTAAGCCACAGCTTGCTACAGGCCATTTTTTTTCTGTAGTTCCTTTGAAATAAGAATATAATTGCTTATTTTTATACAGGAAAGTGCTTGTATTAAAACCTATGATCTATCTGTCTGTCTATCTATCTAAATATCAAGGCACTTTAGGTTTTAGAATGCTTTGGGAGATCTGAAGGATATGTGGGGCTGTAAAATGTAAGAATTCTAAATAAATGAATATAAATGTATTACTGTCTTCAATCTACTTTCTCAGGCTTTAACATTGGGACTGAAGCTAACCTGTAGCCATTTTAGCAGTGAGCAGTCTACTTCTTAGCATCATCCTTAGCACCTAATGTTAAATTTGGACAAATACTTGCTATTTAATTCCACTCTGAACATTTGATTACATGAAACATCTTTATCACACTCAGCAAGTGCAGCTAGTTGCTTTAAATGAACCCCTGGAAATAAGTAACATTTCTATTTAAAAATAATGCTTAAGAAGATACTGCATATGGAGATTTTATAGCTGAATGGAGAAGCTAAGGGTGAATCATCCTTTCCAGAAAATAGTGGGCCTGGGACATGTTCTCTGCTAAGTACGTGAATGAAATACTTTGTGTTCTTATTTGCTATACTGAGAATCTCAGAGGAGACACAAATAAACCTCTGTGAGGCCAGTTCCTGAGGACTGTACTTAAATATTTGAAATCGAGCTATTATTTAGGTTTTAATTATCTCACTGTAACCAACCCCCCCCACCTCAGCTTCAGTACACAGACGTCTTTTACAGCATATCCAATTTATCACCAAATTAAGGGCACTAAAGGAAGGGGCATTTGTAGAGTCTGTCATAAGGACGGTGTGAGCATCCTCCCTTCGGGATGAGCGAGACAAAGGCCTGAAGGGGTGTGCACGAGCACAGCGGTTCCCTTCCCTGGTGGTTTTTCTATCGTCTGYCCTCAAGAGGTGTCTGGCTGCCTCTTGCTCCTCTCTTTAGGGGGACCCCAAGACAGAGGGGAGCTTCCTGAAACAGGAATGCAGCTGGAAGGGAGGACGGTGCCAGGAGGCGGCATGTGGCTGAGAGGTGGCTGGAGCTGGACAGGCAACTGAGGAAGTCAGGAGGGAGTCAGGGTCTTGACAAGTGACTGAAAAGAAATTAATAGAGAATCACAGAGACTAATAGAAGTGGCTGAGGAGGAATGTGGGCTGTAAACTGCTTACAGGGCAAGTGATAGCTRGAAAGGAAGATGGGGAAGAGCTAGGAAAGCATCTTGAGTGCAGAAGAGATCAGAGGACGTTCATAGTTTCTGAAGGGAGGGAAAAAGATGGGTAGGAGCAATCCAGGTGCCAGGGCAGGTTAAGGTTTTTTGCAGGGAAAACTAATGAGACATAATAATGCTTGTGAGAAAGGAGAAAAAGTGCAATGTACAAGGAGAAAATGAGGTTTTAATGGGTATTGGAAAGAGAAGGCAATAAGGATAGCATTTATTGGGTTTAAAGAAGTCAGAATGAGTCAGGTAAAATAATAATGTACTTGGCAAGACATATGCATAACTGCAAGAAGAGCCAGTGTTTTGGGTGAAGGACAAATTGGTAGATCAAAAATACACATGTGATGGAGGTGGTCATAGGACAGCTGGGAGGATGTAAGCCATGCAGAGGCAGATGGAAAGTATGAAAAAAACAGCGTGATGAGAGCGCAGAGGTTTAAAGATCAGAAAAGAAACGATGCCTAAGGAAGATCTGATCAGCCAAGGGGCCATTTTCATGACCAGAATAATGCACAAAGTGAGGCTGAGAAGGCAGAAAACTAACGGGTGCATGGGACACCGAAGGGCAGCTGGCTTGGCTGAGAAATGGGAGATCACCAGGACAGCAGGAGAGAGCGCAAAGAGCAAAATCTGGGGAGAAAATGACAGGGGAGCAGCGTGTTTGCGGATGGTTGACCAGAGGGAGCAACTGTAAGGCAAAGGGACTGGGGGACACAGGAGCAAGGGAGGAAAAGCCTGACAGCCTCTTGCCAGCAAACTGCAGTGAAGCGCTGGAAAAGGGGGCTGCTGCTGAAGGGGAGCCGGGGACAGCTGTGCAGAGAACCCAGGGTGAATGGAGGAGTGGGAACTGCAGGGTAACGGTTCAAAAAGAAAAATGAAACAATCTTTCCCGTTTACAATAAAAATAGCCCCAAGCAGATTTTTTTACTTATTAAAAATCTTCACATAAAAGCAGCCTAGGAGAACCAGCCAYAGCCCTGTATAGTAGCTACATCACATGTGCATATCAAATATGTTGCTAAACTTGTTTTTTTCATAAGGACTAAGCCCAGGTATCATTTACTCCTATGCGCACATAACCAGTTATACTTTATGCTTGTAGTGTTCCAGGCTATTGTATGGAAGCTGAAGAACTGAATAATAACACAATGTTCTGTACCAGAAAACTGCAGCATTTAGCTAGTGTATCAGTTTCCCAGTATAGTCTTATGGTATTTCTATTTTTCAGATCTTCCATTAAAGCTCAAAGGGACTCACTGAATCTTTTTTTTCCATGCAAAGAAAGGATTTAAAAGAAACCCTGTAACCCTATAACGCCTACTCTGGCAAGCACATTGACACATTTTCAGAGATCAGTGGTAAATTGCAACTTCTACAACAAATAATCTGTGCATTACAACTCTCCTGAGGATCATATCATGGTTAATGGGAAAATGCTGTTTCAAACTCCCAAGTTATAAAACACATCTTGCTTCTGCACATTTTTAGAATTCAAAAATCTTCCACACATTCTGCAAAATTCACATTGTAATCTTTCAGATTAGGCAAATACTGTATTTTGATAGCTGACACATAGAACCCTGTTCTACTGATTATTATGAAATTGGGAGTTGGGGGATATCTGTATCCCAGCGAAAAAAGTACTCTCTATTTTTAAATAGAGATGCAGCCATTTGCGGTTGACTGGGTCTCAGCCTTACCTGCTGGCTAGAATTCAGATTTGAGGCTTGGATTTGACTAACGTTAAAACTGGAATTGCACAGTTTGCTCTTACTACCCTTTGTGCAAGATGGAGGAACTGTCAGGAGTGGCTTGTTCTTGCAAGACTTCAGCTTTGTTACAAGAAAATCTCTCTGAGGGCAACAGTTTGCATTTGAGTTGAGCTGCATCTGTACTGGAACCAGATCTTTGGCTTTGCAGGTTCAAAATGGTCCCCTAACTAGTGGGGGTTTAAACACATGAAATGAAAGGATGTGTTTGACTTGACTTAACACAGCTCAGTTTATTCCATGTGGATATGGAGTTATTTTTGCAGAGCACTGAAGTTCTGTCTGCGCAGTGCACTTACAGCTGGGTCTCTATTGCAGGACTCCATCAACCATGGAGAGGATTTTTTTTCTTAAACACAGGGGAGTAACTGGACTGAAGCTCTGTTCTGAAATAATACACATTCAGAGAACTATGTGAATATTACAGACTCTTGTGTTGAGAGATGACAAATCATATTCTAATAATTAGCAGCACTCCAGGCTGGATTATGAGAAATATCTTGAAAGACACTATGGGAAAGAGTGCCAGGCAGCTGTCTAAGAGTCACCAAACACTAAATAAAATATCAGATTCTGAAACCAAACAAATTGTTAGCATTCTAGCAATGTCAACAAGTATGAGAATGATATTGCAAACCTGAACACAGGATTTTTCATGATTAATTTTACTTGCCTTTATCTTTTGCACCTGATCATCTAAATTTAAACACAAACTTGATTGGTATTTTGAAATAATCCTGGATTATTGTGAAGTGATAGTCAATGCTTCATATTAAAGTTACATACTTGTGTGTTTTAAGTACTAGTGATGGCTTACATTTGCACAGCTTACATTTCCATTAATGTAGCTGCAGCTCACTTGCTTAAGCAAAAAAATGAACATAGTATTTTCACGCCCTTTGATTTAGTCAGCTCTGAAGGAGAACACAGTGTGAAATGATTAAAGTCAGAAATTAAAATAAAACTTGATTCTACTAGGGGTACTGTGGGTATTCTGGGAGACAAAATGCATTTATCTAATCTCACGCATTAGCAGGCTACTCATAAAAAATGCAGGGATGTCTACACTTGGGAAACTGAGCATCTTGGCAACTTATTAAGATTTCTTCTTACTAAACTACAGCACTCCTTTAAGAGTAACTCCAGAAAATACCGTTAATCCTAGGCAAAGTCAGAAAACTGATCTATTTCATTATTAAAATAGAAAAAGGATCTAGATCACGACTAGTGTTTCCGTACACTTACCCATTACTCAGATAGGAAGTAAGGAAACATGACTGACTGAAACTGAATAATTCTGGAGAATGAGAATAGGTCCAGTGCAGCAGAAGAATGAGTCTGCTATTYTGGGCCTGTCCTAGGCTGCATCTCTAAATTTTGTACTTGTCAGTGATTTCTGCTTCCCTAAAAAAGAATAATTTATCTCCTGGTAGAAATTGTGAAAAGCATTATTGCAGTGTTACGGCAGCGTTTTTGCCAGAGCTACAGCACACAACCAGGGCGAGTGCTCAGGCTGCTGGATCATGCCGCCACCACCTTTGACTGGCCTCGTTTCTCTCGCCAAGCTTATGTCTAGGCTGAGGCACTAACCGTTCAAGACCAGGACTCGATAGCCTGATACAATGCTGGAATTGCTTGCAGTCCTTCCCCTGCATTACTTGCAACCTTGGCTGGGAGGATCCAGGGAAAACCATTCCCAGGAAGCAGCAAGCAGCTGCAGAGCGCCCCTCTGCACGGACCGGCATGAGTTGTAACCTTATCACATTTAGGGAAAAGGTATTTCTTCATGCCAGGCTTCTTTCAGTAATGAAGGCAATGGCATGTTGGAACAATGTCACTCCTAGATACAAACAAGTGAGGGCACCCTAGCTAAAATAAATAAACAAATAGGAACACAGAGAAAGAAGAGTTTAATCTTTTGAGTTTGCTGCTATTCTTAATGTGTGCATTTGACACTTATACTATTTGGATGGACACTACAATTTATTTATTGATTCAATTCCAGTCACTGAGCCAATTTATAGTTCCTGAGTGATGCAACTTTATTGATAGCTTGAACAGAATTTCACTTGCTTGTGGTAAAGTAAATCGTCAGTGCCAATCAACACTTCCTTATGGCACTAAATCCTGTATGCACACATTCCACAAAAAAATGTGCACCAGATATAGTTGTTAGGGATATAAGCCTTGTGGGATCACACTGTGTATTAGCCTGAAATTCCAGGATATGAATCAGTCTGTGGACTGTGGTGCAGAGCCTGCAGTGATCTTTTGCAAAAAATAGCACATGGATTAACACTCGCTGAAACTTCATTTTCATCGGTGTATTAGTCAACATTTTGGGTATTAACGTCTTGCTGACTGTATTCTTTGTTAAGGAACAGAAAGGAAAATGTTAGCTCATAACTCCTTTGGTGTACAGCTCTTCCACCCACAATACTGTATCTCTGAGCTGACTACAAAGAGCAGGGGAAAGAAGGAGAGTCGGTTTTAAAATTCCAGAACTGTAACCAAGAATTAGCACTGTTTAAACAAAGCTCGTTCCATCCTGACGTTACTTGCGATGCTACTGATTAGCAGGAGCTCTGCAAGCTTCTGGGGTCCTGCAAGCGCAGAAGCTGCTGGTATTCACAGGGGATTTATTTCTCGTCAGCAAACACACTAACAAGTCCTACGTCTTGGGTTAGCACCGCTAAGCCCCCCTCAGTGCCATATGGGACAAGCAAATACAGGGAATCCATGACTGTTTAGTACTCAAGGCTCTCATCATTTTATATCTAACTGGAAAAGGAGGCAAGGGGGTTTTGTTGCCTTAAATCTACTAAAATGCCTCTACCACCAGTTGAAGTCTTTAGGCCTGTATGAAGTACTGTGGCAAATCCAACTTATGCATGAAAAGAAAGAAAAGAAATGATATTCCACAGAAGGTGAATGAAATTCTGCACTGCCTCGTTAAAATGCATACCCTTGTGAAACTTTTTTCTAGAAATTAAACTTTCTGCTGAATTTATTCCAGCTGAGTGAAAGAGGATCAGTCTCTCTAAAAGAAGTTTCACCCTTTTCATATTATTCTGGACATTCTGTAAAAATCTGTGTCTCCAAGGGCGTTTTTTTTTCCCACGTGACTAAGATGTGGGAGCAACATACAAGTTAAATGTGCCACATTTCTAATCTAAAGAAAAATGATAAGGTGCTCAGTCATGCAAATTAATGTATCAGTCAGAATTCAGAGAGTTGTCCGGGATATCAGATTATGATTTGACAGCTTCTTTTAACCTAAAGAGTCTACTTTCTTCACTCCACAGTCAAGGTAGCTGTGCTATTTCAGACATGTTCTTGTACCATGCTTATCATTACAGCATCTGAGTGCTTTACAATAGGGCTTTAAGCAATGTGACTAATACCAGGAATAAGTTCCTTTATCCCTGCTGAGGCAAGAACTAAAAATTCTATAGCAGCTAATGCAATTTAAAAGATGTAGACACTATTTATAAAAATCATATCTGTATTGCAGGTAGTGCAGCTCTGTACAGACCTCAAACAACTCTCTGCAGCCACAGAAGGGAAACCCGCAGCATACGACTGCATGCATTTGCGCACACATTTGACTCAAATCCCCATGCATTTGTGCACTCATGCATTTGCGCATGCGTGCACTAAAATGTGCAGTGCCACTTTTATTGCCTTTTTTAAAATTATTTTTTCATAAACAGCAGGAATGGCAGAATGATGTCCTTTTCTGATTTCATAACAGATATTTCTAGCATTATACCACATCATAACATATGGCACTCAGTTAATAAACCTATAAAATACAGTGGGTCAGGATCAGTTGTTCAAATTCTCCTCTAATCACAGCTTTAAACTTAGTTGAAGGCAATGGAATTGCACTGGTGAAATATGCTTTAACAATGTGCTTATCATTGCTGCTGTATAACAGAAGGGGATAAATAATGGTATTTTTGGGTATTTTTGCTGGTCTGAAGATAAGTAAGTTAAACTACTGAATATAATGTTGCCTGCAATATGTTCTCAGGCACAAGGGCAATATAAGTTTTACCATATTGTTGTGAAGGACATTACACACATTCTGAGGATAAAGGAAGAACTTGGGGTCACTTATTAATCCAGAACCTCTACATAAATTATTTTACTTTCATAAAAGAAAATTCAGAGCTCAATTCTGAGTCTTCCTATGCCCCAAAAGAGTAGCAAAAGGGGACAGGGGGCCCAGAGAAGAAGGTGTGTTCAGATAAGTTCACCTTGTCAGACTAGCTTAACTGTTAAAAAGCCTTCCTAACTTATCTAACTGGGAGAATGCAAGCAACAGCGCATCTGGGTAGCACAGCTTCAGACGGCTTAGCCTGCATCTTAACAGATGCCCAGCCAACGGACCCCTTCATGTGATGCTACTCCTGCCACTGAGCCCTACTGCCTTCCTCTGCGTCCAGCGCCTATAGCCATAGTACAGCTGCGGGAGTGACCTGCCTCCCACGGGCGCTGTGAAAGTGCAGCTCCCTGCATTGCTTTCTCCTCCAGCTCAGGTGCAGATGGAAAGGCAGAGCGCTGTGACTTTCTCTGTAAACATTTCATGCTAGTCCAGAATACCAGCATGAAATTCATTCGCCATCCAAATAAAAACAGAAGAGCAGCACTACTATTTTCAAATCACCTTAGGGTCCATGTACCCCGGTAATTCATCTCCAGTAGTGACCATAAGATGAGCCCTACAGAAGAACAAGAGTATGACAAGCATATATGATCTTTTCTCCAAGTATTCTTCCAGCTTCCAACCATTTTCAGCTCAGGGAACTCCTTGAGCCTGATATAGTTTGTCCAGTGACCCTGGTGGATTTCTCTTCCAAGTACTCACCCAGTCTACCCCTGAATACACATAAACCTTTTGCAATCATCACATCCTTTTGCAAGGAATTTCACAGATCTAATATTTGCTGTATGAAGAAGTATCTCCCTTTGTTCTGAACCTGGTTCCTAGCAGCTTGGTTGACGGCCGCTAGCTCTTGTATGGGAAGAGAGAGAGAGCAGCCCATCACTACCCACCCTCTCCATGCCACTCAGGATGGTCTATCAGCTCCCCCCACACAGTGGTCTCTCTTCCAGGCTGAGGAGTTAGAGCCTACTCAGGCAAAGGTTGAGTATCACACATATGTTTTGGCTCCTCGTTTCGAAGGGATTAGGGAAATTAGTAAACAGTTCTTGCTGCCCAGGCTCACTGCACATCCTCACCGCAAAACTTCAGTCCAAAGTCATTGGTTGGCTATAGAACATACCAAATATCACATTCACACAAAGCCCAGTGTGGGCCCATGATCCCATATATTTAATCACCTATATGGCTATGCTCCAGTAAGAAATGTAGAAATCCACCCTCCTGCTTTGGTAATCAGTGTCATACCCACATACAACAACACAGTGCTCCTGACATAATTGTCTGACCTTAAAAATCCAACACTTGCCACCCATGGGCACTAGTGCAGGCCCTCCACTGCAGGAGTGCTCATGCAGAGAACTCAGATTGCTAAAATAAAGCGTGTACGGTCCACAAAACTGAATGGACATTTGGAGAAAATAGGGTTTTGTCTTGATTTGGTCTCAACTTTAGTCGAGTCGAATATTGCATACTATCTTCTCCTTGGATGTTGGATTTATTGAGTCTTTGCAATTTTGCTGCCAGTTCTCACATACCCCATCTACTTGATAATCTTTCCAAAGACACCATTTTCACTGGCTTGATGATATATAAGTGCCAAATTCCCACAACTGCTCTCATGCTTTGGACTTTGGAAGGTAGGAGGGATTGTATTTGGCGTATTATGGGCTACTGAAGCTAAGCATTATTTAGATACACTCTTCAGCTTTTAATTATACTACCTGACATTCTGTCTCTCTTCCATCACATCATTCTGCCACATTTTCACTTGTATCATGTTTCACATTTTCATGTTTCTGGTAAGAGTTTGCCAGAAAGTAAAGTTTCTTAATGATGTGAAAGTTACCAACACTGTGAGCACTCATATATTGTTACCTGCAAATACCTGCAAATGATGCTACAGAGATAAATAACTCAACTCACTTGACTCTGTGAGCTTTTCAGCTGCCCTCTGAAAGCTGAAAGTTCAGGATGAGATCAGACAGTGGATTTTTTTTTTTAAGCTGGCTTCCTAAAGAACAACTTCTAATACTTCATCTTTTTGCTATTTTAACTTCTCTCATTAAGTGATCTGCAATGGAAATTCTGCCTGATCGTGCAGGTCCTGTTCATGCAACATATTTCTAATTGATTTTACAGCCACTCAGTATTAGAAGGAATGGTTTTTAAAGTGATTTTATGTTTAGCTAGAACATGACAAAATACGATTTAAACCATGCACCCTTCATTTGCATGTGGACCATATGGTTTCATGGTTTTCCCCAGATGTGAGGGTATTTTTTGCTTTTTACAGCAAGGGCAGCTCATCATAACCACATCTCAAAAACTAGCTTGGCCAGTCATATTCCTTCTAGCTCTGTCTGTGCTAAGGCATCACAGGAGCGCATTGTGCTCTGCTCACTACACAGCCCTTCCAGGCATCTGCTCCCCTGCCGAGGCAGAGTGATACAGCTTCTGAGATTCATCTAGAATGCACTGGCATCCTAACAGGAAGCAATTGGAGCCAGGAACGAATATGTGGAGAATGCAGGGACAAATGTATCAAATAGCTCCAGTTAACTGGCAATCAGGCAACCAGGCAAGCTCGAAGTAAAGTTGCAAAATCAGGGCTGAAAGTGGAGGGCTCACCTTAGCGAAACTTTAAACAAAGTTAAATAGAAGATGCTGGTGTTATTCCTGGTATTTTTTTTAATTTTTACTATTAGCTGATGTTTTGAGACATTCACAAGCAAGTTTAAGATGAGAACATGGGCCAAAAACAACTCTACAGGGTGAATATATGTTTGTAAAAAATAAGGATCTGGTTTACTTAATTGCAATTCTTTCTCACTGGGGTTCCAACCAAGAAGAAATCCACTTAAGGAATCAGAACAGCCCTAAAGAGGTCCTATCTTTAAGCTGAGTTGGTCAGTGTCATTCCCACTGGCACAGGCGTTTCAAAGAATATATAGTGGCAGACAAATCAGAAGAAGATTTCGCTCCTGGAAAAGTTCATCAAACTGATACTGCTGCTAGCCATCACTCCTAGCCTTCCCCTATAGTCTCTGACAATTAATGCCAGCACTGCTGTTGTTTTCCCCAGAGCCCTGCCTGAGGGGCAGGTCTAAATGCTCGGCAGAGCTCTGCAGGATCCCTGCCAAGAGAAACTGTCTGAGAAACAGGCTGGATCAGGGAGTCATTCACGTACATGTGCTGTATGGGCTTTGCATGGCCATGGTCCTGATCCCGTGGCAGAGCGCAGGCCGGCTCCTGCAGACCCAGGCTGGTGGGCCCCCAGCATTTGAATTATACACCGTATTGTCTGTTTTGATTTGGGGAAATAGGGAGTAAAAGGATAAAAGCCACCGAACTCTATCACATCAATCTGGATTTAATCAGCCCATCTAGAATGTAACTCTGTCTCAAGTTAACAAATACATGTTTGGCACAGGCAAGCATTCCCCTGTGCTTTTTTTACTGGTGTCTACTTTCCGCTTTGTATTAGCTGTTCCTTTCCTTACTTGGTTTCACACCCTAGAGGAGCAATGGCCCCAAGGCCACCACCAGTCCTGTCCCAGTCTCACCTGTCCTGCAGCAGTGGCCCCGTGCTTCCTGGGTTAAGACACGTACGCTGGCTGAGTACTCTTTCTTCTGGATTCAAATTACTAAGATCAAAAATTCAGTAGGTTCAATCCTTGCTCTCTCCTCTCAGTCCATGAAAGTATTTATTTGTTCCAGGGACCTGTTTGGTCTTCAATGGTCCTACCAAACCTATGAGAAGATTCTCAGCTTTCTTATAGCTGGACTGATTTGTGTGAGCACAAACTGAGGTATTGCTTTGGCTGAAGAACAGGCAATGGGTGCTAGCAAAAGATCACAAAACAATGTTTTGGAGCCAGCAAGTTACCATTAAAGAATGCTGCCCATTTATGCAGAAAAACTGGGTGCCAGCCGTTCGCCTACCCTGTTATTCAAGTTCTGCAGCCTACAGTGAAAGGCTCCCAGAATTCGCTTTCAGAATCTGACTGTGAGACACCTCTGATGTCTGAAACAGGTTTGCCTTGGGGTTGTTAAATACCTGCTCCATGTGATTGGGCTAATTAAAAGTTTTTAGCCAAACAAATCCTTGTTTGTGAAGGTATAAAAGCTAAGAGGATTAGWTGTTTCCATGTTAGTTAAACTAGACATAACCGAAAAACAAAGTTGTTGCTGTTAATTTTTAAGTGTTACCCTAGTACGTGTGGGTGAAATTAGTGGATAACAAAATTAATCTGTGAAAGAAAAAGTCTCAGATGACAGTTAAATCAGCAGGTATGCTCTGTGGAAAAAAATGCCTTCCTTAAATTTAATATTGACATGTAACAGGAGAATACTTTGTCCTACATACAGAAAGCTTTGCTGTTTAGAAAAACAACTTTAGGTAAAACTGTTTGATCTCCAGAATTCTTTTTGTAAAGGTAATGTACACAATGTTATTCTACAGGTTTACCACCTTATTCCATTTGGTATATTGGTATATTTAAAAAGTGTCAAAAACTGGTTAAGGACAACATAATTCCAAACTTTTATTATAAGAATTGTCTACTGCTAAACTGATGAAGTGTCCAGCTCCCCTTAATACTGTATTGACCAGCTATGAAGGCAGTGATTTTCAGTGACTTTCCACTCTGTCCTTCACGGGGGGTTTCAGTTATAAAGAATGAGCTTGTTTTATGTTTCCATGGGAATCAGAATTCAACTGTTCAGTCCTACCAATAATGAACTGCTTGCAACAGCATCCCCAATACAGATAGATTAAGGCAAAATGGAATTTAGATCCACAGCATATTTGTGCCCAACAAATGTTCCTTCCCTACCAAAAAAACAATAAAAATAGAACAGTAGAGCCTCCAGACTCTTCCTCCCACTCTGAGAACACACTCTTGTCTTTTTCCTGCTCAGAAATTCTTGACTTTTTCCCAGCAAGACTGTTCTGTTCGACAGCAGCTCTCAGCATCAGCATTTATTGTTTCCTATCATTTTGCCTTCTTTCACTGCTTCTTCCTGGGCAGAGATCCCAAAGATGGTAGGTTTTTATCTTCATCATTCCATTCTCCTGTACAAGCCTCATTCTACAACACTTGCCTATGCTGGTAGGCACTAATTACACTTTTATTTGAATGGAAATACTTTGCTTGGGGACATAATAAGTATACACCTGATTCTGGAGCCTCTGAAAGAAGAATATTGTGCTGATCAGTGCCAATAAGGAAGGTGGAGATCCTCTATAGAAATAAATTAAATAGTGTCAGTGAGCATTCCCGGGTGCTGAAAAGTGACTGTATTGTTTAATTGTTAGAACAGTCTCTGACACACTTTTGGCCCGTGCCATTAAAATACCACCCACCCAAACCAGAGGGCAAATACATTTCTCCCCGGCACAGGCTAGGAGGTAGCATGATCCATGGGTCATCCCCACTGGGCAGTCTGGGGGCAGCCACACAGTTTTGGTGAGCAAGGCAGCACCCTCCTCTGGAGGCAGCCAGCCTCAGCGCCAGGCGACAACTCTGGGCATGTTTAATTTACTAGCTGAGAGGCAGCCAATGGGGAACAGAGATAGAAAACTAAACTCTTTAGCAACCAAAATAAAGAAATCTTTTACATCGGGAAATACCGAGGAAGATGATCAAGTAATTAGTACTGTAACAAGTTTGTACTGCCCGCAGCTAGAAGAACTGCTCTCTGTGGAAGCAGGAATGTGGCTGATCCTGCAAAATCATGATAAGGGATCTACACCTAACATTTTTGGTCTGCATATGTCACAGGTACATTTCCGGGGAGCTCAAACAGGGCAGAGAGCATTCAGGATTAAATTCCAGTGTAAAACCTCTCTATTTGAAACAGCTGAGAATGGTTTGGCCACCTAGTGCTAATGCCACCTCTTTGGGTGCCACCTCTAGTGCTAATGCCACCTCTTTTCTTCTTCGGGAAGGTGAAAATATCAGGAGCAGAACTGTGTGAATAACTGTCCCTCCCCACAGCCCTGCTCACAAATTGATCCTGAAAACAACAACAAAGATTCTTATTCCTTGTTTTCCTTCACAAAATAGAAATTCATTTTTTTCTGTAGTGCTTCAATAAAATTTCCTACAATTTTTACAGTGTGCTCCAAATTGAAATGTGAAAATACTTTTCTTGTAATTTTTTTTTAAATTTTTACACAGATCAGATTATTTTCTAAAATTAACCCAAATTTACAAATAGTTTTATTAAACCCAGGTCTTCATTTTTTGGTAACTGTCTGCACATTTTTTCCCCAACTGGGATCCTGACAATCTTGCATATTGTGAGGAAAAAAGCACAAATATGGATTTCTGTTTTGATGTTTCACCACGTATGGACTGATGCTGGTCCAAGGCATGAAATACAAATTCAGTATATACAGATCTTGCTGATCTAGTAGAAGGACTAAATAGCACATCTCCCGGCCCTTTTACAGAAGGATGATTCAAGTAGTCTGTAGGTTCCTAGGCTGCTGCATAAGAGCATAGGCTGATCACACGTGTATAATGACATAAACAGATGAATAATGGCAACTGCATTTTCAGTCCCACCCACATTTCATTGTATTTTCTAAAATCACATAACACCTACACATGTTGCTTGGGTAAGACTGACAAACAGAGTACAAGGAAATCAGCATATTGTTTGCTGTGTGTGTATCTCAGGAGGAAATAATCGCTGGGATTTCTTTCTTCTTTTTTTCTTTTAGGAAAAAAACCTGAGAAAACAGCAGGCAGGTGGCAAATGCCATTAGTTGCCACAGGATTTCAAAAGTGGTAAGTCCTTGCACACGTTCGTGTGGAGTTGGACTTGGAGTGGAAGACAGCTGGCCTATTATGAAATATTGCTGTCTGGCTTTTGACTGAAGCTGAGGTAGGCTCTAGTACACACCACGACCTTGCCGCTTTTGAGAGCTGCAAGAATATTGCCCTTGACTTGAATGGAAGCAGGATCAAGCCCTACCCAGAAAGTTTCATAGGCTACGTGTCGTATGTGTATGCCAGCATTATGCAACAGAGTGAAAAACGAAAACCTGTCAGGCACATAACTGGTGCACTCAAGGACRTACTGTTATTTGTTTTGCAGCTTTGCCACTCTAACAGGGAATAACAATGTACCATTGATAGGTGCCATGATAAAGTCAACCAGAATGCCTCATTTTTTAACTTCTAGAACATGATCTAAACTTTGGAGGGAAATGGCTTGCTTGGCCTCAAGGTTTTATTAAAAAAAAAAATTTAACTGAGAGAAAGCATTCACATTTTCCAGCTTTCTCCCTCTTCCAGACACCTCCACTTTTCCCTCCCTTTGTCCCCCAGCTGACATAGCTACAGAAAAGAACCAGAATTAATTCACCTCCCAGTTCCTTTATTATTTATTTTTTTCAGTCAAGTAGGTAGGTATTGTAAGTTGCCAATCTTTGCTTTCTGGAAATTCTTTGGTGTATTACTGCATAGCAGAGTGGTGTGACAAGGATAAAGAGATTAGAAGTAATTTCATATAACTCCTTCTTCTGTCAAGATCTGCAGAGGGCTTTTACTTGTAACTCCAAGTGTTGCTGAAATTCTTCATTAAAAACTTTCAATATATGAGCAGGAAATCTCTAAGCACTAAGACACAAAGTAAGCAAAAAAGAGGGAGAAAAGGTCAGAATATTAAAAGTAAGTCAAAGTCCAAACAGAGAAAGAATATAAAGAATGGAAACTGCTTAACTGCAACAATAATAATGCATGTTAACTCCATGGGGGTTGACGCCAATTCAGCTTTGAAAGCCAGGAAACCATGTGCTAATTTTCACTAGTTTCAAGTAATTAGGCAAAACCAGTTTAGACACGGGCTCTCCTTGTCGCCATTAGACAGCTGAGCCTACGAGCTGATGCTGGACGCTCACTACTGCAGGTTGCAATTGCTCACAGAAAATTCAGGCTGTGCTTTCCCCATATATTGTACCAGCAAACCGCACATACGGCCTATACATGCAAAATATGGCTTTTGCCAGCATAGTTTGTTTGGGACCTCCACCTCCCAGTGACATAAACTCTCCCAATAGGAAGGCATTTTGCCAGTGTAGCTGTGGATGCACAGCAAGCTTTTCCTAGCCCAGGTATGACCCCTCATTTTGCCAATGTGGGAAAGGAGGGGGGCAGACCGGGGAGAAGGAGGAGTGAAAGATGATCTGATCGACATAGCTGGGCCAGGAAAAGCTTGTACTGTAGACCTGGCCAAAGCTTTGAATATGAAAAGGAGCAGGCTTGCATTCCTTATGAATATCCCGTAAAATGAACAAGGGTTTGGGCAGACGCGAGATTAGAAGGCCCGTCCTGCACTTTTTGAAAAGTTATCGTCATGTGTTATAAAGGTCCTCCTCAGAGCTGGTGACCTTGCGGAAGAACAGAGAAAGTGCCTGTGTGGGCACGTGTGCGTGAATGACAGGATGTACTGCTACCAGGCCAGGCCATGAGAAGAGTTTAAACCTTGTGTCCCCTGTTAGAGGGGTGCTAGCTCTCCCATTTTGTCCCTTTTTCTGCTTGTGAATCATCCACCCACTAGTTTGCGTGAGCATGTTCACAATTGGGGCTTGCTCAATGAATGCTGCAGTGTGATCCACTGCATTTCAGCCTGTTTGGGAACTGTTTGCTTCATATTATCTCCAGCCATTTGCTGTGTGTGTGTGTGTGGTAAGGTTGCTCTGGKTTTTTTTTACTGACTTTTGACTTCAAGCCTGTTGAACAAGGGTTGCCTTTTCTGTCCATGTTTGTGGTTCTCGGTACAATGGGGATCTTTCATTTGTGAACTTCTGCTTTAGAACAATATATTGAAAGAATGGATCTTTGCCAGTTTACACCAGCTCAGACATTTAACATATTCAGGCTTTGATCCTGCACCTTTCAAGTCAGTCAGGCTTTTGCCATGGACCATTTTCGGACGGGCCTAGGGGATGGGAGCAGCCCCCCTGCAGTGCTGCGCCGCAGACCCAGGCCTGGCCGTAGGCGAGGGGCAACCCATGACGAAGCAGAGAGACAGCGCTGTACAGCAGGCACCTCGCAATCCATAACCACATAATCGCTGGCTCCTAATGACTCAGGATTTCTCGCACATGCACTGTGTCCCAACCTCGCTCAATACCCTTAACTTGTTTATATAGAAGAGCACAAAAAGCACTTGCCTTCGCTGCTCAACTCAAACAAGTTCAGACTCAGTCTGCCCCCCTCCGCCCCCCCTCGCAAACCTCATTTGTTCATGCCAAGCAAATATGCAAATCCTGCGCGGCAGGGGCAATCTGAGCAGTGCTGACACTGCTTTAAGCACATTTCTGCCAGCAAACTCACAAGCATTTAGAAAGGTGTAGAGAATTTACTTTGTTTTTAAGGTTCCCTGACCCAAACTGGTCCCACCTATGGTGTGTGTGATTTGTGTTACAAAGATGTAAGAGCAATGGTCATGCTCCCAGTGTCCTGTTCCTTGCCTTAAAACAAGTTAACTTAAGGTAACTATAATTTACAATAATTAGCCACCAGGAAAAAGAGACCCAAAACTCTTAGGAGCATAAGGTGGATTTCTACATCTGATTCCTGCCTTTAAAAATCGGTTTAATTAAACAGATCTCTAAATAGGTGTGATGCGGCAGTCAGCTCTATGCTGGCCATGTTCCCTAAGCTAGGTAATGTCTGCGGAAGGATTAGCATGGGTAATAACCCAGTCTGGATTTGGATCCATCCACCCCCCCTTTTACTGCATCAAGCTCAAATTCTCCCTTCTCATCTTCAATAACTTCTCACAGCACTGCCCTTACTATTTGTCTTCTCTAATCCCTTCCTTCTTTATAGTCCTACCTTTTTCTATCATCCTTTGTCTTTTCCACGGGCTATTTTTCCTGCTGCAGCTGTGTCAATGACAGCAGTTACTGCTTGGAGACACTGGCCGCTGACCCTACGTGGCTGGAGCGCACCAGCTCTTCACGTCCACCAGTGAGGGGGCTCGCGGGACCGTTTCATGCAGCACGATCTGGGCTAGTTTAAGCACTTTAAGTGACACATCTGCCCATTTTGGCTGAAGCAGGTAATGGTGCTTTTGTAAGCCTTCTTCAGTGATTTCTGAATGCTGATAGCATGTTATGAAATCACCAGTAAGCCTAGCAGTCTCAGCCTACCAGCCCCAAAGGTAACCTGATGAACACTGACACGTGCTCAGGAGAACCAAGCTTTTCCTGTAAGGATTCATCATTTATTCTACTAATGTAATCGGGCCTAAGGGAAAAGGATGACAGAGGGTGAGTGACTCTTGCACGGGAGGATCCTGCACTCGGTTCCACCTGTGTTGGTCTGTTAGCCAATGGATGGGCTATAATTTGGATGAAAGCACGGACACAGGTGTCAGCACAGGCGCTATAAGCCAGGACCCCCTTTTCCGATTTGGAGCCTATGGGTTGTTCACAGCAACAAAGCGGCTCCTTGGGATGCCCCCGCGGGCCCCGGGCTGCCCGGGGCGGAGGGCTGGAGCGTCCCCTYGCACCTGGCCCCCGCAAAAGAGGAACCCGGCGTAGCRGCACACACAYGCACGTGCACACACGTATGCTCGCAGACACGCACCGGCTCCCCACAACTGGCCCCTGCCCCTGCGCTGCACGTGGCTCCCRCGCGCCGCCCAYCGAGGCCCTTAAACCAAGCCGCCCACGGATGGCCACTGACTGCATGTTCCTTATTTATGGGGTGGGAACGTTTTCTGGCCTGCAAGTCACTTGCGGAAGCAAAGAGTGCTCACAGCTGCCAGCGATCGCACCGCAAAACATGCTTTGAAAATGCGAGTTTTGAACAAACCTTACGTTTTCTGGAAAATAGGGTCACAGGCCAGGCAGTGCAAGTGATTCACGTTGCTAACTGAAATGGGAAAAAAAGTAAGGGAGCTGGTCTATTTTGCCTGAAAGCAAACATTTCATTTATGGACTCTCTATCCTTTTTATTGTTAAATTTAGTCAGATTTTTAAATGAAACAAAGAACAAAGCAGTGCAAGAGCATGCAGCATTTATACTCAGAACAGCAAGGAAAAAAATACATCTATATAAAATAAATTGCTCATTAAATGACCCCCTTGCCTTTCATACATAGTATAAGGCAAGAGTCCTGCAAAAGAAAGAACAATATTGACTATGTCAAAAAAAAACCCAAAACAAACCATAATCATACACACCAGAAGGCAAATTAAGTTTGTACAGACAATAAATCTGGCACTACCTAAATTACACGCTTAATATTTTTTCTGCACAGGTATCCCTGTGCACTGTTTCCTAAGTTTTTATCTATTTTTTTGAAGCAAATTGAAAAACAAAACTAAATTCTATCATGTGGCATCCTAGTGATGCCTGTGTCACAAGGAGGGGTGGGACATGAGATTTACCACACAGACTTCTGCTACTTGAACGTAACTAAATAAATCATAGAAACAGAACAACAGCACAGCCCAGCATTTGCTGGCAGCTGTGGGGTACGGGAGGATAAAGGATGTGGGGGGGTTGTCCCAGGCTCTCAATGGAAACGTGGTGCCTCTGGTCCCCCTTCCATCCAAATTATCTCATCAAATCCCTCTTTCTGCCAGCCTTGACTCCCRGGCAGCTTTTCCAGGCAGACAGGCTTGTTCCCATGCCTGCCCCCACTGCAGTCCCAGTGTCCCTCTTCTCCCTCTTCCCTTCCCTTGGCTCCTCCATCCAACCTGCTCTTCACAGCCCCAACCCCCAGCATCTGCTTCTCGGCTCCCTTTGCCTGCAGGTGGCCTGAACCCTGCTCCCWAATTCAGCCACAGAGAACCTGGCACCCTGGTACTGCAACTGCAATCAAAACCTTGCTCAGACTGGAGCACTCTTAGTGGGAACAGTATTTTCTGGCACTTGGATGATAAAAGTTGAAGAAGTCTCCACTAAGCACATGGAAACTGTGGCTCTCAGAGGTTTATATCCTGCTTAAATCTGGGTGACTGCACAAAAGCCACTTCCCTGCTAAATGTCAAGTCACCGCCCTAGGATGCTCCAGAGAAAGGCGTTGCAAAAATGTGAAAAGAGCAAATTCTTTCACTTCWATTTTCAGAAATGGCCAAATCATTTCAGCTTAAGTGGCCCTTGGGCCTCTATTCAGACAGGTGCAGAACAATGCACATGCCTGGGGCAGACATTTTTGCCATGCACGGTTTCAATCTAAGGAGTTAAAGCTTTGCAAAATTATGAGCAAATGAAAATAGTCTTGTACTAGAAAATGCAGGGCAACCYTATTAACCAGAGCTGGTCTGCCTTCTCTCTCTTCCTTTTAAATCTACTTGCAGGATGGGAGCTTTCGGGTGTGAAAGTCTCATGCACACACAGCAGCCACAGCCATGGACCTCTGCAGGCAATGTTGTGTGCAGTTATTTCAGGAGCGGACAACTGCAGTTATATCTACTTACCCAAACTGAAGCTACAGGCACCTTTCGCAGYGCATTTCAAACTGCTTTTCTAAAAATCACGATTACACCACGCATGTGAAGCAGAGACCCAGGCCTTGCCACAGCCGGAATAAGCACAGCAACTGGGGGCTTGCAGCCCTTCTCCAGCCTCCGGGTGTCACAGCAGACACCGCTCACCCAGCAGGACCCACAGGCCCCATGGGGGTGCAAATTCCCCACTGCTGGCTCCTGGGCAGCCTCCCCACCCACCCGCAATCGTCTGTACCCTTTATAAGGGCTGTATCCTTTATAACAACAAAGATCTCCGCAGCACCAGCAGCGATTGCTCAACTCCACAAACTCCCTGGCCCCAGGGAGGTGGGCTGCAGAGGGCAGCTTAGGAGAGGGGAGCTGAGCCAGGGAGCACTGGGGTTCAGGTCAGGTGTCCAGCTGGTTGTCACCTTCCTCCACCCCTTCAAACAAACCAACCCCCCCAAAAGATTTTTAAGTCAGACCAGATCCTGCTGGCAGAATCACAACCCAATGGCATGTTCGGCTGTAATGGCAGAGGCTGAGACAAGCATTTGGGGACAGTAACCACGTAACTGATATCCACAGCAGCCAGAAACAACATACCTGACTACCATCAATAACTTGTCCATGCCATTTTCTGCAGTGCGGCAGGGAACTCAGGTTTCCTAAGCCTTAAACTGGTGTTCTTCCTGCAAAACCAGTCATGCCTACACTTTTCTTCATTTTCTTCTTGTTTGGCTTGTTCTACACCCTATTGCGTATATACATACAATAGTATGTGTGATTTCAGAAGAAACCTTTTTAATTGTGATTGACATTTGCAAAAGCTTGGAGAATACAGTGATTTTTGGCACTAGTTACTTTCCAGATAAGGATTAATACTAAATTAACAAACTGGTGTTCTTTGTTTAAAATAGGCCGCATTTCAAAATGGAGGCAGCTTTCAGATTTCTGCACAAAGATTGTGCTTTGATTTGGAAATAGAGAAGCACAGCAAGGGTTGCAACACCCACTTCATTAGCTTGTCATCTCATTGCGTGTGCAAGTACAACTTAAGAAACAGATAAGATTAGATGAGGAGGAAATGTGATAGAAATGGTTCAGGTTTGGAGCTGTAGAAGGAGCAGTAAAATGTGGCTCTTCTCAGATTGCTGATGTTATAGTGTACGTTTTCAGGGACAAGAAGCCAGTGCCCCGTTATCAGAGACGAGACAGAAGCTAACTAAGCCCTTTCTGCATTTTGGCATTGTAGCTGGAACCCAGATTTGAACAATGTAGAAACAAAGTGAAATAAAAACCTGCTTCCATCATCTTACAGGTCATTCAGAGTTCCCAGGCTTGGAGGGGGGGGTTCCTCAGTACCAGCAGCTCCGCATCCTGCTATGCCGCACTTTGAACTGGCTTACATATGCACTGGCCCTCCACAGGCCACAGCTCAGTAACCCTTGCTTCACATCACTACAAGTATCTGTCTTGCTCCGGGACCCAGAGACGCCAGTGGTAGGTCCCACCTCAGTGATGTGCCCAGAAGGAACAACAGAATAGCTCGCTGGCCCCAGAAACGAACACTCACGCCGGAAGCAAAAGGCAGACAGAAAGATGGGGAAGCAGTGAGTCAGCAGTACACRCTGCCGGCAAGCGGCTGCAGTGCACAGTATGGATGGAGCCCACCAAAGAGTTTCAGTCCTGTGGTTTCGAATCTTGAACTCAGAATGAAACTTGCACAACATCGACAATGCAGCTTAACTAACCGCCTTTGCGCTGACCAGAGCTCTGGCGAGGGTTGGTCCAACCCATTTGTGGGTAGTCCTCAGACATGACTACACATGTGGGGGCAAATAGCTGTGTTTCTGCCCTGTAGTAGCACGATTACAGCTCCCAAACTTACAGCAGGATCCTTTCTGATTAGCTTGGAGTATGAGAAAAAAGAACATACAGTCGCCTGCATATTAAAAACATGGAGGTGGGTCCAAAGGTACTATAAATTTGCAGCCTAGCTTATAGCATGTTAACTCCCCAATGCAGACAAGCCTTGAGTACCCACAATATTTATGGTCAGCTATGGCCTGTACCTGAAAATTTTCTTTACTCCTAGTTTGAAGTTTTATTGCAAGTCTAACCTTCTATTGTTTCACAAAAACTTTATGGATATATGGCATTTTTCATAAAAATAAGTTTATCACACTGCCCTTAGGTAAGTGGATTCTACAGTCAACAGTTTTGCTTTCATTTTCTTTGGAGCCCCCATATTTTTACAAAATCTCTTTAATAAAAAAAACCTGGTTGTATCTTTTGGAAAATGTAAAGAGGGAGAGATGCTTCCTGCTAGAGGCAGGTGCATTCCCGTTATCTCTTGTATATATGTGGTATGTTCTTTAACAGCCTGTCTCCTACAGCCCTTCTTAAGAGCRGATTCCTAGTGTTTTACAAGGAGAGACAAAAATACGTATTTCCTCTATATTGGTGGGGAAACTAAGGTACAGTGAAGCAAAGCGACTCACTCAAGGTCACCCTCCCTAAACCAGAGACAAAGCTGGTAGCTGAGCACTGATAGCTGAGGGCCAGTGCTTTGTGAATTAAAGGTCCAATACTCTGAGACGGATTTGTGCTGACACTYGCTGTCATACACAGGGAAGCCTCCATCTGTTCGGAAGAAACAAGGTATWCACCAAACAACTGCAAAGTTAAAATACCAAAGCCTTGTTCTCTTCCCATGCACAGGTTACCAGGACACTTTTACTGACTTCAGTGAAGTCAGTGATCACTGACAGCAGTGTAAATGAAAGGCCACCATTTGCACAAGGAGGCAAGAGAAATAATTTGCTCCTTCACTTTTTCTGACTCTGTGATCTACACATGGAAACATGGGTTTGCGGCTCAGATTTCAGCCTCCTCCATGAAGCCGTGAGCTGATGCCGGCTGAGGAGGGAGGCTCAGCCCTTCGCCGTGCTGCTCTACCTGTGCAGGGCGGCGTGGACATGGCCACTGCGGACCACCACAAACAGCCTTCCCCCCACAGCTCCACAGGTCGCTTTTGACCTTTGCTGCCCAGGGGCAAAAAGGTTGGCAAATAACAACTGAAATCCTTGCTGTGCTTCAATCGTGCCTCTCTTCCTGTTAGTACACCACCAACAACTCACCTTCGGGCCACACAAAGCCACAGTTAAAACTCCAGATAATGCGTTAGGTGTAGCAGAAGCAGCCCTGGAGCTGCTCTGTGAGGAAAACAGCTACTTTCCCTGCGCTTTTATCATTCTGATGAGAAAGCTATCAGCCAAGGCCACCAGCACCTCCAGTTTAGTAATACTTAATTGCTCTTACTTAGGGCTTCTGGCAATTCCTTCCACATCCCTTAGAGCTGTAAAGGGCCCTGTATATCAACCATACAGTGAGCTGATAAACTTTCCCGAGGCAGGTGGCCTTGCAGCAAGCATGACTAGCTACTTACTGATATGGATATCTTTTACAGGAATTTCTAAGGAATTTTCTTACTTAGGCTTATAGGGTTAGCAGACAGCAAAAAATAGTATTGTTTGTCAGTCTGCTTTGCGGTTTACCAAGAATGCCGGTGTGGAGAGGAATGCCTGCAGAAAAAAAGACTTTTTTCAAGAGGAATAAAAACTGAGCATGGGTGGACATGTTCTTTGGTCTTCACAGAACCTCAAATACCAGTGGGAAAACACAGGTCAGAGGAAAGGACCAACAGGTATGAGAGGAAGGGCTCCATGGGCTGCAACCCAATGCACTGCGATGCAGGGAGGAGCAGAGCAGTCATGGACTCATATTCCAAGAGCCACTGCCCATTGTGGGCCAGGTTCCCGTGATCACACACAACATGCGGCAGAGCACCCATGCGGTGTACCAGATGCTCCTTGCCACCCCTGTGTATTTGGGAAGATTTATTCTGCACATGTACAGTCTGACCTGTGATTCATGCAGGTAAGTCGATACTTGGTACTTCAGGATGTGGAAGAAGCACGTAGAAGCCTTTTTGTTTATTATTGCTCAATACAATTAGCTTTCATGGAAATTACTTTTTTTTTTTCTTCCTGCAGGACAAAGGTGACCTGTTCAGCTCACTGTGAGCCCAGTGCGATCCACCATTCACTAAAACTCACTAGTGTCACCTACTTGCTAAGCATGCCTGTTTGTAAGGAAAGCACAGCTCTCTCACTAAGGGGCACAGCACAAAGCAGCTCACTAGCTTGCATCAATCTCCCTTTTAATTTGTGTTCAGCCTTGAGGCTGAATTCAGACTTTCCACCCAGTCTGGCTGCCGGAGTGTCCTCAGAAGAGCAATGAGGATGAGCCAGCTGCTCTGCCCAGAGGGAGCCCTTCAAACCCGACTGTGCCCCAGGCAAAGCTTGCTCCTGGCACCTCGGAGGTTGTGTAGCACCACAACATACGTCTGTCTGCAGCTGCTTCTGGCTGGATGCTCAGAATAAGCAGACAAGCTTGTCAGCAGCATCTGCTCTCCCTGTTTACTTCATAAACACTGAGTAAGACACAACCAATGCACAGCAACAACTTATAGGTGTGTTCAGATCACCCTGGTCCAACCTGAGGCACCTCCAGCTTCTCTTCAATCTGCCATATGCACATTTAGCAAGTCTGATTAGGTGGGTCTTTTCCTGCCCCACTTCACAAGGCCAAGAAGCAAAGGCCAGAGCCACAGGTTGTACTGCAATCCCAACAGTTTGAACACACTCACCCATGAAATATTTCCCTGCTTGCAGCATTACATAGTCCCATGTTCCTGTGAGCTTCATGCACCTTGTTAGTGCTATCTCTAATGGGAATACTAATGACAGTGAAATGCTCCTTGTGAGGAGAAGCGTGCACATTAGCATGCGGGTGCCTGTGCACAAAAGCATGAACTCTGGTGAAATTGCAGCATCCACAGCCAGCAGAGATTTTGCTGCCAAAAGTGTGCACATGATGTGGACATGGCCTAAAGTCATGTTAATAATGTGACTATTTCATTAAGGTCAGCTTAACATGCTCTTCTGTTTTAAAAACATCTTAAGGACATGGCCCTGCCTGCATATTTATATTTGCCTCTACTCTGCCTCCGTGCCTTTGGTGCTATTTTCCCAGCTCCGGCCCTTTGTCCATCCCAAGCCTTGAGAGTCCCCACAGTCGAACCCCACATGCCGTCTGCCTACTCCTCACACCCCTGCACCTCCATTCCTCATCTTGTCTCTAGAGCACAAACTCCCACTTTAAAGACCTCAGTCAGCAACAGTCTTTCCATATCTCCTTCCCTATAGGCTCCAAAACCTCCTTGCTGAAGCAACAGAAACCCTTTTAAGCCCTAATGAGGGCTTCTCCTTCTCAGATATTCCTAACTGGGATCAGATTGTACTCAGTGGGTCGGCCTTTTCCTCGTTCACTCTCTCCTGCCACTTTCAACCTCTCTCTCCTACTTCTTCTCCTCTTTTCATGGATCCTTACTTATTATTCTCTCTTTGCCACACACTGCAGTCACCTGCCATTGACCCAGTTCCTCCACCTTCCTCYTTTGGTTTCGATTCTCCATTTTCTTCCCACAGGCTTCCTTCTGGCTGAGGCTGACCCATATCACCCTATCATCATGTTTTGTCCATCTCACCTATTCCCTTCCCCTGCTGCCCTGATTCTTCCCTTTCACTCATAAAAAGACTATTTACTTGACATGCACTGCTCAGGGTCTAAGCTCTCTGCTGCTGAATTTTTCCTGCTCTAGCCTTCAAGTGGTCTTACTCAGCATCATCCATTATTCTCCCCCATTATGTCCTGCCCTTCAGCCTTTCTGTGATTTCCACTCCATCAGCCCTGATGACTTCTGCTTTGCTTTTAACTCTCTTCTTTCTACCAAATTTAATTGCAAATTCTCTCTATGCTTTTAACCCTCTTCTTTCTACCAAATTTAATTGCAAATCCTCTCTATGCTTCAATTTCCCTCATTTTGCCTCCCAATCAATATCCATTCCCAGCTGACACCCCTCACCCACTTTTTCTGGTATCTTCTGAAAGCCTGGATATCATTTCCAGCTCAACGTGGATAAAACAGAGTCCTTAATATCCTCACCTCAGGGGCTTCCTGAAATCTCCTTTCTCTCCCACCGTCAGCGACAACTGTTGTTCTGCTGATGGACCTGGGCATCATTTTTATTTAGGCAGGCTTGCTTTCCAGGTACAGCTAAGATGTGAGACATTTTCTGCAAACACATCAACAGATATTGCTTATGCTATCTATCCTCATAGCTAAAACTCTTCTCCGGGGTCTCACTCTTACATTATCTTAATAATGGCTATATCCTTTCCTCTGGCTTTCATAATTGCAATCTTTATTCAGTTTCATCTTCCAAATGCTATTACAAAGGTCATTTTCATAGCCTATTGCTTTGGGCATTCCACTCATTTTTATGCTTCTGCTTACTAGCTCTCCACTCTCTATCAAATAAAATATTAGGTGTCTTTACACACACAGCTTGTGCAGGCAGACAGAACCAAATGATGAATGCTCTTGCAGCTCTCGAATGCCCACACTGTATTTCCCAGCAAGTACCTTCTCTGTTTCCTCTCATGCTTTCTCTCTGGAAGGACCTCCCTGTTCACAGCCACAAAGAAATTTCACTAATCTCTTAAATTCCTTCTTAAAACTCTTCTTGCCCCCATGCTGCTGAAATAGTGCAGCAAGTCTGGCTGCCCAAGTGCTGTGACTGCTCTGTACCCAGCTGACCAGTCTCTCACCATTTCTGCGTGCTCCACCCTTGCGTCTTACCCATCTGTTGTTTCTTGCTTTGCATTTCATACGCGAACCCCACGCAGCAGTGACAGTCCTTCCGCTCTCTGCTTGTAAGCGGACGCGCACACACAGCAGCAACACCCTGACCAGAAATCCTAGCACTATGACAGTGCAATAATTAATGATGACTTCAGTTTTGTCAAGAAGTCAGTTTGCTGAAGCTGAACCTATGCTCTCACTTGTGGTTGATTCTTGTAAGCTTTCGCAATAAGAGACAAAAATGTAGAGGCAGGATTTCATTTTATTTCAAGACAGAACTCAGACATGTTCATTAGCTACTCAGAGGCCAAAAACTGAAGACAGACCCTGAGATAAATCATTTGGGATAGTTCTTCTATAGAATAAGTTTCCTTGTGGGACTGGATGGCCCTTACATTGGCCAATACAATAGAGAGCATTTCATTTTTCAGTGGTTGGTTAAGCCTTGCCCGCTTTGGAAATAGCTGAAAGTTACTGGTGTCTCATGACTCTTTTGTATCACATTGTAGATGATTCTCATGCATTTGTAGTTTCTTTCCATCTCTTGCCAAATAAGCCCATCTGTGCTGATTTTGTCTCTTCTTTACGACCCAGCTAGGTAGAAGATAACATCCAGGCTGTAAATATATTTTGTAAAATACAATTTCTTTTAAAAAAATAACTTGCTCCTTTTCAAATGAAAGCTTGCTTGTGATCATGGCAAATCAAAGTCTGGAAAGGACAAGAAAATGCCCTCAAATATCAGGTAGTCAGCTTTGCAGTTATTAAGAAGTTGCTCCGCTCTGTTGAGTTTACTGTGTCACCAAAACCCTAGCAGCCGTAACAATACAAAGCCTACATTGTCTCAACAAGGCTACCGAGAAGATGCGCCTGATCTTGGCAAGAGCTAGGTGTACCCAGAAGCATTTTATTGGGAAAAAAAAAAAATTTTAGGCCTCTTACTGGAAAAGATAAAGGTTAGAGTCCTTCCTCTTACTAAAGCAGTATTCAGTAATACCCTGTTCATAGGATAAATTTCAGAAATTCAAAAATTTCACTTCAAATCCCCATACGAAACAGATTTCAAAGCAACTTTACTACAAAATAAGAAAGGGATGCTCGGATTTGTGGCTTTAGGTGACTGGTAATTTGGAGATCTAAACTTCCTGACTAAGGAGGTAACTGCATACACTAATACATACCCATGGAGACAGTCCTTTCATAGTTAGCCTATCAGAATTACTTCCTTGCTATGAAGCAAACCTGATCTTTACTTTCACTGAAGTCATTGATTTCTGTTATTCTCAACAGAAACAGGATCTAGCACCTTAGAGTTCTATTGCTGTTCGTTCACAGAGTACACATTTTTTCCCTAYTAAATTTCTCAGTAAATCAGAGCAATCTTGATTTGAGAAATCATACACAGATGATCAGGGCCAGCAGTTTGAATGAAAAAAAGTCAAGATTAAATTATTGCTTCACCTGTAAGTGTCATGTAACATCTGCAGGAGTTTGTCATTCTAACAGTGCTGTGTGCTCCTGTGGAAAACTAACCCTGGCATGCATACACCGGTTCTGAATAATCCTCGGATCTTCTTCTCTAGGTGCTCTTTAAAGAGATAGCATATTAATAAATTTTGAATATGTCATTACCCAACTCAACAAATATGACTTCAATGTATACTTAAAACCATAAAAATCAACTTCACCTGTTGTGAGAGCCAACAATAAGATCTATGATGGCAGACATAAGAATTGCCATCTACGTTTCTATGATTAGATACTTTCATCAGCTACCAACGAAGTCTACGTCTGAGCTCATTTCCAGTTTTCTTCCCTAAGCTGTCTTAATTCTGATGGAGAAAAATAGCAGACAGTGAAAAAATTCTAATAAGCAAAAGCAAATCCCCCTGCCTTCTATCAGATGCTCTCACAGCTTTTGCAGAAGAGTTTCTAACACTTTATAGAGCAATAACAAAGGAGTGAGTAGGCTGTGCCATGTGCAGAAAGCCAGGCTTGGACACCAAGATACCAAAACGTGGGCAGCCACAAAAGCAGGCCCCGGTGCTGGGAGAGCTCTGCACCAGCAGGCCCTGCACTGACGCCCACCCGGCTGAAGACTAGCGGGTTCAGGCCACACAGGTCCAAGGCTTCAGACCAAATTGCCATTGAAACAATATTCTCTGAAGGCTTTGCCATCTCTGCTGCTTATATTAAATACTTTTATTCCAAGGTTTTCAACATTTTTTAATCTGGTTTATTGAATGCAGCACATTCCTTTACCTTCTAAAACTTCAAACAAAGATTTCTCATCCCAGGACACTGCAGGAACACACAGAAATGATTAGGAACTGTATTTACACGCCAACCAATTCTAAATATTTCCTTAACAATACCTAACTCACAGAGCTTCTGCGTTTTGTTCTGTGTTTCAGAAAATGAGAGTATCTGAAAGCAGAAGGAAAAGCCCAGTTCTCACCTCACACGGACTTAAGTCAGGAGCACATGCCTTGAAGTCAGTGAAGACACACTGGTTTAAAATAGGTCAGGAGAAAAATCTGTCCCAGGAAGACAATACGTAAGGGGAGTGGGGKAGAGAGAGAGCAAGAACAAATGTACAGAAAAAGCATTTGTCACTTCATTTATCTCCCAGACAGTAGTTTGTCAGCCTTTTAGTAATTTTGGTATGAGTCTGCTGGACACCAGCTCGCAGTGTAATTCTGGCATTATCTTAGTTTCCTTTCAGAGGGTGCATGCTGTCTTCCAGTTTTTCAACTTTATACCAGGCTCTGCTTAATACCACGGGTGACCTCTCACCCCCACGCTCTGGCACCTGCAGCGCACAGAAATGTGGAGCATACCCCTCTGGCAATCCCTTGGCAGTCGTCCTGAACACAGCAACTTGCTGCGTCTTTGTTGCGAAAGACATGTATTTCCCCCTTTCGCATCATGTGAACTCGGCTCAACTGGCAAAGAATAATTGCAGGCTTGTCCGAATTATCATTTGCAAAGTCTAGAAGGCTCATAAAGGCACCAATATTCAATTTGCACTAGCCTCAGGCCCTTAATTTCAGCCAGTCTGATTCTCTTGTCCTCTGTGAGGTCAGCTCAGTTGAGCTGATAAAATTTAGAAGGGATTGTGAGACCTGTTACATCCCAACCCATCTTTAACTCTTATAATACTTTGGCCTTAGCCCAAAGTTTTATTTTAAATTCCTAAAGAGAAATGAGCTGTGTAATTTTCCCTCCAAAAAAACCAGCTATTCCTTTTAACATGAACAGGGAGCCCCCAGTAATTCTCATCTAATCACGCATACCTCAGACTGAAGGAGAAGCTTGATCAAGCTTCTGTGCTCAGTATGTGAAAATATGTGATCAATACACATATTTTAAACGGTCATCAGAAACTCTTCCAAGATCAGATCCCATTCTTACGCTAATAGTCTCCCAAGCAGCAGCCTAGCTGAAAACCCATTTGTCATCTCAGAGTTGTGTCACAACTCCATGCTCTGCCCAAACTACAGCATTTTAATTGTGGAAGAAAAACAAACAGCTATTCAAACAAAATTTACTCCAAACCCATTAGGCATGTTGCAATTTTTGTTTGACAAAGAGATACATATTCCTTTCAAATTAAACTTTCAAACCTATACATCATTTCTCACTCTTTTCTTATTTAATATTTGCTTCTGCCTCATATCTGTCATCTTTTCCCAGAGTTATGATTACAAGGCATTAGAAATCTACCACTTGGAAAGAATCACCAAAACTTCATTCAGAATCTCTGCAGTCCACTTGGTTAGGCTTTTCCCCMAAAAATGTTTTAAATCGTATTTTCGGAGCCAGCTTCTATCCTATCACATTGTCAACCCAATCACGGGCGAGTAAACCCTCAAATAAGGGCATAGGAACAGCGGAGCAAACCAAAAAAAGACAGCACCTACCTGGAGCCGCGGTGCGCCCAGAGCCAGCCTCTGCGCCTAGCACCATTCACAGGCAAAGACAAAGTTTCCGGGCAGCGACCGAGCGCATTTTCTTGCCTACCACGCTGCTGAGCGAGGGGAGTTGAGCAACTCCGCACAGGGCTGCCGCTGGGAGCTGCAG